>NW_027467782.1:42428234-42518603 GCF_004210375.1 Tachypleus tridentatus | reverse complement strand
TCTCCAGATAAATCTAGTGTTAATGTTGATGCAAGTTACTCTATAAGACAGTTTAAAGTTGAAATAATTTCTGAAAATGAAAATTGCTGAACTATGGTAAAATGCTTCAGTCTACAAAGATGAAGAAACTAAAGCAAAAGATCCAGGGTTGTGGCTCGATTTCTCTGCTGCTGATGTGGCTTATTGGATTGCTTGTGGACCCACTGACTGTTAACACCACAATGGGTCATTTGTTAAATCTTGCTGGATTTTCAGTAGTAGCAAACCAATGAAATACTGTTTGCAAAAACTTTTCTTTGGGGTAAAAACCAATGGTGAGTAATACAAGAGAGAGTGGTTATTGTATTTACTATCGACTCTTTGTCCCTAAATTTTCCTCGTGTTTTGTTGAAATAGAAGGGTTCAGTGACTGGCGAAATACTATTGTAATTGATCATCATTAAAGAAGCACAACTCACCGAAACTCTAGCTAACATACTTAACTTACAGACAGGTTTAGGCTTGCAACAAGAGTTTGAAAAAACAAATTAAAAGAAGAGTCACGATTACTGGGAGCATGTCTTGGAGCATGCAATAGTTGTTATTTGTACGTTAGCTGAACGTAGCCTGGCTTTTCACTGAACAGATGAAATTTGGTTCACTGCAGAATGGGAATCTTTTAGAGCTACTTGAGCTCAAAAGTCAGTTTGATCCATTTTTAGCAGGACACATTTATAAATATGGAAATTTTGGAAAAGGAAATCCTTCATACTTGTCCAAAACCGCCTGTGAAGAACTCATTGAACCAATGGTTCAGAAGGTCTACATTCGTTGTTGATGAAGTAAATTCTTCTGGTTATTTTAGTTTGTCAGTTGACTAGACGCCAGCTCTATCACATATAGATCAGTTAAGAGTTGTACTCGATTCTTAAAAATGGGCAGCCTATTGAATGCTTTTAACCTTTCTGGAACTAAAAGTCATATGACTGATGAAATGGCAAACCAGGTATTGCAGTACTTACGTGAAGTTTGCAAACTTTATTTTAAAAATATAGGGGTCAGTCTTATGACAATGCTGCTAACATGTCTGGGCGTTATAAGGATATGCAGCAAAAGATTTGGGGGCCTGGCATGGCCAAGCGCGTAAGTCGTGCGACTCGTAATCCAGAGGGCCGCGGGTTCGCGCCCGCGTCTCGCTAAACATGCTCGCCCTCCCAGCCGTGGGAGTGTATAATGTGACGGTCAATCCCACTATTCGTTGGTAAAGAGTAGCCCAAGAGTTGGCGGTGGGTGGTGATGACTAGCTGCCTTCCCTCTACTCTTACACTGCTTAATTGGGACGGCTAGCACAGATAGCCCTCAGTAGCTTTGTGCAGAAATTCCAAAACAAGCAAAAGATTTTAGAAGAAAATAGGTTTGCCATATATGTGCCTTGTACAGCCCGTTCATTAAATCTAGTAGACCGAGTTCTTTCTGCTGTCAGAGTGGCAATTAACTTTTCTCTACAATGTATTTGTTCTATACATTTTTTCAACCTCAGTTTGTTTATTTGTTTTTTTTATTTTGTTTCAAGACGCTGGCCTTTGTTGGTGATTAGAGTTTCAAGACGCTGACCTTTGTTAATGCTTAGAGTTTCAAGACGCTGACCTTTGTTGGTGATTAGAGTTTCAAGACGCTGACCTTTGTTGGTGATTAGAGTTTCAAGACGCTGACCTTTGTTGGTGATTAGAGTTTCAAGACGCTGACCTTTGTTGGTGATTAGAGTTTCAAGACGCTGACCTTTGTTGGTGATTAGAGTTTCAAGACGCTGACCTTTGTTGGTGATTAGAGTTTCAAGACACTGACCTTTGTTGGTGATTAGAGTTTCAAGACGCTGACCTTTGTTGATACTTATAGTTTCAAGACGCTGACCTTTGTTGGTGATTATAGTTTCAAGACGCTGACCTTTGTTGGTGATTAGAGTTTCAAGACGCTGACCTTTGTTGGTGATTAGAGTTTCAAGACGCTGACCTTTGTTGGTGATTAGAGTTTCAAGACGCTGACCTTTGTTGGTGATTAGAGTTTCAAGACATTGACCTTTGTTGGTGATTAGAGTTTCAAGACGCTGACCTTTGTTGGTGATTAGAGTTTCAAGACGCTGACCTTTGTTGGTGATTAGAGTTTCAAGACGCTGACCTTTGTTGGTGATTAGAGTTTCAAGACGCTGACCTTTGTTGGTGATTAGAGTTTCAAGACCTTGACCTTTGTTGGTGATTAGAGTTTCAAGACGCTGACCTTTGTTGGTGATTAGAGTTTCAAGACGCTGACCTTTGTTGGTGATTAGAGTTTCAAGACGCTGACCTTTGTTGGTGATTAGAGTTTCAAGACGCTGACCTTTGTTGGTGATTAGAGTTTCAAGACGCTGACCTTTGTTGGTGATTAGAGTTTCAAGACGCTGACCTTTGTTGGTGATTAGAGTTTCAAGACGCTGACCTTTGTTGGTGATTAGAGTTTCAAGACGCTGACCTTTGTTGGTGATTAGAGTTTCAAGACGCTGACCTTTGTTGGTGATTAGAGTTTCAAGACGCTGACCTTTGTTGGTGATTAGAGTTTCAAGACGCTGACCTTTGTTTGATTAGAGTTTCAAGACGCTGACCTTTGTTGGTGATTAGAGTTTCAAGACGCTGACCTTTGTTGGTGATTAGAGTTTCAAGACGCTGACCTTTGTTGGTGATTAGAGTTTCAAGACGCTGACCTTTGTTGGTGATTAGAGTTTCAAGACGCTGACCTTTGTTGGTGATTAGAGTTTCAAGACGCTGACCTTTGTTGGTGATTAGAGTTTCAAGACATTGACCTTTGTTGGTGATTAGAGTTTCAAGACGCTGACCTTTGTTGGTGATTAGAGTTTCAAGACGCTGACCTTTGTTGGTGATTAGAGTTTCAGACGCTGACTTTTGTTGGTGATTAGAGTTTCAAGACGCTGACCTTTGTTGGTGATTAGAGTTTCAAGACATTGACCTTTGTTGGTGATTAGAGTTTCAAGACGCTGACCTTTGTTGGTGATTAGAGTTTCAAGACGCTGACCTTTGTTGGTGATTAGAGTTTCAAGACGCTGACCTTTGTTGGTGATTAGAGTTTCAAGACGCTGACCTTTGTTGGTGATTAGAGTTTCAAGACGCTGACCTTTGTTGGTGATTAGAGTTTCAAGACGCTGACCTTTGTTGGTGATTAGAGTTTCAAGACGCTGACCTTTGTTGGTGATTAGAGTTTCAAGACGCTGACCTTTGTTGGTGATTAGAGTTTCAAGACGCTGACCTTTGTTGGTGATTAGAGTTTCAAGACGCTGACCTTTGTTGGTGATTAGAGTTTCAAGACGCTGACCTTTGTTGGTGATTAGAGTTTCAAGACGCTGACCTTTGTTGGTGATTAGAGTTTCAAGACGCTGACCTTTGTTGGTGATTAGAGTTTCAAGACGCTGACCTTTGTTGGTGATTAGAGTTTCAAGACGCTGACCTTTGTTGGTGATTAGAGTTTCAAGACGCTGACCTTTGTTGGTGATTAGAGTTTCAAGACGCTGACCTTTGTTGGTGATTAGAGTTTCAAGACGCTGACCTTTGTTGGTGATTAGAGTTTCAAGACGCTGACCTTTGTTGGTGATTAGAGTTTCAAGACGCTGACCTTTGTTGGTGATTAGAGTTTCAAGACGCTGACCTTTGTTGGTGATTAGAGTTTCAAGACGCTGACCTTTGTTGGTGATTAGAGTTTCAAGACGCTGACCTTTGTTGGTGATTAGAGTTTCAAGACGCTGACCTTTGTTGGTGATTAGAGTTTCAAGACGCTGACCTTTGTTGGTGATTAGAGTTTCAAGACGCTGACCTTTGTTGGTGATTAGAGTTTCAAGACGCTGACCTTTGTTGGTGATTAGAGTTTCAAGACGCTGACCTTTGTTGGTGATTAGAGTTTCAAGACGCTGACCTTTGTTGGTGATTAGAGTTTCAAGACGCTGACCTTTGTTGGTGATTAGAGTTTCAAGACGCTGACCTTTGTTGGTGATTAGAGTTTCAAGACGCTGACCTTTGTTGGTGATTAGAGTTTCAAGACGCTGACCTTTGTTGGTGATTAGAGTTTCAAGACGCTGACCTTTGTTGGTGATTAGAGTTTCAAGACGCTGACCTTTGTTGGTGATTAGAGTTTCAAGACGCTGACCTTTGTTGGTGATTAGAGTTTCAAGACGCTTGACCTTTGTTGGTGATTAGAGTTTCAAGACGCTGACCTTTGTTGGTGATTAGAGTTTCAAGACGCTGACCTTTGTTGGTGATTAGAGTTTCAAGACGCTGACCTTTGTTGGTGATTAGAGTTTCAAGACGCTGACCTTTGTTGGTGATTAGAGTTTCAAGACGCTGACCTTTGTTGGTGATTAGAGTTTCAAGACGCTGACCTTTGTTGGTGATTAGAGTTTCAAGACGCTGACCTTTGTTGGTGATTAGAGTTTCAAGACGCTGACCTTTGTTGGTGATTAGAGTTTCAAGACGCTGACCTTTGTTGGTGATTAGAGTTTCAAGACGCTGACCTTTGTTGGTGATTAGAGTTTCAAGACGCTGACCTTTGTTGGTGATTAGAGTTTCAAGACGCTGACCTTTGTTGGTGATTAGAGTTTCAAGACGCTGACCTTTGTTGGTGATTAGAGTTTCAAGACGCTGACCTTTGTTGGTGATTAGAGTTTCAAGACGCTGACCTTTGTTGGTGATTAGAGTTTCAAGACGCTGACCTTTGTTGGTGATTAGAGTTTCAAGACGCTGACCTTTGTTGGTGATTAGAGTTTCAAGACGCTGACCTTTGTTGGTGATTAGAGTTTCAAGACGCTGACCTTTGTTGGTGATTAGAGTTTCAAGACGCTGACCTTTGTTGGTGATTAGAGTTTCAAGACGCTGACCTTTGTTGGTGATTAGAGTTTCAAGACGACCTTTGTTGGTGATTGACCTTTGTTGGTGATTAGAGTTTCAAGACGCTGACCTTTGTTGGTGATTAGAGTTTCAAGACGCTGACCTTTGTTGGTGATTAGAGTTTCAAGACGCTGACCTTTGTTGGTGATTAGAGTTTCAAGACGCTGACCTTTGTTGGTGATTAGAGTTTCAAGACGCTGACCTTTGTTGGTGATTAGAGTTTCAAGACGCTGACCTTTGTTGGTGATTAGAGTTTCAAGACGCTGACCTTTGTTGGTGATTAGAGTTTCAAGACGCTGACCTTTGTTGGTGATTAGAGTTTCAAGACGCTGACCTTTGTTGGTGATTAGAGTTTCAAGACGCTGACCTTTGTTGGTGATTAGAGTTTCAAGACGCTGACCTTTGTTGGTGATTAGAGTTTCAAGACGCTGACCTTTGTTGGTGATTAGAGTTTCAAGACGCTGACCTTTGTTGGTGATTAGAGTTTCAAGACGCTGACCTTTGTTGGTGATTAGAGTTTCAAGACGCTGACCTTTGTTGGTGATTAGAGTTTCAAGACGCTGACCTTTGTTGGTGATTAGAGTTTCAAGACGCTGACCTTTGTTGGTGATTAGAGTTTCAAGACGCTGACCTTTGTTGGTGATTAGAGTTTCAAGAGACTTGTTGGTGCTGACCTTTGTTGGTGATTAGAGTTTCAAGACGCTGACCTTTGTTGGTGATTAGAGTTTCAAGACGCTGACCTTTGTTGGTGATTAGAGTTTCAAGACGCTGACCTTTGTTGGTGATTAGAGTTTCAAGACGCTGACCTTTGTTGGTGATTAGAGTTTCAAGACGCTGACCTTTGTTGGTGATTAGAGTTTCAAGACGCTGACCTTTGTTGGTGATTAGAGTTTCAAGACGCTGACCTTTGTTGGTGATTAGAGTTTCAAGACGCTGACCTTTGTTGGTGATTAGAGTTTCAAGACGCTGACCTTTGTTGGTGATTAGAGTTTCAAGACGCTGACCTTTGTTGGTGATTAGAGTTTCAAGACGCTGACCTTTGTTGGTGATTAGAGTTTCAAGACGCTGACCTTTGTTGGTGATTAGAGTTTCAAGACGCTGACCTTTGTTGGTGATTAGAGTTTCAAGACGCTGACCTTTGTTGGTGATTAGAGTTTCAAGACGCTGACCTTTGTTGGTGATTAGAGTTTCAAGACGCTGACCTTTGTTGGTGATTAGAGTTTCAAGACGCTGACCTTTGTTGGTGATTAGAGTTTCAAGACGCTGACCTTTGTTGGTGATTAGAGTTTCAAGACGCTGACCTTTGTTGGTGATTAGAGTTTCAAGACGCTGACCTTTGTTGGTGATTAGAGTTTCAAGACGCTGACCTTTGTTGGTGATTAGAGTTTCAAGACGCTGACCTTTGTTGGTGATTAGAGTTTCAAGACGCTGACCTTTGTTGGTGATTAGAGTTTCAAGACGCTGACCTTTGTTGGTGATTAGAGTTTCAAGACGCTGACCTTTGTTGGTGATTAGAGTTTCAAGACGCTGACCTTTGTTGGTGATTAGAGTTTCAAGACGCTGACCTTTGTTGGTGATTAGAGTTTCAAGACGCTGACCTTTGTTGGTGATTAGAGTTTCAAGACGCTGACCTTTGTTGGTGATTAGAGTTTCAAGACGCTGACCTTTGTTGGTGATTAGAGTTTCAAGACGCTGACCTTTGTTGGTGATTAGAGTTTCAAGACGCTGACCTTTGTTGGTGATTAGAGTTTCAAGACGCTGACCTTTGTTGGTGATTAGAGTTTCAAGACGCTGACCTTTGTTGGTGATTAGAGTTTCAAGACGCTGACCTTTGTTGGTGATTAGAGTTTCAAGACGCTGACCTTTGTTGGTGATTAGAGTTTCAAGACGCTGACCTTTGTTGGTGATTAGAGTTTCAAGACGCTGACCTTTGTTGGTGATTAGAGTTTCAAGACGCTGACCTTTGTTGGTGATTAGAGTTTCAAGACGCTGACCTTTGTTGGTGATTAGAGTTTCAAGACGCTGACCTTTGTTGGTGATTAGAGTTTCAAGACGCTGACCTTTGTTGGTGATTAGAGTTTCAAGACGCTGACCTTTGTTGGTGATTAGAGTTTCAAGACGCTGACCTTTGTTGGTGATTAGAGTTTCAAGACGCTGACCTTTGTTGGTGATTAGAGTTTCAAGACGCTGACCTTTGTTGGTGATTAGAGTTTCAAGACGCTGACCTTTGTTGGTGATTAGAGTTTCAAGACGCTGACCTTTGTTGGTGATTAGAGTTTCAAGACGCTGACCTTTGTTGGTGATTAGAGTTTCAAGACGCTGACCTTTGTTGGTGATTAGAGTTTCAAGACGCTGACCTTTGTTGGTGATTAGAGTTTCAAGACGCTGACCTTTGTTGGTGATTAGAGTTTCAAGACTGACCTTTGTTGGTGACCTTTGTTGGTGATTAGAGTTTCAAGACGCTGACCTTTGTTGGTGATTAGAGTTTCAAGACGCTGACCTTTGTTGGTGATTAGAGTTTCAAGACGCTGACCTTTGTTGGTGATTAGAGTTTCAAGACGCTGACCTTTGTTGGTGATTAGAGTTTCAAGACGCTGACCTTTGTTGGTGATTAGAGTTTCAAGACGCTGACCTTTGTTGGTGATTAGAGTTTCAAGACGCTGACCTTTGTTGGTGATTAGAGTTTCAAGACGCTGACCTTTGTTGGTGATTAGAGTTTCAAGACGCTGACCTTTGTTGGTGATTAGAGTTTCAAGACGCTGACCTTTGTTGGTGATTAGAGTTTCAAGACGCTGACCTTTGTTGGTGATTAGAGTTTCAAGACGCTGACCTTTGTTGGTGATTAGAGTTTCAAGACGCTGACCTTTGTTGGTGATTAGAGTTTCAAGACGCTGACCTTTGTTGGTGATTAGAGTTTCAAGACGCTGACCTTTGTTGGTGATTAGAGTTTCAAGACGCTGACCTTTGTTGGTGATTAGAGTTTCAAGACGCTGACCTTTGTTGGTGATTAGAGTTTCAAGACGCTGACCTTTGTTGGTGATTAGAGTTTCAAGACGCTGACCTTTGTTGGTGATTAGAGTTTCAAGACGCTGACCTTTGTTGGTGATTAGAGTTTCAAGACGCTGACCTTTGTTGGTGATTAGAGTTTCAAGACGCTGACCTTTGTTGGTGATTAGAGTTTCAAGACGCTGACCTTTGTTGGTGATTAGAGTTTCAAGACGCTGACCTTTGTTGGTGATTAGAGTTTCAAGACGCTGACCTTTGTTGGTGATTAGAGTTTCAAGACGCTGACCTTTGTTGGTGATTAGAGTTTCAAGACGCTGACCTTTGTTGGTGATTAGAGTTTCAAGACGCTGACCTTTGTTGGTGATTAGAGTTTCAAGACGCTGACCTTTGTTGGTGATTAGAGTTTCAAGACGCTGACCTTTGTTGGTGATTAGAGTTTCAAGACGCTGACCTTTGTTGGTGATTAGAGTTTCAAGACGCTGACCTTTGTTGGTGATTAGAGTTTCAAGACGCTGACCTTTGTTGGTGATTAGAGTTTCAAGACGCTGACCTTTGTTGGTGATTAGAGTTTCAAGACGCTGACCTTTGTTGGTGATTAGAGTTTCAAGACGCTGACCTTTGTTGGTGATTAGAGTTTCAAGACGCTGACCTTTGTTGGTGATTAGAGTTTCAAGACGCTGACCTTTGTTGGTGATTAGAGTTTCAAGACGCTGACCTTTGTTGGTGATTAGAGTTTCAAGACGCTGACCTTTGTTGGTGATTAGAGTTTCAAGACGCTGACCTTTGTTGGTGATTAGAGTTTCAAGACGCTGACCTTTGTTGGTGATTAGAGTTTCAAGACGCTGACCTTTGTTGGTGATTAGAGTTTCAAGACCTGACCTTTGTTGGTGATTAGAGTTTCAAGACGCTGACCTTTGTTGGTGATTAGAGTTTCAAGACGCTGACCTTTGTTGGTGATTAGAGTTTCAAGACGCTGACCTTTGTTGGTGATTAGAGTTTCAAGACGCTGACCTTTGTTGGTGATTAGAGTTTCAAGACGCTGACCTTTGTTGGTGATTAGAGTTTCAAGACGCTGACCTTTGTTGGTGATTAGAGTTTCAAGACGCTGACCTTTGTTGGTGATTAGAGTTTCAAGACGCTGACCTTTGTTGGTGATTAGAGTTTCAAGACGCTGACCTTTGCTGACCTTTGTTGGTGATTAGAGTTTCAAGACGCTGACCTTTGTTGGTGATTAGAGTTTCAAGACGCTGACCTTTGTTGGTGATTAGAGTTTCAAGACGCTGACCTTTGTTGGTGATTAGAGTTTCAAGACGCTGACCTTTGTTGGTGATTAGAGTTTCAAGACGCTGACCTTTGTTGGTGATTAGAGTTTCAAGACGCTGACCTTTGTTGGTGATTAGAGTTTCAAGACGCTGACCTTTGTTGGTGATTAGAGTTTCAAGACGCTGACCTTTGTTGGTGATTAGAGTTTCAAGACGCTGACCTTTGTTGGTGATTAGAGTTTCAAGACGCTGACCTTTGTTGGTGATTAGAGTTTCAAGACGCTGACCTTTGTTGGTGATTAGAGTTTCAAGACGCTGACCTTTGTTGGTGATTAGAGTTTCAAGACGCTGACCTTTGTTGGTGATTAGAGTTTCAAGACGCTGACCTTTGTTGGTGATTAGAGTTTCAAGACGCTGACCTTTGTTGGTGATTAGAGTTTCAAGACGCTGACCTTTGTTGGTGATTAGAGTTTCAAGACGCTGACCTTTGTTGGTGATTAGAGTTTCAAGACGCTGACCTTTGTTGGTGATTAGAGTTTCAAGACGCTGACCTTTGTTGGTGATTAGAGTTTCAAGACGCTGACCTTTGTTGGTGATTAGAGTTTCAAGACGCTGACCTTTGTTGGTGATTAGAGTTTCAAGACGCTGACCTTTGTTGGTGATTAGAGTTTCAAGACGCTGACCTTTGTTGGTGATTAGAGTTTCAAGACGCTGACCTTTGTTGGTGATTAGAGTTTCAAGACGCTGACCTTTGTTGGTGATTAGAGTTTCAAGACGCTGACCTTTGTTGGTGATTAGAGTTTCAAGACGCTGACCTTTGTTGGTGATTAGAGTTTCAAGACGCTGACCTTTGTTGGTGATTAGAGTTTCAAGACGCTGACCTTTGTTGGTGATTAGAGTTTCAAGACGCTGACCTTTGTTGGTGATTAGAGTTTCAAGACGCTGACCTTTGTTGGTGATTAGAGTTTCAAGACGCTGACCTTTGTTGGTGATTAGAGTTTCAAGACGCTGACCTTTGTTGGTGATTAGAGTTTCAAGACGCTGACCTTTGTTGGTGATTAGAGTTTCAAGACGCTGACCTTTGTTGGTGATTAGAGTTTCAAGACGCTGACCTTTGTTGGTGATTAGAGTTTCAAGACGCTGACCTTTGTTGGTGATTAGAGTTTCAAGACGCTGACCTTTGTTGGTGATTAGAGTTTCAAGACGCTGGTGATTAGAGTTTTGTTGGTGATTAGAGTTTCAAGACGCTGACCTTTGTTGGTGATTAGAGTTTCAAGACGCTGACCTTTGTTGGTGATTAGAGTTTCAAGACGCTGACCTTTGTTGGTGATTAGAGTTTCAAGACGCTGACCTTTGTTGGTGATTAGAGTTTCAAGACGCTGACCTTTGTTGGTGATTAGAGTTTCAAGACGCTGACCTTTGTTGGTGATTAGAGTTTCAAGACGCTGACCTTTGTTGGTGATTAGAGTTTCAAGACGCTGACCTTTGTTGGTGATTAGAGTTTCAAGACGCTGACCTTTGTTGGTGATTAGAGTTTCAAGACGCTGACCTTTGTTGGTGATTAGAGTTTCAAGACGCTGACCTTTGTTGGTGATTAGAGTTTCAAGACGCTGACCTTTGTTGGTGATTAGAGTTTCAAGACGCTGACCTTTGTTGGTGATTAGAGTTTCAAGACATTGACCTTTGTTGGTGATTAGAGTTTCAAGACGCTGACCTTTGTTGGTGATTAGAGTTTCAAGACGCTGACCTTTGTTGGTGATTAGAGTTTCAAGACGCTGACCTTTGTTGGTGATTAGAGTTTCAAGACGCTGACCTTTGTTGGTGATTAGAGTTTCAAGACGCTGACCTTTGTTGGTGATTAGAGTTTCAAGACGCTGACCTTTGTTGGTGATTAGAGTTTCAAGACGCTGACCTTTGTTGGTGATTAGAGTTTCAAGACGCTGACCTTTGTTGGTGATTAGAGTTTCAAGACGCTGACCTTTGTTGGTGATTAGAGTTTCAAGACGCTGACCTTTGTTGGTGATTAGAGTTTCAAGACGCTGACCTTTGTTGGTGATTAGAGTTTCAAGACGCTGACCTTTGTTGGTGATTAGAGTTTCAAGACGCTGACCTTTGTTGGTGATTAGAGTTTCAAGACGCTGACCTTTGTTGGTGATTAGAGTTTCAAGACGCTGACCTTTGTTGGTGATTAGAGTTTCAAGACGCTGACCTTTGTTGGTGATTAGAGTTTCAAGACGCTGACCTTTGTTGGTGATTAGAGTTTCAAGACGCTGACCTTTGTTGGTGATTAGAGTTTCAAGACGCTGACCTTTGTTGGTGATTAGAGTTTCAAGACGCTGACCTTTGTTGGTGATTAGAGTTTCAAGACGCTGACCTTTGTTGGTGATTAGAGTTTCAAGACGCTGACCTTTGTTGGTGATTAGAGTTTCAAGACGCTGACCTTTGTTGGTGATTAGAGTTTCAAGACGCTGACCTTTGTTGGTGATTAGAGTTTCAAGACGCTGACCTTTGTTGGTGATTAGAGTTTCAAGACGCTGACCTTTGTTGGTGATTAGAGTTTCAAGACGCTGACCTTTGTTGGTGATTAGAGTTTCAAGACATTGACCTTTGTTGGTGATTAGAGTTTCAAGACGCTGACCTTTGTTGGTGATTAGAGTTTCAAGACGCTGACCTTTGTTGGTGATTAGAGTTTCAAGACGCTGACCTTTGTTGGTGATTAGAGTTTCAAGACGCTGACCTTTGTTGGTGATTAGAGTTTCAAGACGCTGACCTTTGTTGGTGATTAGAGTTTCAAGACGCTGACCTTTGTTGGTGATTAGAGTTTCAAGACGCTGACCTTTGTTGGTGATTAGAGTTTCAAGACGCTGACCTTTGTTGGTGATTAGAGTTTCAAGACGCTGACCTTTGTTGGTGATTAGAGTTTCAAGACGCTGACCTTTGTTGGTGATTAGAGTTTCAAGACGCTGACCTTTGTTGGTGATTAGAGTTTCAAGACGCTGACCTTTGTTGGTGATTAGAGTTTCAAGACGCTGACCTTTGTTGGTGATTAGAGTTTCAAGACGCTGACCTTTGTTGGTGATTAGAGTTTCAAGACGCTGACCTTTGTTGGTGATTAGAGTTTCAAGACGCTGACCTTTGTTGGTGATTAGAGTTTCAAGACTGCTTTGTTGGTGATTGACCTTTGTTGGTGATTAGAGTTTCAAGACGCTGACCTTTGTTGGTGATTAGAGTTTCAAGACGCTGACCTTTGTTGGTGATTAGAGTTTCAAGACGCTGACCTTTGTTGGTGATTAGAGTTTCAAGACGCTGACCTTTGTTGGTGATTAGAGTTTCAAGACGCTGACCTTTGTTGGTGATTAGAGTTTCAAGACGCTGACCTTTGTTGGTGATTAGAGTTTCAAGACGCTGACCTTTGTTGGTGATTAGAGTTTCAAGACGCTGACCTTTGTTGGTGATTAGAGTTTCAAGACGCTGACCTTTGTTGGTGATTAGAGTTTCAAGACGCTGACCTTTGTTGGTGATTAGAGTTTCAAGACATTGACCTTTGTTGGTGATTAGAGTTTCAAGACGCTGACCTTTGTTGGTGATTAGAGTTTCAAGACGCTGACCTTTGTTGGTGATTAGAGTTTCAAGACGCTGACCTTTGTTGGTGATTAGAGTTTCAAGACGCTGACCTTTGTTGGTGATTAGAGTTTCAAGACGCTGACCTTTGTTGGTGATTAGAGTTTCAAGACGCTGACCTTTGTTGGTGATTAGAGTTTCAAGACGCTGACCTTTGTTGGTGATTAGAGTTTCAAGACGCTGACCTTTGTTGGTGATTAGAGTTTCAAGACGCTGACCTTTGTTGGTGATTAGAGTTTCAAGACGCTGACCTTTGTTGGTGATTAGAGTTTCAAGACGCTGACCTTTGTTGGTGATTAGAGTTTCAAGACGCTGACCTTTGTTGGTGATTAGAGTTTCAAGACGCTGACCTTTGTTGGTGATTAGAGTTTCAAGACATTGACCTTTGTTGGTGATTAGAGTTTCAAGACGCTGACCTTTGTTGGTGATTAGAGTTTCAAGACGCTGACCTTTGTTGGTGATTAGAGTTTCAAGACGCTGACCTTTGTTGGTGATTAGAGTTTCAAGACGCTGACCTTTGTTGGTGATTAGAGTTTCAAGACGCTGACCTTTGTTGGTGATTAGAGTTTCAAGACGCTGACCTTTGTTGGTGATTAGAGTTTCAAGACGCTGACCTTTGTTGGTGATTAGAGTTTCAAGACGCTGACCTTTGTTGGTGATTAGAGTTTCAAGACGCTGACCTTTGTTGGTGATTAGAGTTTCAAGACGCTGACCTTTGTTGGTGATTAGAGTTTCAAGACGCTGACCTTTGTTGGTGATTAGAGTTTCAAGACGCTGACCTTTGTTGGTGATTAGAGTTTCAAGACGCTGACCTTTGTTGGTGATTAGAGTTTCAAGACGCTGACCTTTGTTGGTGATTAGAGTTTCAAGACGCTGACCTTTGTTGGTGATTAGAGTTTCAAGACGCTGACCTTTGTTGGTGATTAGAGTTTCAAGACGCTGACCTTTGTTGGTGATTAGAGTTTCAAGACGCTGACCTTTGTTGGTGATTAGAGTTTCAAGACGCTGACCTTTGTTGGTGATTAGAGTTTCAAGACGCTGACCTTTGTTGGTGATTAGAGTTTCAAGACGCTGACCTTTGTTGGTGATTAGAGTTTCAAGACGCTGACCTTTGTTGGTGATTAGAGTTTCAAGACGCTGACCTTTGTTGGTGATTAGAGTTTCAAGACATTGACCTTTGTTGGTGATTAGAGTTTCAAGACGCTGACCTTTGTTGGTGATTAGAGTTTCAAGACGCTGACCTTTGTTGGTGATTAGAGTTTCAAGACGCTGACCTTTGTTGGTGATTAGAGTTTCAAGACGCTGACCTTTGTTGGTGATTAGAGTTTCAAGACGCTGACCTTTGTTGGTGATTAGAGTTTCAAGACGCTGACCTTTGTTGGTGATTAGAGTTTCAAGACGCTGACCTTTGTTGGTGATTAGAGTTTCAAGACGCTGACCTTTGTTGGTGATTAGAGTTTCAAGACGCTGACCTTTGTTGGTGATTAGAGTTTCAAGACGCTGACCTTTGTTGGTGATTAGAGTTTCAAGACGCTGACCTTTGTTGGTGATTAGAGTTTCAAGACGCTGACCTTTGTTGGTGATTAGAGTTTCAAGACGCTGACCTTTGTTGGTGATTAGAGTTTCAAGACGCTGACCTTTGTTGGTGATTAGAGTTTCAAGACGCTGACCTTTGTTGGTGATTAGAGTTTCAAGACGCTGACCTTTGTTGGTGATTAGAGTTTCAAGACGCTGACCTTTGTTGGTGATTAGAGTTTCAAGACGCTGACCTTTGTTGGTGATTAGAGTTTCAAGACGCTGACCTTTGTTGGTGATTAGAGTTTCAAGACGCTGACCTTTGTTGGTGATTAGAGTTTCAAGACGCTGACCTTTGTTGGTGATTAGAGTTTCAAGACGCTGACCTTTGTTGGTGATTAGAGTTTCAAGACGCTGACCTTTGTTGGTGATTAGAGTTTCAAGACGCTGACCTTTGTTGGTGATTAGAGTTTCAAGACGCTGACCTTTGTTGGTGATTAGAGTTTCAAGACGCTGACCTTTGTTGGTGATTAGAGTTTCAAGACGCTGACCTTTGTTGGTGATTAGAGTTTCAAGACGCTGACCTTTGTTGGTGATTAGAGTTTCAAGACGCTGACCTTTGTTGGTGATTAGAGTTTCAAGACGCTGACCTTTGTTGGTGATTAGAGTTTCAAGACGCTGACCTTTGTTGGTGATTAGAGTTTCAAGACGCTGACCTTTGTTGGTGATTAGAGTTTCAAGACATTGACCTTTGTTGGTGATTAGAGTTTCAAGACGCTGACCTTTGTTGGTGATTAGAGTTTCAAGACGCTGACCTTTGTTGGTGATTAGAGTTTCAAGACGCTGACCTTTGTTGGTGATTAGAGTTTCAAGACGCTGACCTTTGTTGGTGATTAGAGTTTCAAGACGCTGACCTTTGTTGGTGATTAGAGTTTCAAGACGCTGACCTTTGTTGGTGATTAGAGTTTCAAGACGCTGACCTTTGTTGGTGATTAGAGTTTCAAGACGCTGACCTTTGTTGGTGATTAGAGTTTCAAGACGCTGACCTTTGTTGGTGATTAGAGTTTCAAGACGCTGACCTTTGTTGGTGATTAGAGTTTCAAGACGCTGACCTTTGTTGGTGATTAGAGTTTCAAGACGCTGACCTTTGTTGGTGATTAGAGTTTCAAGACGCTGACCTTTGTTGGTGATTAGAGTTTCAAGACGCTGACCTTTGTTGGTGATTAGAGTTTCAAGACGCTGACCTTTGTTGGTGATTAGAGTTTCAAGACGCTGACCTTTGTTGGTGATTAGAGTTTCAAGACGCTGACCTTTGTTGGTGATTAGAGTTTCAAGACGCTGACCTTTGTTGGTGATTAGAGTTTCAAGACGCTGACCTTTGTTGGTGATTAGAGTTTCAAGACGCTGACCTTTGTTGGTGATTAGAGTTTCAAGACGCTGACCTTTGTTGGTGATTAGAGTTTCAAGACGCTGACCTTTGTTGGTGATTAGAGTTTCAAGACGCTGACCTTTGTTGGTGATTAGAGTTTCAAGACGCTGACCTTTGTTGGTGATTAGAGTTTCAAGACGCTGACCTTTGTTGGTGATTAGAGTTTCAAGACGCTGACCTTTGTTGGTGATTAGAGTTTCAAGACGCTGACCTTTGTTGGTGATTAGAGTTTCAAGACGCTGACCTTTGTTGGTGATTAGAGTTTCAAGACGCTGACCTTTGTTGGTGATTAGAGTTTCAAGACGCTGACCTTTGTTGGTGATTAGAGTTTCAAGACGCTGACCTTTGTTGGTGATTAGAGTTTCAAGACGCTGACCTTTGTTGGTGATTAGAGTTTCAAGACGCTGACCTTTGTTGGTGATTAGAGTTTCAAGACGCTGACCTTTGTTGGTGATTAGAGTTTCAAGACGCTGACCTTTGTTGGTGATTAGAGTTTCAAGACGCTGACCTTTGTTGGTGATTAGAGTTTCAAGACGCTGACCTTTGTTGGTGATTAGAGTTTCAAGACGCTGACCTTTGTTGGTGATTAGAGTTTCAAGACGCTGACCTTTGTTGGTGATTAGAGTTTCAAGACGCTGACCTTTGTTGGTGATTAGAGTTTCAAGACGCTGACCTTTGTTGGTGATTAGAGTTTCAAGACGCTGACCTTTGTTGGTGATTAGAGTTTCAAGACGCTGACCTTTGTTGGTGATTAGAGTTTCAAGACGCTGACCTTTGTTGGTGATTAGAGTTTCAAGACGCTGACCTTTGTTGGTGATTAGAGTTTCAAGACATTGACCTTTGTTGGTGATTAGAGTTTCAAGACGCTGACCTTTGTTGGTGATTAGAGTTTCAAGACGCTGACCTTTGTTGGTGATTAGAGTTTCAAGACGCTGACCTTTGTTGGTGATTAGAGTTTCAAGACGCTGACCTTTGTTGGTGATTAGAGTTTCAAGACGCTGACCTTTGTTGGTGATTAGAGTTTCAAGACGCTGACCTTTGTTGGTGATTAGAGTTTCAAGACATTGACCTTTGTTGGTGATTAGAGTTTCAAGACGCTGACCTTTGTTGGTGATTAGAGTTTCAAGACGCTGACCTTTGTTGGTGATTAGAGTTTCAAGACGCTGACCTTTGTTGGTGATTAGAGTTTCAAGACGCTGACCTTTGTTGGTGATTAGAGTTTCAAGACGCTGACCTTTGTTGGTGATTAGAGTTTCAAGACGCTGACCTTTGTTGGTGATTAGAGTTTCAAGACGCTGACCTTTGTTGGTGATTAGAGTTTCAAGACGCTGACCTTTGTTGGTGATTAGAGTTTCAAGACGCTGACCTTTGTTGGTGATTAGAGTTTCAAGACGCTGACCTTTGTTGGTGATTAGAGTTTCAAGACGCTGACCTTTGTTGGTGATTAGAGTTTCAAGACGCTGACCTTTGTTGGTGATTAGAGTTTCAAGACGCTGACCTTTGTTGGTGATTAGAGTTTCAAGACGCTGACCTTTGTTGGTGATTAGAGTTTCAAGACGCTGACCTTTGTTGGTGATTAGAGTTTCAAGACGCTGACCTTTGTTGGTGATTAGAGTTTCAAGACGCTGACCTTTGTTGGTGATTAGAGTTTCAAGACGCTGACCTTTGTTGGTGATTAGAGTTTCAAGACGCTGACCTTTGTTGGTGATTAGAGTTTCAAGACGCTGACCTTTGTTGGTGATTAGAGTTTCAAGACGCTGACCTTTGTTGGTGATTAGAGTTTCAAGACGCTGACCTTTGTTGGTGATTAGAGTTTCAAGACGCTGACCTTTGTTGGTGATTAGAGTTTCAAGACGCTGACCTTTGTTGGTGATTAGAGTTTCAAGACGCTGACCTTTGTTGGTGATTAGAGTTTCAAGACGCTGACCTTTGTTGGTGATTAGAGTTTCAAGACGCTGACCTTTGTTGGTGATTAGAGTTTCAAGACGCTGACCTTTGTTGGTGATTAGAGTTTCAAGACGCTGACCTTTGTTGGTGATTAGAGTTTCAAGACGCTGACCTTTGTTGGTGATTAGAGTTTCAAGACGCTGACCTTTGTTGGTGATTAGAGTTTCAAGACGCTGACCTTTGTTGGTGATTAGAGTTTCAAGACGCTGACCTTTGTTGGTGATTAGAGTTTCAAGACATTGACCTTTGTTGGTGATTAGAGTTTCAAGACGCTGACCTTTGTTGGTGATTAGAGTTTCAAGACGCTGACCTTTGTTGGTGATTAGAGTTTCAAGACGCTGACCTTTGTTGGTGATTAGAGTTTCAAGACATTGACCTTTGTTGGTGATTAGAGTTTCAAGACGCTGACCTTTGTTGGTGATTAGAGTTTCAAGACGCTGACCTTTGTTGGTGATTAGAGTTTCAAGACGCTGACCTTTGTTGGTGATTAGAGTTTCAAGACGCTGACCTTTGTTGGTGATTAGAGTTTCAAGACGCTGACCTTTGTTGGTGATTAGAGTTTCAAGACGCTGACCTTTGTTGGTGATTAGAGTTTCAAGACGCTGACCTTTGTTGGTGATTAGAGTTTCAAGACGCTGACCTTTGTTGGTGATTAGAGTTTCAAGACGCTGACCTTTGTTGGTGATTAGAGTTTCAAGACGCTGACCTTTGTTGGTGATTAGAGTTTCAAGACGCTGACCTTTGTTGGTGATTAGAGTTTCAAGACATTGACCTTTGTTGGTGATTAGAGTTTCAAGACGCTGACCTTTGTTGGTGATTAGAGTTTCAAGACGCTGACCTTTGTTGGTGATTAGAGTTTCAAGACGCTGACCTTTGTTGGTGATTAGAGTTTCAAGACGCTGACCTTTGTTGGTGATTAGAGTTTCAAGACGCTGACCTTTGTTGGTGATTAGAGTTTCAAGACGCTGACCTTTGTTGGTGATTAGAGTTTCAAGACGCTGACCTTTGTTGGTGATTAGAGTTTCAAGACGCTGACCTTTGTTGGTGATTAGAGTTTCAAGACGCTGACCTTTGTTGGTGATTAGAGTTTCAAGACGCTGACCTTTGTTGGTGATTAGAGTTTCAAGACGCTGACCTTTGTTGGTGATTAGAGTTTCAAGACGCTGACCTTTGTTGGTGATTAGAGTTTCAAGACGCTGACCTTTGTTGGTGATTAGAGTTTCAAGACGCTGACCTTTGTTGGTGATTAGAGTTTCAAGACGCTGACCTTTGTTGGTGATTAGAGTTTCAAGACGCTGACCTTTGTTGGTGATTAGAGTTTCAAGACGCTGACCTTTGTTGGTGATTAGAGTTTCAAGACGCTGACCTTTGTTGGTGATTAGAGTTTCAAGACGCTGACCTTTGTTGGTGATTAGAGTTTCAAGACGCTGACCTTTGTTGGTGATTAGAGTTTCAAGACGCTGACCTTTGTTGGTGATTAGAGTTTCAAGACGCTGACCTTTGTTGGTGATTAGAGTTTCAAGACGCTGACCTTTGTTGGTGATTAGAGTTTCAAGACGCTGACCTTTGTTGGTGATTAGAGTTTCAAGACGCTGACCTTTGTTGGTGATTAGAGTTTCAAGACGCTGACCTTTGTTGGTGATTAGAGTTTCAAGACGCTGACCTTTGTTGGTGATTAGAGTTTCAAGACGCTGACCTTTGTTGGTGATTAGAGTTTCAAGACGCTGACCTTTGTTGGTGATTAGAGTTTCAAGACGCTGACCTTTGTTGGTGATTAGAGTTTCAAGACGCTGACCTTTGTTGGTGATTAGAGTTTCAAGACGCTGACCTTTGTTGGTGATTAGAGTTTCAAGACGCTGACCTTTGTTGGTGATTAGAGTTTCAAGACGCTGACCTTTGTTGGTGATTAGAGTTTCAAGACGCTGACCTTTGTTGGTGATTAGAGTTTCAAGACGCTGACCTTTGTTGGTGATTAGAGTTTCAAGACGCTGACCTTTGTTGGTGATTAGAGTTTCAAGACGCTGACCTTTGTTGGTGATTAGAGTTTCAAGACATTGACCTTTGTTGGTGATTAGAGTTTCAAGACGCTGACCTTTGTTGGTGATTAGAGTTTCAAGACGCTGACCTTTGTTGGTGATTAGAGTTTCAAGACGCTGACCTTTGTTGGTGATTAGAGTTTCAAGACGCTGACCTTTGTTGGTGATTAGAGTTTCAAGACGCTGACCTTTGTTGGTGATTAGAGTTTCAAGACGCTGACCTTTGTTGGTGATTAGAGTTTCAAGACGCTGACCTTTGTTGGTGATTAGAGTTTCAAGACGCTGACCTTTGTTGGTGATTAGAGTTTCAAGACGCTGACCTTTGTTGGTGATTAGAGTTTCAAGACGCTGACCTTTGTTGGTGATTAGAGTTTCAAGACGCTGACCTTTGTTGGTGATTAGAGTTTCAAGACGCTGACCTTTGTTGGTGATTAGAGTTTCAAGACGCTGACCTTTGTTGGTGATTAGAGTTTCAAGACGCTGACCTTTGTTGGTGATTAGAGTTTCAAGACGCTGACCTTTGTTGGTGATTAGAGTTTCAAGACGCTGACCTTTGTTGGTGATTAGAGTTTCAAGACGCTGACCTTTGTTGGTGATTAGAGTTTCAAGACGCTGACCTTTGTTGGTGATTAGAGTTTCAAGACGCTGACCTTTGTTGGTGATTAGAGTTTCAAGACGCTGACCTTTGTTGGTGATTAGAGTTTCAAGACGCTGACCTTTGTTGGTGATTAGAGTTTCAAGACGCTGACCTTTGTTGGTGATTAGAGTTTCAAGACGCTGACCTTTGTTGGTGATTAGAGTTTCAAGACGCTGACCTTTGTTGGTGATTAGAGTTTCAAGACGCTGACCTTTGTTGGTGATTAGAGTTTCAAGACATTGACCTTTGTTGGTGATTAGAGTTTCAAGACGCTGACCTTTGTTGGTGATTAGAGTTTCAAGACGCTGACCTTTGTTGGTGATTAGAGTTTCAAGACGCTGACCTTTGTTGGTGATTAGAGTTTCAAGACGCTGACCTTTGTTGGTGATTAGAGTTTCAAGACGCTGACCTTTGTT
The DNA here is from genome assembly GCF_004210375.1 of Tachypleus tridentatus. Classification (NCBI taxonomy): domain Eukaryota; kingdom Metazoa; phylum Arthropoda; class Merostomata; order Xiphosura; family Limulidae; genus Tachypleus; species Tachypleus tridentatus. The sequence goes on along the minus strand of NW_027467782.1, from coordinate 42,497,833 downwards.
GGTGATTAGAGTTTCAAGACGCTGACCTTTGTTGGTGATTAGAGTTTCAAGACGCTGACCTTTGTTGGTGATTAGAGTTTCAAGACGCTGACCTTTGTTGGTGATTAGAGTTTCAAGACGCTGACCTTTGTTGGTGATTAGAGTTTCAAGACGCTGACCTTTGTTGGTGATTAGAGTTTCAAGACGCTGACCTTTGTTGGTGATTAGAGTTTCAAGACGCTGACCTTTGTTGGTGATTAGAGTTTCAAGACGCTGACCTTTGTTGGTGATTAGAGTTTCAAGACGCTGACCTTTGTTGGTGATTAGAGTTTCAAGACGCTGACCTTTGTTGGTGATTAGAGTTTCAAGACGCTGACCTTTGTTGGTGATTAGAGTTTCAAGACGCTGACCTTTGTTGGTGATTAGAGTTTCAAGACGCTGACCTTTGTTGGTGATTAGAGTTTCAAGACGCTGACCTTTGTTGGTGATTAGAGTTTCAAGACGCTGACCTTTGTTGGTGATTAGAGTTTCAAGACGCTGACCTTTGTTGGTGATTAGAGTTTCAAGACGCTGACCTTTGTTGGTGATTAGAGTTTCAAGACGCTGACCTTTGTTGGTGATTAGAGTTTCAAGACGCTGACCTTTGTTGGTGATTAGAGTTTCAAGACGCTGACCTTTGTTGGTGATTAGAGTTTCAAGACGCTGACCTTTGTTGGTGATTAGAGTTTCAAGACGCTGACCTTTGTTGGTGATTAGAGTTTCAAGACGCTGACCTTTGTTGGTGATTAGAGTTTCAAGACGCTGACCTTTGTTGGTGATTAGAGTTTCAAGACATTGACCTTTGTTGGTGATTAGAGTTTGACGCTGACCTTTGTTGGTGATTAGAGTTTCAAGACGCTGACCTTTGTTGGTGATTAGAGTTTCAAGACGCTGACCTTTGTTGGTGATTAGAGTTTCAAGACGCTGACCTTTGTTGGTGATTAGAGTTTCAAGACGCTGACCTTTGTTGGTGATTAGAGTTTCAAGACGCTGACCTTTGTTGGTGATTAGAGTTTCAAGACGCTGACCTTTGTTGGTGATTAGAGTTTCAAGACGCTGACCTTTGTTGGTGATTAGAGTTTCAAGACGCTGACCTTTGTTGGTGATTAGAGTTTCAAGACGCTGACCTTTGTTGGTGATTAGAGTTTCAAGACGCTGACCTTTGTTGGTGATTAGAGTTTCAAGACGCTGACCTTTGTTGGTGATTAGAGTTTCAAGACGCTGACCTTTGTTGGTGATTAGAGTTTCAAGACGCTGACCTTTGTTGGTGATTAGAGTTTCAAGACGCTGACCTTTGTTGGTGATTAGAGTTTCAAGACGCTGACCTTTGTTGGTGATTAGAGTTTCAAGACGCTGACCTTTGTTGGTGATTAGAGTTTCAAGACGCTGACCTTTGTTGGTGATTAGAGTTTCAAGACGCTGACCTTTGTTGGTGATTAGAGTTTCAAGACGCTGACCTTTGTTGGTGATTAGAGTTTCAAGACGCTGACCTTTGTTGGTGATTAGAGTTTCAAGACGCTGACCTTTGTTGGTGATTAGAGTTTCAAGACGCTGACCTTTGTTGGTGATTAGAGTTTCAAGACGCTGACCTTTGTTGGTGATTAGAGTTTCAAGACGCTGACCTTTGTTGGTGATTAGAGTTTCAAGACGCTGACCTTTGTTGGTGATTAGAGTTTCAAGACGCTGACCTTTGTTGGTGATTAGAGTTTCAAGACGCTGACCTTTGTTGGTGATTAGAGTTTCAAGACGCTGACCTTTGTTGGTGATTAGAGTTTCAAGACGCTGACCTTTGTTGGTGATTAGAGTTTCAAGACGCTGACCTTTGTTGGTGATTAGAGTTTTGACCTTTGTTGATTAGAGTTTCAAGACATTGACCTTTGTTGGTGATTAGAGTTTCAAGACGCTGACCTTTGTTGGTGATTAGAGTTTCAAGACGCTGACCTTTGTTGGTGATTAGAGTTTCAAGACGCTGACCTTTGTTGGTGATTAGAGTTTCAAGACGCTGACCTTTGTTGGTGATTAGAGTTTCAAGACGCTGACCTTTGTTGGTGATTAGAAGACGCTGACCTTTGTTGGTGATTAGAGTTTCAAGACGCTGACCTTTGTTGGTGATTAGAGTTTCAAGACGCTGACCTTTGTTGGTGATTAGAGTTTCAAGACGCTGACCTTTGTTGGTGATTAGAGTTTCAAGACGCTGACCTTTGTTGGTGATTAGAGTTTCAAGACGCTGACCTTTGTTGGTGATTAGAGTTTCAAGACGCTGACCTTTGTTGGTGATTAGAGTTTCAAGACGCTGACCTTTGTTTGATTGAGTTTCAAGATTAGAGTTTCAAGACGCTGACCTTTGTTGGTGATTAGAGTTTCAAGACGCTGACCTTTGTTGGTGATTAGAGTTTCAAGACGCTGACCTTTGTTGGTGATTAGAGTTTCAGAGACCTTTGTTGGTGATTAGAGTTTGACGCTTTGTTGGTGATTAGAGTTTCAAGACGTTGACCTTTGTTGGTGATTAGAGTTTCAAGACGCTGACCTTTGTTGGTGATTAGAGTTTCAAGACGCTGATCTTTGTTAATACATAGAGCTTCAAGACGCTGACCTTTGTTGATGCTTAAAGTTTCAAGACGCTGACACTTGTTGGTGTGTAACATGACAATAGGAGTGATAAAATCCTGTTTAGAATGAAATTGATTCTTTACCGGTTTTATTTCGAACGTAGGTTGTTTGGTGACGATTAGTGAGAAGGAAGACATCTTCATACCTCTCGACGGAACTGTTCGTGACCAGAAGCAAGCTACCTAATTATAAAAATCAGAACGAGAAAGAAATTTGATATTTAAAGATACTAGTCTCCGTGACAGGATGATAAAAGATACTTAACGTTCCTAGTCAATATCAGAAAAATATCATAATTAGAATGCATTAGTTGGGAACCATTACTGTTAACGACATTTTTGGCCGTAATTCCAATAATATCTAATCGCTCTGGGTGAAACCTAGTGGTTAGCTTACCAAGATTAGAAATGCGACGATTTCTGTTCTAGTTCCTTTGCTAAAAAAACAACAAATCCCAGTGTAGATAGGTGGTTTGGGCATTCAATTCGTAATCTCAGGGTTACGGGTTTGAATCCCCATCCTACCAATCGCCCTTTCAGTCGTGGGACGTTGTGATGTGAAGGGCAATCTCATTCTTAGTTGATAAAAGACGAGCCCAAAGGTTGGTGATGATGACTAGCTACCTTTTCTTTGGTCTTACACTGCTAAATTAAGGACAGCTAGCGCAGATAGCACTCGTGTAGCTCTGTGTGAAATTCAAAAACCGTTAACTCTAGGGCTACTCTTTTACCAACGAATAGTGAGATTGACTGTGACATTATAAGGCCTTCACGGTTAAAAAGACGAGCATGTTTGGTGTGGCGGGGATTCGAACCCGCGACCCTCTGATTACGAGTCGAGTGTACTAACCACCTAGCTATTCCAGGACAAACAATAATATATCACTATATTCGGACATCTTAAGAGATATACGTTAGTTCCAAATTCATATGCTAAAACAATGTTGAATATTCTTTAAAATGTACTTTTAAAAATATTTAAACATTGTAGAAAAACTTAATTAATCCAAATATCTATAAAGAAAAATAGGTTTGGTTTTTATATATAAAACACTAGTACAAGAAAGTGCGTAAATTACTAGTTAAGACTAACGATTTGGCAATTTGTTGTTTTTTACGCACATTGCTATGATGACAGAAAAGTGTGCGTAGTTTGTTAAAAACCAATAACTGTCAAGTGACGAAAACATCTAGGAATTTGAAGATTTACTATGAATGTACATCATCATGATGTCGTATTAAAGTACAAGAAGCAGCTTTGGTTGATCTTTGGTTCAATTCTTCCTCATGTCTTTGTAATTAGTTCTTGATATTTGGAATTCAAAGTAATTTATAGAAGTTTTATTTGTATGGTTTGGATAATACCTGTAAACTAGTGACGATGACGTGATTTTATTCACAATAAAGATATTTGTATTGCCCACTGTAACCATCTTCTAACTCGTGTTTTCTGAAAAACTGGTTTCTCATCATCGAATTTAAACTAAAGCTTTACTGAGAAACTTCAAACTGATTTACCCGATAGTTGCTTCATTTGTTTGATCACAAAACTATACAATAAGTTATCTGTATTCTGTCCACCATGGGATTCAAACACTATATTTTAGCGTTGAAAGTCCAGAAACGTGCCTCTGAGTCCTTCCGTAAAAATGTGGAATATTTGTTTTGTAGCTGAGGGCATAATGGGGTGCGATCTGCAACAGCAGGGATTGGATCCTGAATTCTAGCTTCGAACGCCCTTTCGTTTACCACATTTCCAATGTATTATTAAAAATGTATAAGTATTAGAAACATTCAAAATACGATATTTCAAGAAAACAACATTCCTTCTTTTCCTACGATGATTTATTTGGAATATGTAAATAAATAATGAATAAAATCTTAATATATATGTTGAGTAATGTTTAAACTTTATATTGCCAGCATACTGGATTGGGTTTGTCAATTTCATTTGTTATCAACTCAGTATCATAACTTCTGTGGTAAAAAAAACGAAAAAAACTTTAATGGTACTATAAAAAGTTGGTTTGAAGTTTAATTAAAGTTCCTTAAGAGAAAGATTGATCGCAAAGGTTTGCTGGTCTGTTTTATTGTTCAGGATAGCATATTTTATACATTGTATCTCAAACTTTTAGTCTGCCAGCTTAGTTGTCATTGTAATAAATTAATCGGTACTGAACGAGATGGTTAATGAATTGGAAACATTTAAGTACTTACTGCTGCAACCAAAATCGTTCTTGCCTTACGGGATTCAAAACCTTGCGACACTTGTACCATTTCTAGTGATTTTACTGCTTTGTATCAAACATGAATAACCTTTAATAAAAACACTACACAAGAGCTATCAGAGACAGATAACAGCTTCTAATTTTTAACTGTCAGTTAAGATGGAATGTAGCTCGTCAATAGAACACACCACCAATAAATACATATTTATTATTATATTATTCAACTTTTAAAGGCGCTATGCAGAATATTAAATTGTTTATATTTAAACATTCTACGTGGTGGAGTCGTTATTACTATTCAATGTAAATCTCGTATAAATATAAATTTAAAGTATATTCTTCCTTGGGCAATGGACTAAGCTTAACGACAGTTGACGTCAGTTCAAGATATGTTACATCTTGTCAGTGTGGGACACACTTGCAGTGTCGTATTGAAGTAGGAGGTTCAACCTCAGGGCCCATAATTTTACTGTATGTAAATTATTAGCCACTGGGCTCACACAACCTTAAATCCGCCACTGCACACTTGGCTTATGACAGCTAACGTTAGTTCAGGACATGTTATATATAACTTGTCGGTGTATGACATACTAGGTTTAATGAAAGTGAACGTTATTTGAAGACATCTTATAACTTGTCATGTGTGACACACTAGGCTTGTGACACAAAATTCAAAAATATGCTATGTAAGTCAATATAAAACTAGAGAATAAATGAATTAGTGAAATGTTTAATACATATAATGATGGATGCAGGGTAAATTATTGGTTATAAAGAATGTCTCATTCAAATATTGGACAAATTAAGATAATACGTGTGATAAAAACTGATAACAGTGTCATAATAGTTGTCACACTGAAATAATAAAATAAGAGTTTTATTTGTAAATTATAGGACACATAATTAATTTGTAAATTATAGAACACATAATTAAGTCTAGACTAAATTGTTTGATGTAATCACATCTTAAGACACCCCACAATGCGCCTTTGTCCAATTTAATAATTTACCAAATAATACCTTCTGCATATGAAAGCACCGTCCACTTTTGTAAGACCAATGCAGGTAAATATATTAAAACTGTAAACATAAGTTGAGAACAACTGAAATCTATAAGCAGTTCTACGAAAGTAATAGTTTCCAATCCTATATAAGCTTGGTAATAACATCTACTAATAGATCCCTTGGTTACAATATCTGTTTCTAGGAGTGCACCCTCTGTTACTAGTTCGTCGCCTAGCAACACGCTCTATGTTGAATAACCCTTAACTATATTATCACATGGCATCTCCTAGCAACGCATTATTTGATACTACTTCCTAACATAATCGTATCTGGTTTGTAGGACAATGAGATCGTTACACGTGTCACTCTCTGGTGGCGGACCATGAAACACTCGCCCTAATTACAACACCACCTACCGTTAACTCTTTCCGTGAAAGAGTAGTGGGATTGACTGTGGCTCTGTAAACCCCATAACTGAAAGGGCAAGCACGTTCAGAAACGCGGTTTCGAAGTCGTGGCCTACAGATTGCGAGTTAGGAGCTCTAATTACCAAACTATGCACGGCCTGTATTAAATAAAAACAAAACTATAGATTTATAATTGAATGGCATAACTAGAATTAATTAAACGTTATATGGCTTATTTTAAATATTAACTCTACGTTATAGATCAGAATTTGTTTTACAAGTAAATTATTCGCTTGGAGAATAAACAGTTTAAGATCTTTAGTGAGAAAGCAGCTTATCAATAGAACTTGTCGTGAGTCTAATACAATAATAATTGTTATTTAATAGCTCACATCTTATCTTATAGGAGGCCATAGTTGTAACAGATGTTCTTCGCTGTGGTGCAGCTTTCCAAGATGGCCGTCTAAAGAGGGGAGATGTTTTGTTGGCTATAAGTCGAATCATTTTATTAGTTTCAAAGTTTATTCCAGCACGATTTAATATGAAAAAAATACAACATTTCCTTTGTCTCCTACGGATTTTCTAGGTGAACGACATGTCACTGCGGGACATCTCCTTCAAAGAGGCTGTGAAACTGTTACGCGAGACAGCATCGCCTGTTGGTTGTTATAGAAAATCGCTAAACCTTATTTACAACTCACCAGAGTAAGTTATTTAGCAGTCTAAGCTTTTATATAATCTTAGCAACTGTTAATTCAAACTTTTATATGTCTGGTTCCAAAGTCAGGCTTAGCGTTGCCTCCCGCCAACATTACTTTTGAGCCTTTGTCTAGTTCAATACTTTCAGTAATTTTGTTTTATAGGGAGTCGAGGCTAGATAAAATGAGAATTTACACAGAACGTAGTAATATTTTATTATAAGAATTACTACAAGTACTGTTTGGATTAAAATTCAGAATAATGTAAGTCTGAGGTAATATTTTTTCTAAGAATTGCTACAAGTACTGTTTGGATTAAAGTTCAAAATAATGTAAGTCTGAGTTTTTACGTAACGAAAGGTGATCTTATGAACTTTTAGATCAACCTCAAACATTCTGGAAAATCAATACGCTTATTTTTTATTATAAATAGCTCTTTGTGGCTAAACATTTTACCTTTTATTATGTTTAATTTTTTAGATTTCAAATGTTGTTTTGTTTTGAATTTCACGCAAAGCTACACGAGGGCTGTCTGCGCTCACACGTTGCTTCATTCCACTATTCGATTTGCTTCTATTATTAATTTTATTTAGTTTTCTGCATTTACAGCAGGTTTTCTTCTGCTGTTATATTTTCTTATTATTATGTTTAACTTTTTAGCTTTCATGTATTATTTTCTTCTGTTAATTTATGTTGATATCAGGTTTACTACTTTGTTCATTGTGGTAGTTTTATTCCATTCATTGTTTTATCTGCTTTACTACTGTGTTCATTGTGGTAGTTTTATTCCATTGTTTTGTCTGCTTTACCACTTTGTTCATTGTGGTAGTTTTATTCCATTGTTTTGTCTGCTTTGCTACTTTGTTCATTGTGGTAGTTTTATTCCATTCATTGTTTTATCTGCTTTACTACTTTGTTCATTGTGGTAGTTTCATTCCAATCATTGTTTTATCTGCTTTACTACTTTGTTCATTGTGGTAGTTTTATTCCATTGTTTTGTCTGCTTTACTACTTTGTTCATTGTGGTAGTTTTATTCCATTCATTGTTTTGTCTGCTTTACTACTTTGTTCATTGTGGTAGTTTTATTCCATTCCATTGTTTTGTCTGCTTTGCTACTTTGTTCATTGTGGTAGTTTTATTCCATTCATTGTTTTATCTGCTTTACTACTTTGTTCATTGTGGTAGTTTTATTCCATTCATTGTTTTGTCTGCTTTACTACTTTGTTCATTGTGGTAGTTTTATTCCATTGTTTTGTCTGCTTTACTACTTTGTTCATTGTGGTAGTTTTATTCCATTGTTTTGTCTGCTTTACTACTTTGTTCATTGTGGTAGTTTTATTCCATTGTTTTGTCTGCTTTGCTACTTTGTTCATTGTGGTAGTTTTATCACATTCATTGTTTTATATGCTTTACTACTTTGTTCATTGTGGTAGTTTTATTCCATTGTTTTGTCTGCTTTACTACTTTGTTCATTGTGGTAGTTTTATTCCATTGTTTTGTCTGCTTTGCTACTTTGTTCATTGTGGTAGTTTTATTACATTCATTGTTTTATATGCTTTACTATTGTTTTATATGCTTTACTACTTTGTTCATTGTGGTAGTTTTATTCCATTCATTGTTTTGTCTGCATTTTTTTTTTCTATAACTAAATTCATTTCATTTTTTTTATTATTTTATAAAGCTTTCAGAAAAGTAAAGCTAACCAGAACACTTTATAAACAAGTATAAAAAATAAAATCCATATAGTGATTAACATGGGCAGTTTTTAAAAAAAACTTTGATCAAATAACAATGAAAATTGATACGTCTGGTTAAGTAATATAGTTTATTACGGATGAGCCTCCGATTTATTATCTTATGTATTATGATTTTAAACAGCCAGAACTATTAATTTAGAAGTTATATGCAAAAACGGCTCGTTTGGGTTGAGAAAATATTTTACATAGAAGAGCGAACAACGTTTCGACCTTCTTCGGTCATCGACGATCACGGTCATGACGATGACCGAAGAAGGTCGAAACGTTGTTCGCTCTTCTATGTAAAATATTTTCTCAACCCAAACGAGCCGTTTTTGCATATAAATTCTCAACAAGTGGGTTTCTCGACATCACTGATAATTTAGAAGTTAATTGAATCCTGGTATTTATTAAATTTATGATATTTACCAACTAGATTGATACACACAGTTTTTTTTTCTTAAGACAGATAAATTGAATATACAAACAACAATACAATTTATAATAATGGTTATTACAACAAGTTATTACAAATAATATTTTTAAAAAGTTTACAAACAGTGCTGGTTCTTCTATCTGATCTGGAATTGAATCTTTTAGCGGCAGTTCATGATGAACGAATGAATTCTCTGTTGATATACAGGTACAATTCACTTGACGGGAAGCTAGCTAGTTCTGTTCTTAGCTGACCTTAAAAGATTTATATGCTAATTTTTCATCAAGGAAGATATGTCATGCCTTCATAGAAATACTGACGTCCGAAGTTAATTTTCTGAAGTTGATTGGTTGTAATGTTCGAAATCTGTAAATATTCCTTGTCATATATCTGTAGTTTTCCAATTAATAAACGTTTATCAAATATCAAGTCATCCCGTAAGTGATGTCTGAAAAGCTAATACAGGAAGTTCATCATCATTTTATCTTTGTAAAAGCTTTAATGACAAAAATATGTAGTAGAACATGCATAAAAATGTTCAAACAAATAGAAGAAACTAACCCAATACACTTTTTCAGATCATTAATCAAATAACCATTACGAAGATGGATGTGTCTGAGGAGCACATAAGACATATAAGTAACTGGTGATGTCGTCCCACAAACACATTTATTTCATTTAATAGTTTCCCTTTATAATTTAGGTGTTTCTGTATATATTTATCAATCAGTTGATGACATCTAATTTGTTTCGACCAGTATATATCAAACCATCCCAAAAGTAATGTCCAAAATTTAATACAGAAAGTGTATCATCATTTCTTCTTTATATAAGGCTTTAATGACTGAAATATATAGCAGGACGTGTATAGAAATGTTCAGACAAATAAAAGAAACTAACCCAACTCCACTTTTTCAGATCATTAATCAATTACACCCTTATAAAGATGGATGTGTCTGAGGAGCCCATTAGGCATATAATGCTTTATGAGTTTAAGAAAAGCAATAGTGCGGTAGAAACTACACAAAACATTCAAGGTATTTATGGTGCAGAGTCTCTAAATGAAAGAAAATGTCAAAGGTGGTTTCAGAAGTTCAGATCAGGTGACTACAGCTTAAGTGATTCGCCATGTTCTAGTCGTCCTGTTGAGTTTAATGATGACTTGTTACTGGCTGCACTTGATGAATATTATGCTGTAACAGTTGAACTAGTACAGAAGTGTGATTTAACCCATTTAACAGTTCACTGTCATCTGCAAGAGCTTGGAAAGGTGTTAGAACTTGGAAAATTGGTCCCCCATGATTTGAGAGAAGCCAACCTTAGAGCAAGAGTGCACATTTGCACTTCTCTGCTCTATCTTGAACATAGCTCACCTTTATTGAGCAAGATAGTGACTGGAGATGAAAGATGGATATTTTATAAAAATGTTAAGTGCCGTAGACAATGACTCATTGCAGGTAAACTGGCTAAAGCACAGCCCAAAATGAACATCCACCCTAGGAAAGTCTTGCTAAACGTTTGGGAGATATTGTTGGTGTGATTCACTGTGAGTTGCTTTCATTCAATGTAATGATTTCATCAAACTTCTACTATCAACAGGTAGAGTGCTTGAATGTTGCACTGAAAGAAAGGAGCCATCCTTTGATCAGTCAAAGGTGTTGTGTTAAATCAGGATAATGCATGGCCCCATACAGCAAGGATTACATCTGCAAAGACTGAAGAGCTAGACTGGTAAAAACTTCCACATCCTCCTTATTCTCCAGACCTTGCTACATCTGATTATCATCTATTCCAATGAAGATGTCAAAACTATTTTCTCTGTATTCTTTTCCTACAGACCCTATGAATTTTACAGAAGTGACATTCAGAAGCTTGTGAATCGTTGGCAGGAAGTAATGAATAATAATGGAACATACATTATTGAGTAAGTAACATTAAAATCGCTTGAAATACTTTCTCTTTTTCTGAACCCAAAAATGGGACATTACTTATGGGATAGGCCCGGCATGGCCAAGCGTGTTAAGGCATGCGACTCGTAATCTGAGGGTCGCGGGTTCTGATCCCCGTCATGCCAAACACGCTCGCCCTCCCAGCTGTGGGGGCATTATAATGTTACAGTCAATCCCACTATTCATTGGTAAAAAAGTAGCCCAAGAGTTGGTGGTGGGTGGTGATGACTAGCTGCCTTCCCTCTAGTCTTACACTGCTAAATTAGGGACGGCTAGCACAGATAGCCCTCGTGTAGCTTTGCGCGTAATTCAAAACAAACTTCTTGAATCAATGGACTAGCATTTCTAGTCTGATGAAGTTGCTTAATCCCAGAAATGTTACTATGATTCCACTCTGTAAGGCACAGGAGAAGTCTTAATATAAGCACATCTCCAATCTGTTGAGATACAACGGTCAGGTATCCTCAGACATTACTGACATCCTCAACACGTGCCTCAAGTACTATAGCTGACTATATTCGGCTTCGACTGTGGATGAGGATATTTGGTGAGACATCATTCAGTTCTTGCCAACCCTCAATCCATCACGGTCTGACGACGTTTTGAAACCCATTACACTAAATGAATTTTGGGTGGCTATCTGGTAAGTGTCTGGGACTGGATGGCTTACCAGTGGAATTCTATCACCATGTATGGCATATTACTGGGCCCCTTTTCATTAGACTTTTTTAACTGCTGTCTGACCCGTGGGTCCATGCCTTCGGGTACGCTGGATGGATTAATTATGTTAATCTCTAAGGATCTCTCCCAGTCCAAAGATATGGCATACCATATCACTCTTGAGTGTGGATGGAAAGATTATTTCTGAAACCCTGTATACCCATTTCAGTGTTGTCATGCCGTCTTGTCCTTGACATTGAAATGTGTGAGGAAGAAGTATCCATCAAAACTTGGTACTTCTATATGACATGTTACATTATATCACAGACAGGAGCATCCCTAAAATTTTTGTGTCACTTAATCAGAGTAAGGCCTTTGATTGAGTTACCACAAATATTTGCGGTACGTTCTGGAGAGGTTTGGTTTTTACTCCAGCTTATGTACGAACTTTCTATACGTCTTCTTCGAGCATGTTCTTAGTGAATGGATACTTGATGCCCCTTTAACATCTGTCAGGGTGTTCGTCAAGGACGTCCATTATCGCCATCTCTTTATGTGTTAATGATCGTACCTGCTCTCTCATCTGTATCACTAGGTTTCAATGTGTGGCCTTCGTTTCCCAGGTGGGGCATCCATCAAGTATGTAAGTTATGCAGATGATATGAACTGATTTCTAGAAAACCAAACATACCTGGGTTCAACAAGGGTGATTGTTAACAAGTACTCTCAGGGTAGTGCAGCTCAGCTCAACTACACTAAGTCTAGGGCTTGGGAGTTGGGCAAGTGGGCCTCATCTGCAGATACTCCATTTGATTTGGCATGGGCTTCCTCTCCAGTCAAGTGTTTTGGGATTCCCTTCATTGCCAGTCCTGAGGCTGCCTGTGGGAAGATGGTATAACGTGTCAGTTTGGCAGTTCAAGATTGTTACAGCCCTGCTAACTTGTTTGACAGAAGCGGTGAAGAGGAGGCTTCTCCACTTGTTATGGTATCTTGGTGAGATACTTCCTCTGAACGACTGCTGTGCGCGAGCTGTTGAGTGACATGTCTGTGGAGTGGTAAGACTGAGACAGTGTCTTGGTTGTCTTTAGTTAAGCCACCCTTCATGAGAGGAGTGGACATCCCACGTGTCTGGACCGAGTGCCTTTCTTGTCCACCACTATATGCTGTCTCTCTTGGGAGGATCATCCCTGTAGCCAACTGGCTCATTTCCTGATTGGTTCAGACATTTTTGTGTTTCACCGGGCCTGAATAAACCAATGTGTTTTAATTCTCCCACTTGGTATGCTGACACTGTTGCAGCGATCAGACGTTGTCACGTTATGCCACGTGATATTCCGGCGAATTCCAATACTCTCTGCCGTCTGCTTCCTCCAGACTGTATTCACAGGATAGAGCAACACCACCCCGCTCTTCCATGGAATGTTGTGCCATGTTGATATTTACATTCAGGGTTTCATGACATTTTACCGGTGAGAGAACGATTATACCTGTCCAGTATCAGTGTCGCCGAGTCATGTCATACTCAGGTATAGTGTCCTTTACATGTTGGTCCTTTGTTCGACATCGGACAGAAGAAGGTGGCTCACCTTTTCCGTGTCCCATCGATCTCGGCTGAGACCGTTTTGATCACTTGCTGATCCCCGTTCACAGTGTCCTGGCCTTTACCTTTCACATCCCCATATCAGGGTCATCTGGCTTACCTGTACTCAATTCCTTTTTGAGGGGGCTCCAGTGTTGTTCTGTAAAATAAGACCAGATACAAACTGTTATTCCGCCTTGATGCGAACTATTAGTTACTGAATCGGAGGGACTCTTTATCATTGTTGGTGCCCGGACGTCTCACCGGTGGGCACGCTTGAGGGTAGCGGAACCAGACTGATTTTCTAGATTGTCTGTTCTATGTAATTATTGTTTATTTGTATTTTCATAATTTTTTTATCTATTTTGTGTGTACTTTTTTGTATCCTATAATTTTTTTGTACATATTGTATATTATGTGGAATGTTTGTTTGTATGGCTGTTTTTTGTAATTAAATCCTTCTTAATTTTGGGTTTTAAATTTTTCTTTAAGCTTTGTATTTCATTTTTTTCTGTAATTCTCTTTAGTCATTTGTAATTTTCTACTTTCATTTCTGTTGTTTGTTTTTTGGATTTAGTTACTTGTACATATCAGTACATATTGTTTTATGCGCCGATTCATTTTTTAATTTAATATTTAGTGTATATATGCATGTGTGTATACATATCTTTTTTCTAATTTCTCCTTTTGTAATTTTCGTGTTCACTTACATAGCTGTATGTACTGTATATTTATATGTTTTTGTTATTTCATTCCATATCATTGTTGTACATTTTTGTATACACTTGGTGTTTTGTTCCTTGTATTGTTATTGTGTATAATAAATTGAAAATCTGGAATGCTAACTTGAAGAGGTAAGTTTTATCTTACCACCAGATGTCAGTACCTTTCATTTTTATTTATTTCATTTTAATGTTTATATTTTTCTTATTCTCTCATGGGAGAGCAGTCACCTTCCCACAACAGGCAGTGAAGGGTGATACAGATGTGGGATGTTGAGCACCCACATCTCACTCTTCTAATTTCTAATTTTCTTATGTGAGACTAGCGAATTGGAGCTGCAATGTGGGTCCTATTTCAACAGTCATTTCCAAAATATAGGATACATTTTATAATCTCACGTTGTAACACGAACTCTAGAATCACTTTATGGAGAAAACAAAATGTGCAGCGTATTTTTTTAATTTCATGCAGTGTGTTTTGGTTTACGAATTGAATATTGTATGGTTATAATATATATATAATTGTTTTAATATTTACATATTTTCCACTAGTTATTTTTTTCATTAGAGTGGTAATATCATAATGGTTCCTATTACATTGTTTTACCTGTAAATAGATGTTTAATAATTAGTTAACACTTATTTAAACGTTTTATGGATCTGTTACTTATCTAATAATTGCCACCAGGAGGTCAGATTGGCTGATTGACATACCATTATCACATTTTGTTTATAATTAATATTGCAATGTTCTGTCTTTCTTTGTTCAAACCTCTTATTCTTCAAATAGTGAACCCTGTACGAACTTATCTGACACAATAGTTACGCTTCACTGTCAGATTTACTCACTGATTCGAAATACAGAGTTTGTTTTAAGGGCAACGGGACATGAACTTTGTAATCCACAGTCTTGATATGTTAACCACTAGAACAGTTTTCTATAGAGTCCGAAGAAATTGTGTGTATAGTTTTGTCTCTTGTAGAAATGTTTGTTTCGTGGACGAGATGCTGGTAGGTTAAGTTACATTTCATGGAAGCAGACATGCGCATAACAATTAATTAAAGACATTTTAATAAATTAAGTCTGTGTTGTAGTACACATAAGAAAGGCATTGAAACTAGAGAACAAAATAGAATAAAAATAAATCATCTCTATGAGGTTCTTCCTGTTTCACAGATGACCACATAGCTCTTTTAAATACACCTGTAAATCATCTCTATGAGGTTCTTCCTGTTTCACAGATGATCACATAGCTCTTTTAAATACACCTGTAAATCATCTCTATGAGGTTCTTCCTGTTTCACAGATGATCACATAGCTCTTTTAAATACACCTGTAAATCATCTCTATGAGGTTCTTCCTGTTTCACACATGTTCACATAGCTCTTTTAAATACACCTGTAAATCATCTCTATGAGGTTCTTCCTGTTTCACACATGTTCACATAGCTCTTTTAAATACAACTGTAAATCATCTCTATGAGGTTCTTCCTGTTTCACACATGTTCACATAGCTCTTTTAAATACACCTGTAAATCATCTCTATGAGGTTCTTCCTGTTTCACAGATGTTCATATATCTCTTTTAAATACACCTGTAAATCATCTCTACAGGTTCTTCCTGTTTCACACATGTTCCCATAGCTCTTTTAAATACACCTGTAAATCATCTCTATGAGGTTCTTCCTGTTTCACAGATGATCACATAGCTCTTTTAAATACACCTGTAAATCATCTCTATGAGGTTCTTCCTGTTTCACACATGTTCACATTTCTCTTTTAAATACACCTGTAAATCATCTCTATGAGGTTCTTCCTGTTTCACAGATGATCACATATCTCTTTTAAATACACCTGTAAATCATCTCTATCAGGTTCTTCCTGTTTCACAGATGATTACATATCTCTTTTAAATACACCTGTAAATCATCTCTATCAGGTTCTTCCTGTCTCACAGATGATCAAAGATCTCTTTTAAATACAACAGTAAATCATCTCTATTAGGTTTTTCCTGTTTCACAGATGATCACATATCTCTTTTAAATACACCTGTAGATCATCTCTGTGAGGTTCTTCCTGTTTCACACATGTTCGCATAGCTCTTTTAAATACAACTGTGAATCATCTCTGTGAGGTTCTTCCCGTTTCTCACATGTTCACATAGCTCTTTTAAATACACCTGTAAATCATCTCTATGAGGTTCTTCCTGTTTCACACATCTTCACATAGCTCTTTTAAATACACCTGCAAATCATCTCTATCAGGTTCTTCCTGTTTCACACATCTTCACATAGCTCTTTTAAATACACCTGCAAATCATCTCTATCAGGTTCTTCCTGTTTCACAGATGATCACATAGCTCTTTTAAATACACCTGCAAATCATCTCTATGAGGTTCTTCCTGTTTCACACATGTTCACATAGCTCTTTTAAATACATCTGTAAATCATCTCTATGAGGTTCTTTCTGTTTCACACATGATCATATACCTCATTTAAATACACCTGTAAAACATCTCTATGAGGTTCTTCCTGTTTCTCACATGTTCACATAGCTCTTTTAAATACACCTGCAAATCATCTCTATCAGGTTCTTCCTGTTTCACACATGTTCACATAGCTCTTTTAAATACACCTGTAAATCATCTCTATGAGGTTCTTCCTGTTTCACAGATGATCACATATTCACCTGTATAGATCTGTGAACTACTTTTAACCATTTTTTGTAGCTTATAATATGTTTCATCTCAACAAAATATTATCAAAAGATTTGTTTTAATAAAATAACAGATGATTTTGTTTATTTTTTTGTTTCAGAGTTTCGCACAGGCAACACTAGGGCATTTATGTAATACCGTTCCTACTTTTTTAACTGATAGTCCCAAATGAAAGCTGCTAGACAACATTAAACGCCATCTATTGCGCTACCATTTGATGATCGAATAGTGAGATTTGACTGTCATACACAATACACCTATGACGCATGAAATTAGGAAGCCTCTTTGGTGGGTAACTGTAACGAACCGTGAATCGTTGGATTCACAGTCCGGTTTGGTAGTAGCTGTTCTAAACTCGGGCTGATATTTTACTACAACCAAATCTTCCAGTGACCGCTTCGACATTAAAGTCACATGTATGCATACTTACAACAAAATATTAGTGCTAACTGGTTACAGAACAATGATAATGACCAATACTGAACTCTACAATATTATATATTCCTTATGGTTTTTGCTTGTTTGAAGTTAAATATTCGAGTAATGTGAATGACAAAACTATCTTTTCACCTGAGAACTCATTCAAGTGCAGTTTGTATTCTTATAGGTTAAAAAAACTACTGCTTCTTTTCGTTAGTAAAATATTTGATAAGAGTTGAAAATTTAGGCTTTGGGTCAAAACTCCTCAATATAGAATTAGTTATTTGACAAAAGATCAAACTGTTAATTATTTATTATAACAAGAATAAACTGTGAAGAATTTCTATAGTCATTAAGGCCCTCCAGGGTGGGGGGTCAGTATTAAATTGTTTGTTTGTTTGTTTTTAATTTCGAGCAAAACTACTCGAGGGCTATCTGTAC
The DNA here is from genome assembly GCF_004210375.1 of Tachypleus tridentatus. Lineage (NCBI taxonomy): Eukaryota > Metazoa > Arthropoda > Merostomata > Xiphosura > Limulidae > Tachypleus > Tachypleus tridentatus. The sequence continues at coordinate 42,480,209 of NW_027467782.1, read as the reverse complement.
TAATTTAGCAGTGTAATACTAGAGGGCAGGCAGCTAGTCATCACCACCCACATCCAACTCTTAGGCTACTCTTTTACCAACGAATAGTGGGATTGACCGTCACATTATAAAGCCTCCACGGCTGAAAAGGGTGTGACAGGGATTGAACCCGTGATCCCCAGATTACGAGTCGCATGCCTGAACCCACCTGGCCATGCCAGGCCCAGTATTAAATATATAAACTGGAAAGATAAAATCCTTGGTTAGATTCCTGCTAAAACATAAACGGTGTTATATTAATATTGTCTTTAATTGATATTTTACCAGTGATCTTAAAGAAATCTGTTCGCTTTTTCAATTTATGTAAAACTTCTGCTGTTCATTCATCAAACAAATTTGTTTAGATAAAAACAAAGTACCGTAGAACAAAAAATCATATATAAAAAACAAGCTTATTACGTTGTTTTACAGGTTTATAGATGACAACCAACTCTCCGATAACCAGGTTTATAGACAACCAACTTTTCCATTACCAGGTATATAGATAACCAACTCTCACATTACCAGGTTTATAGATAACCAACTCTCCCATTACCAGGTTTATAGATAACCAACTCTCCCATTACCAGGTTTATAGATAACCAACTCTCCCATTACCAGGTTTATAGATAACCAACTCTCCCATTACCAGGTTTATAGATAACCAACTCTCCCATTACCAGGTTTATAGATAACCAACTCTCTCCATTACCAGGTTTATAGATAACCAACTCTCCCATTACCAGGTTTATAGATAACCAACTCTCCCATTACCAGGTTTATAGATAACCAACTCTCCCATTACCAGGTTTATAGATAACAAACTCTTCAATTACCAGGTTTATAGATAACCAACTCTCCAATTACCAGGTTTATAGATAACTCCCATTACCAGGTTTATAGATAACCAACTCTCCATTACCAGGTTTATAGATAACCAACTCTCCCATTACCAGGTTTATAGATAACCAACTCTCCCATTACCAGGTTTATAGATAACCAACTCTCCCATTACCAGGTTTATAGATAACCAACTCTCCCATTACCAGGTTTATAGATAACCAACTCTCCCATTACCAGGTTTATAGATAACCAACTCTCCCATTACCAGGTTTATAGATAACCAACTCTCCCATTACCAGGTTTATAGATAACCAACTCTCCCATTACCAGGTTTATAGATAACCAACTCTCCCATTACCAGGTTTATAGATAACCAACTCTCCCATTACCAGGTTTATAGATAACCAACTCTCCCATTACCAGGTTTATAGATAACCAACTCTCCCATTACCAGGTTTATAGATAACCAACTCTCCCATTACCAGGTTTATAGATAACCAACTCTCCCATTACCAGGTTTATAGATAACCAACTCTCCCATTACCAGGTTTATAGATAACCAACTCTCCCATTACCAGGTTTATAGATAACCAACTCTCCCATTACCAGGTTTATAGATAACCAACTCTCCCATTACCAGGTTTATAGATAACCAACTCTCCCATTACCAGGTTTATAGATAACCAACTCTCCCATTACCAGGTTTATAGATAACCAACTCTCCCATTACCAGGTTTATAGATAACCAACTCTCCCATTACCAGGTTTATAGATAACCAACTCTCCCATTACCAGGTTTATAGATAACCAACTCTCCCATTACCAGGTTTATAGATAACCAACTCTCCCATTACCAGGTTTATAGATAACCAACTCTCCCATTACCAGGTTTATAGATAACCAACTCTCCCATTACCAGGTTTATAGATAACCAACTCTCCCATTACCAGGTTTATAGATAACCAACTCTCCCATTACCAGGTTTATAGATAACCAACTCTCCCATTACCAGGTTTATAGATAACCAACTCTCCCATTACCAGGTTTATAGATAACCAACTCTCCCATTACCAGGTTTATAGATAACCAACTCTCCCATTACCAGGTTTATAGATAACCAACTCTCCCATTACCAGGTTTATAGATAACCAACTCTCCCATTACCAGGTTTATAGATAACCAACTCTCCCATTACCAGGTTTATAGATAACCAACTCTCCCATTACCAGGTTTATAGATAACCAACTCTCCCATTACCAGGTTTATAGATAACCAACTCTCCCATTACCAGGTTTATAGATAACCAACTCTCCCATTACCAGGTTTATAGATAACCAACTCTCCCATTACCAGGTTTATAGATAACCAACTCTCCCATTACCAGGTTTATAGATAACCAACTCTCCCATTACCAGGTTTATAGATAACCAACTCTCCCATTACCAGGTTTATAGATAACCAACTCTCCCATTACCAGGTTTATAGATAACCAACTCTCCCATTACCAGGTTTATAGATAACCAACTCTCCCATTACCAGGTTTATAGATAACCAACTCTCCCATTACCAGGTTTATAGATAACCAACTCTCTCATTACCAGGTTTATAGATAACCAACTCTCCCATTACCAGGTTTATAGATAACCAACTCTCTCCATTACCAGGTTTATAGATAACCAACTCTCCCATTACCAGGTTTATAGATAACCAACTCTCCCATTACCAGGTTTATAGATAACCAACTCTCCCATTACCAGGTTTATAGATTTATAGATAATAAAACTCTCAATTACCATTACCAGGTTTATAGATAACCAACTCTCCCATTACCAGGTTTATAGATAACCAACTCTCCCATTACCAGGTTTATAGATAACCAACTCTCCCATTACCAGGTTTATAGATAACCAACTCTCCCATTACCAGGTTTATAGATAACCAACTCTACCCATTACCAGGTTTATAGATAACCAACTCTCCCATTACCAGGTTTATAGATAACCAACTCTCCCATTACCAGGATAACCAACTCTCCCATTACCAGGTTTATAGATAACCAACTCTCCCATTACCAGGTTTATAGATAACCAACTCTCCCATTACCAGGTTTATAGATAACCAACTCTCATTACCAGGTTTATAGTTTCCCATTACCAGGTTTATAGATAACCAACTCTCCCATTACCAGGTTTATAGATAACCAACTCTAACAAACTCTTCATTACCAGGTTTATAGATAACCAACTCTCCCATTACCAGGTTTATAGATAACCAACTCTCCCATTACCAGGTTTATAGATAACCAACTCTCCCATTACCAGGTTTATAGATATTTGGTATCATTTGTTTGTATAACTTTAAATTATACAACTGTTGATCATTCAGTATACATCGTAAATCAAAGACATTGAAGTAACTTTTCTCAAGTTAATTTTCTTCGTATAATCCTTCTCTAGTGGCAGTAATTAGTCTTTTGTAAATCGAACATGCTAATCTCATAAAGGGTTACCCATGGATGTAGTTCCATTATCTCTGACCAGTGCTTTCTACGTGTAGTGTTAAAATATATACGGATTTTACATACCATCACTGTGTCCCAAGTTAAGGTTCAACATCCAGGATTACTCAAGTAATTAATATCACCCGCTAGTACAGCGGTATGTCTATGGATTTACAACGCTAAAATCAGGGGTTTGATTTCCCTCGGTGGGCTCAGCAGATAGCCCGATGAGGCTTTGCTATAAGAAAACACACACAAACATTTAATAAAGTCAACACCACAACGATGTTACTAAACTATAATGCAATCAACTGTGGTATTTTATTAAGACAACGATGTTACTAAACTATAATACAACCAACTTTAGTATTTTATTTAGACAAGTAAAATAAAAAATACAACCAACTTTAGTATTTTATTTAGACAACGATGTTACTAAACTATAATACAACCAACTGTAGTATTTTATTCAGACAACGATGTTACTAAACTATAATACAACCAACTTTAGTATTTTATTTAGACAACGATGTTACTAAACTATAATACTATAATACAACCAACTTTAGTATTTTATTTAGACAACCAACTTTAGTATTTTATTTAGACAACGATGTTACTAAACTATAATACAACCAGCTTTCATATTTTATTTAGACAACGATGTTACTAAACTATAATACAACCAACTTTAGTATTTTATTTAGACAACGATGTTACTAAACTATAATACAACCAACTGTAGTATTTTATTTAGACAACGATGTTACTAAACTATAATACAACCAACTTTAGTATTTTATTTAGACAACGATGTTACTAAACTATAATACAACCAACTTTAGTATTTTATTTAGACAACGATGTTACTAAACTATAATACAACCAACTTTAGTATTTTATTTAGACAACGATGTTACTAAACTATAATACAACCAACTGTAGTATTTTATTTAGACAACGATGTTACTAAACTATAATACAACCAACTTTTAGTATTTTACAGACAACGATGTTACTAAACTATAATACAACCAGCTTTCATATTTTATTTAGACAACGATGTTACTAAACTATAATACAACCAACTGTAGTATTTTATTTAGACAACGATGTTACTAAACTATAATACAACCAACTTTAGTATTTTATTTAGACAACGATGTTACTAAACTATAATACAACCAACTTTAGTATTTTATTTAGACAACGATGTTACTAAACTATAATACAACCAACTTTAGTATTTTATTTAGACAACGATGTTACTAAACTATAATACAAGCAGCTTCCATATTTTATTGAGACAACGATGTTACTAAACTATAATACAACCAACTTTAGTATTTTATTTAGACAACGATGTTACTAAACTATAATACAACCAACTTTAGTATTTTATTTAGACAACGATGTTACTAAACTATAATACAAGCAGCTTCCATATTTTATTTAGACAACGATGTTACTAAACTATAATACAACCAACTTTAGTATTTTATTTAGACAACGATGTTACTAAACTATAATACAACCAACTTTAGTATTTTATTTAGACAACGATGTTACTAAACTATAATACAACCAACTTTAGTATTTTATTTAGACAACGATGTTACTAAACTATAATACAAGCAGCTTCCATACTTTATTGAGACAACGATGTTACTAAACTATAATACAAGCAGCTTCCATATTTTATTGAGACAATGATGTTACAAAAGTAAAATACAACCAGCTTTCTTATTTTATTAAGACAGCGTTGTCACTGAACTTTTATGTAACGTTAGCACTTTTGTAAATAATGCTTTCGTTTGAGTTTCTGAAACTGTTTGTATCACTCGTAATGTAACTGCTGGGTTTAATTATAGTCACAGTGTCCATTGCTGTAAACAGTTTTTGAGTACGTTGTTTTTGTAAATCTTCAAGGTGAACCCTCAGTTTGAGACTTACATCTTTAATCCCCAGTACAATATTTGGTATATCATTTTTGGTATGCCAAGACATTTATCGAAGTTCTTATTTCCAGTATATATTTTCAAACAAGTCAAAATGAAGAGAGAAGTTTGTATTTCCCTTTCATATTCTCAGCAGTGATAAATCTGTTTGAAGAACGTGGGTCGTGAGATCCTAATGTAATACAGCAATATGCTATTCTCTATCACACACAAGTGAGATCCTAATGGAATACAGCAATATGCTATTCTCTATCACACACAAGTGAGATCCTAATGGAATACAGCAATATGCTATTCTCTCATCACACAAGTGAGATCCTAATGGAATACAGCAATATGCTGTTCTCTATCACACACAAGTGAGATCCTAATGGAATACAGCAATATGCTATTCTCTGTCACACACAAGTGAGATCCTAATGGAATACAGCAATATGCTATTCTCTGTCACACACAAGTGAGATCCTAATGGAATACAGCAATATGCTATTCTCTATCACACACAAGTGAGATCCTAATGGAATACAGCAATATGCTATTCTCTATCACACACAAGTGAGATCCTAATGGAATACAGCAATATCACACACAAGTGAGATCCTAATGGAATACAGCTAATATGAGATCCTAATGGAATATTCTCTATCACACACAAGTGAGATCCTAATGGAATACAGCAATATGCTATTCTCTATCACACACAAGTGAGATCCTAATGGAATACAGCAATATGCTATTCTCTATCACACACAAGTGAGATCCTAATGGAATACAGCAATATGCTATTCTCTATCACACACAAGTGAGATCCCAATGGAATACAGCAATATGCTATTCTCTATCACACACAAGTGAGATCCTAATGGAATACAGCAATATGCTATTCTCTATCACACACAAGTGAGATCCTAATGGAATACAGCAATATGCTATTCTCTATCACACACAAGTGAGATCCTAATGGAATACAGCAATATGCTGTTCTCTATCACACACAAGTGAGATCCTAATGGAATACAGCAATATGCTATTCTCCATCACACACAAGTGAGATCATAATGGAATACAGCAATATGCTATTCTCTATCACACACAAGTGAGATCCTAATGGAATACAGCAATATGCTATTCTCTATCACACATAAGACACCTTTCTTCATTTACAGGAGGCTACTATTTAGAATACCTTGGTGTCTTCTTCAACTACCATCTCAGCCGAGCTTAGCCTTTTCTCCTTTGCTTGCAAATTGTGGAGTGCAATTGCTGTAATTTTAATAGCAAGCTAAAAATTAGCTAGTCTTTATGTGAGTCTTCAGAATACAAACAGTGATCTTTCTTTACCTTTGTTTGGTAGTAATGATAATATTTTTACAGTCTAAAGTTTTGGAAATAATTATATGAAAATGAACTGCACTGTAGTTTAAACTGTAGTTGGTTGTTATGTAATAAATTTAAAGTGCAACACCTATAAAATGCAAGCAATCATACTCTCTTCAGTAGTAATGGTAATAATCCCCTAATAGCTCATAATACTGGAGATCAAAGTTGTAGTTGGCTAAGAATATTCTATGCAAAACATTGTGGTTAGGCTTTCTATTTTTGTAGAATATGGTATGTGATACTGGTGTTGTTAATAACAAAAGTTGAGGTAGAAAACTAAAATGAAGTATTTTAGTGTATATTCTTTATGTGATAGGTGAAGGTTGAATACAGATCTTTTCACTGTGTTACCCCAGCTGGAAATGGATTAAGAGGAGCTACTCTTCAATGTAGAAATGGAATCTCAGTTCCATGCTGTAAAGGTTGCATGTGAGGGTCTTCCTCATTCAATTTAACATATGAGGAGCAAGAATTGTGCTGAAGGGAAGAGCATAAAATTGAAAAACACAATTGTGATGAACAAACTGTATCAAATGTCTAGAGGATGGAGCAATCAGGATGTGGTCATTCACAGTTCAGGTGAAAATGGCCAATGGAGAGAAAAGAAATCTTCTATCTAAAATTATGGAACAGCCAAAGATCAGTTGAAGGACAATAGGTGTTACTGGACACCAGCCCATGGTCTTCTTAAGGAGCACAAAGAGACAAAAGTAAAACCCAAAAAAAGTTTTATACTTCCTTGACAGTATCTTTGGCCACAAGATCTTTATCACATCCTTGAAAACAAAGATAGATTGTGGGTCTGAAGGAGTAGAAAATAAAATGAGAAGAGAAAAATGAAGTGGAAAGAAAGAAGGTGGATGAGAACTTGTAGAATTAACATGTAAGTGCAGAAGAGTGACAAACAGATGTGTGTCTATTGGGCATGACCAAACAGGATAGTTGCTGACAAGAAATGCAACAAATCTGACACTGAGTAGTGGGAGGACAGGAAGAAGGGGAAAGTTTTAGAGGTGAAACAAATATATTAGAATAGACTGAGCCTGTCAAGGAACAGCAAGGCTGTGAAAGATAAGAAATCAGAGAAAGTAACTAAGGCTGATGCCAAGCTGCTTTGGCCCATGGACTCCAGAGAATTAAGAACACCACTAAAGACATCAGGTCAAAAAAAGGATAAGAAGTAGGTAGTCATGCAATGGTAAGGAGTGTATCCTGACCAAACAGGTCTCAACAGTAGAACTAAGTAAGTAGGGTACAATATATATGTAAAAATGGCTGGTATGGGTTGAGAAAACTCTATGTTGTTCGCTCCTCTACATAGAATTTTCTCAACCCATACCAGCATGAACCCTACTGTCAGGTGAGGTAGAAAGCATTAAATAATCACAAGGATTATAATAATTGAGCAAAGAACATGATGATCACAACACACAGGTTGAAGAGAATGAAAGCAATATGATGCATGATGGATTCCACAAAATGCTGTACAATGGTAGCAACCTCCTCCACAATAAACAAGCTTCCCCACAAAATGCTGTACAATGGTAGTAACCTATTCCATAATAAACAAAGTATAAATAAAACTTGTGTGCATAACACATCGCCCATACAAGACATATTTGAAGTAATTATTCCTTGAAAATTCAGGACAAAATTAAAGCTTTTGTAACAACAACAACAACCAAAAAAAAGCGAATAAATGTTTCATAAAGAAATAAATATCTCATCCAATTCAACTCAAAAAAGTTTTAACAGGTCTGCTGAGGAAATGAATGAAGTTATCACGAGTGCAAGCATATAGGGGAATTTACTGCACGTGTATGTTGTGTTGCCCTCCTTTGTTGGAGAACTATTGTTTCATGATGTCATCATGCACCTTCATGGTCCACATTAAACACACAACTTTAGATAGGATTTAGCACAAGGCTAGTGGCATGTAAATCTGATAGACTGAAATGTGAGCGAAATAGCAGTTTTGTGTATGATAGCAAGTATTCTCTCAGTAACTGTCATGTTGTGCTCAAAGCAAATTTAGTAACTATTTTAACTTGTGTTCTCACTTGGGAATGCATTGGTCCTATTAAATGAGCATACAAATTTACATATAAATTATATTTAGGTAAAAATACTAGATACATGTGTTAACCTAAATGTGGTTGTTCATAAGGAGTTTTGAGCATTAGGAAAATTTTAATATAATTAATATTGAAAGGATACACTTACAAGCAGTTCTACAGCAAACAACATTGTTTTTCTCCAACATGATAGTTTCCCATAAGCTCTGAGAGTTAGACACCTAATATAAAAGATTAATTTTAATATTAGAGATATTTTATTTCATGGGTACATCAACAATGTAATAAGTTTTGCAATACATGACAAATGTGTGTTATGAGTCATAAAGATATATATATCAATAGTTTATGTTCTAGTTTCTATAAAAAACAAAGATATACTGGACATTTAGTCAACAGCTTCAAAACAAATCAAGTTTTCAACAAGCAGAAATAAAATTTTATAATAAATATTAAAAACACAGTAATATCAAAATACATCTTTCATTACAGTATTGCCTTAAAACTCCAACACCAACATTAAAACCTGAAACAGTTGGATCACAATATTCTGATTAACTTAAAAAATAAACATTATTAAGTGTAACAATATAATGATAGGTACAATAAACATAATACATACACAGATTCAATATTTTCAAGAGAAGATATTATAAAGAAAGGATCAAAGATAAGTACAAATATTGCATCTTTTAAAATAATAATAGCAACCAAATAAAAACAATGAGAAACTGTTAATGGTTAAATATGAAGGGGTTGATGTTATTAGAGGCTTTCTTTAATAAAAGCTCCATAATCTGGAGTTGAGAATTTTTATTTAAACTTTTCAAGAAATATGGGGTAGTTGTTATTCTCATTGTATAACTGGATACAAGGACTCAGCTAGATTATTTAAGTGATATCTACTCCTAGTTAAATTCCATGTGTTCATTCATGTATTTGTAGGTAACATGTAGACTGTCTCCAGCTTTAAATCATTAGTACAACATAATACAAAGGAGAGATGTTAAACTTGAAATTATAATGTATACTAAACAATAACTACAAAGTATAATTGATATGTCTGTAATTAAAAATAAAGTTTTTAATCATATGATGAGTATCTTATTACACACTAGTGAGGACTTCTCAACAGAACTTAACAATATTTTATTGTATAAATGTGTGTGTTTTTTTTATATACTGTCCCTTTTATCCAGTACACAGGAATGGTGCTTCTATGTAAATAATGTAATGAAATATGTATACTTCACAGACAGTAAACAAATTTGTGACTGAATTAGGAAAATAATTTCTACTATCTTTAAAGTTCACTCATCTTGTACTTACAAAAAACTGAGAATAAGCATTCATTGACAAAACTACATGAGTGAACAAACCTACAAAAATGCTTGAACAATTTAGAACTTATTAAAACAAGTGCAGTCTTCAATAGATCATAGGGTGACAAAAGTATACATGAAAAAAGCTCTCAATATTTGTTTTCCCTTTTCCAAATGTGTTGCTGAATCACTTGAGAGGAAATTTAAACTCAGAATGTCCAAGCAGTTTGTAATAAGTACACCAAAACCTTTTAGACTTTAGAAAGTGAAAATAAAAACAAGTTGGCTGGTGTGATTTTTATTCAAAATTAAATTCATAGATCCAAATAGATATTTATAAAAAAGGAATTCACACATTTACACTTATAATGCACTTAGTAAAACTGCATGATTGTTATATTAAACTAAAGAAATTCACACTAAAAAATTAATACTTTACACAAAAAAACTCACATCTTCATCCTAATTAAGGTCTGCACACTAAAGTGATAAACTCTGACCATCCAGGTTAAAATCAACCCACAGATCTGAATCATATGGTTTTTGAACCTATTAAAAATAATGTGTTGCTTATAAATATAAATAGTAGTGTGTGTAAATTTATGCATATATACACCCACCCCTAAAAGCAAATTATACCACATATGAAAACATAAGCTGATAGAATTGTACATGTGAAACGTGGTACACACTGCATATGTTCTTGAACATTTTAAGGGTTTTATTGACAAATTTAATGTTATCTTAACAAAGACTAGTGTCTGCATATTAAAACTTAGCTGACTTAACCTGTCATGAGAAATCACATCTTCTGCCTCCAACACAAACCTCTCTTTGTTACATAACAGAAGCATAAAGTTTTACAGAAATTTGTGTATCTTAAATATAAATATATAAAAACACATTAACCTTATAATTACAGGCACCCTTATACTGTGCACATCATAAGAATTTATGTTCTAACATTCCAAAATTAATAAAGCAATCTTATTATCAATGAAGTTAGTATCACAGTTTACATTCTAGTCCAAAGTTTTATATTATCTATGTTTTAATTTCTTTATTTAAAAACAACCCTTAAAGGAGAAATCTTAAAATTCAGTTTGATGAACAATTTCACAAAGTTTTAACTGTTAGATTTTCTAGCTGTGAGTTAGATATAGCAAGTACACAGAGAGAAGCTAGATTAATTGTTCTGTTTACACAGTCTTTGTTCAAGCTACTTAGGAGACACTGGAAGGAAAGAGAAATAAATTTCTTTGGATTCTAAAACATCAAAATATTAAATTTTGTGACAAAGTAAAAACTTACTATTAAGAATATAACATTCTTTGATGAAAAGTTAAAATGTATGTATATTTTTTCTACTTTTAATTTTAAATATTTCATTGCACAATATGTTGATGATAACACTCAAAATATTCAAAATCTGAGTGCAAATAACTAGAATACAAAAATAAAGAACCTTTAATTAAAATAATATTATTTTCGGTTTGCAAATTATTTGTAATCTTTAACAAAATTTTGCCAGGCATTGTGAAGATATATTAAGAAAGCTCAGAATTATCATATTGTTGCACTGTTTATCATATCTTAATACAAACTATGCCAAATGGCCTATCCATGAGGTGAAATAAATGAAAGGATAATTTAAGAAAAATGATAATTTTTAATCCTCTAATTACTAAGTGTCCATGAACCACATACCCTTTTAATACATTTTTCTAAACTATTTATCCATCATATTACTTGTGAGCCTACAACCTTCCTAGAAAACAATTAACCACAAATATCATTAATATTGTAGTTAATATCACATTGTCTTTACACAGAAGATGAGTGATTCTCCAAAACTTGTAGTAAGCTCTTTTGTCTGATAGTTGTAACAGAAACAACTATAAAATTATTCAATATTATTATTACATAAATAGTATTTACACAACATAATAATTATTTTTAAAATTATCTAGTTACAGCAGGTAACTAATAATAAACGTTACAACAGGTGACTAATAATAAACGTTACAACAGGTGACTAATAACAAATGTTACAACAGGTGACTAATAACAAACGTTACAACAGGTGACTAATAACAAATGTTACAACAGGTGACTAATAACAACATGTTACAACAGGTGACTAATAACAAATGTTACAACAGGTGACTAATAACAAATGTTACAACAGGTGACTAATAACAAATGTTACAACAGGTGACTAATAACAAATGTTACAACAGGTGACTAATAACAAATGTTACAACAGGTGACTAATAACAAATGTTACAACAGGTGACTAATAACAAATGTTACAACAGGTGACTAATAACAAATGTTACAACAGGTGACTAATAACAAACGTTACAACAGGTGACTAATAACAAACGTTACAACAGGTGACTAATAACAAATGTTACAACAGGTGACTAATAACAAATGTTACAACAGGTGACTAATAACAAACGTTACAACAGGTGACTGATAACAAACGTTACAACAGGTCACTAACAACAAATGTTACAACAGGTGACTGATAACAAACGTTACAACAGGTAATAATAACAAACACTGATAACATTTGTATGTAAAAACTAACAATTAATTTTTCTTACATACAGTTAAGGGTATGATTTTTAAAATCCAACAGCAGCTACCTTATTTTAATTTTGTTCAATTGAATTGGCCTGGAAAGGAGTACAATTTATAAATTGGAGTACCTGAATTTAATAAAAGCTGTTTAACATTTGTTCCAACAAAAAAAATTAAACTATATGTTTAACATTTGTTCCAACAAAAAAAATTAAACTATATTACCTATAGGACAAAAGTCAGAAAAAGCATTTAACATTTGCAAAAAACTGAGATCAAACTTAGAATTCAAGTCTTGATGAGGAGATTAAAAATTGTTGTTCCAGTCTTAAACATTTTCAAGCACAGCAAATATATATGTCCCTAATTTTGAAACTGACAGATAAAGAGGAAAGCAGCTGGTCAACAGCAAAGTTTCAGGTTATTCTTTTCAACTGATACTCTTGTAATAAACCTACAAAGCAAAGGTATGGAGCAGATTTTGTGATAACAGGATGTAACTAGTGAATTCATTAACAACTGGCCAACATGATAAGAATGGTATTAAATCTGTAAACTACATGTCAGCATGAATACTGCAACTGAGTCAAGAGAATTAACTATGTACAACAAGATACATACATATACATTTATTAATGACTATGATCTCTAAAAACTCAAGTAGCTAGAATGGTGACATTTTTTTTAAAAATCTGAAAACACAACTTTTATTAAGACTCAACTGGTTTTCTACCTTTTAACTAAAAGTTGTAAAAAGGGTTTTAATAGACATTGCTTATTCATTTTATTTTTATTTCATATATTTTTGAAAGCTAAACAGAGGTTATCTAAACTATCTGTCCCTAACTTTTACATGACAGAAGACAGCTAATACACAGTATCTACTAATGGTCTATTGATATAAGACCAAGTAGAGACCATGATTCTTAGAGTGCAACTATGTTCCCAAAGTCTGGAGAAACATTGTTTCAGTAACTGCCATTAACTGGTGTTACACAAACCACTAAGCCACGACCAACCATAGACTTTTACATAAAAGAGAAAATATGTTACTGTGTAACACTAGGGAATTCAGGATATTTCAAAACATATTTCCTTACAGAATTAGAACTTAAAACTTACATACTATTAAGATATAGATTATTGGCTAAGTTTTCATGCCATAGTAACTGGTATAACAAACTCTCCATCATCCATAGTAAACAATAGCCAGGTTGAAAGAGTTAAACTTAAGCACCTTGCTTCATGATTCATTTTTATTTCTAATAATATTTTAAGTGATCAAAATTTTATTTCTTAGTATATAAACAAACATAAATATCTTATTCTAATAAAATACATCCTAGTATCATATATTGTTTCAGACTTCTGAACAGAGAAAAAAAGCTAATTGTGAAAGTGTTGCTGAACTAAACTAAGAGTTGACAAAGCTTAATTTTGAGAAAAAAGAAAGATATAGTATTTTCAGTAAATTTTAAATTCCTGATATGTTTCTTTCTTTCTTATGGCCACATTTTTCAATTTTCCATTTAGATTTTATGAATGAATTAAAGAAAAACAAATGATTTTTCAACTATTTTTTTTCTATTACAAAGTTTCAAGAAATAACATCAAGTTTAAAGTATATTATATCTACGTACTGATATTCACCACTTGTCATGCTATCAAATGCTTATGACAAAAACTAAAATCCTTTTACTAAAAAACAACTTTGTGCAATTATAATAAAACAGTTAAACTTCCTTAAGGCAGTAAGCTAACAAGAACTTAGAAATTATATTTTTATTTAAAACATAACAGAGCTTCTTAAGACATGTTAATGCACCAAATATATACTTGTAACAGTCTTGTAGCAAACTACCCACAGTTGTTTGTTCAATACAAACTGAAATTCAGATGTATCACTGCTTACATGCATTCTGTCTTACACACTTTACATTTTATAAACTGGTTTTGGCTAAATTTATGTTCCTGCACCTTGATGTAATTTTTCTAGCAAATTAGTTTGTTGTTAGTGTGAAAGTATATATACCCCTTGTCTTTCATTACAAATATTAAATATTATAAATTCAAACAATTATTTATCTGTTAGTAAGAACTAGAGTATACAAATAATTACTAAACATTATATATCAAATTTATACACACCTTGTAACCACCAAAAGTAACAGATTTACAGATGAATGAATACACCCTATGTTCAAAGAAAGAAAACACAATAGTTAATTAATAACCTGCCTATAACTAAATAAATGTTTCCATAGCTAATACAAAAATCTATGGCAAGTCAAATTTTGTATACATGTGTAAAGAAGTAACATATCACTTAATATATGATTAAGAACTGAAACTATTAATGTTTGGAGAAACTCCATAATTACAGAATTGACAAAAGCAAAGACAAGTTTTTTTTGTTTGTTTTGCAAATACTTGTGAAACATACAGCTGTCTTTATTTTTCTCAATTCTATATTACTTGACAGGTTTTTACCTTATAACAGTAATTATAAATTTTTTATTAGACAACTTATTTTCAGATGTTTATAATTACTTCCCATTTATATTTGTGACAAAACTAGTAACTCTACCTGCTGTCATTTTCAACTTTCTTAACTCAACTAACAACAAAATATGGATGCTGCAAAAATGGGAATATGAAGAAACATCAATCTTGGTCATCCAAAGTTTCAAACAAAAGAACATTGAGAAGTGAGAAAACTCATCACTATAAACTCAGGAAGGTCTAGAAACATGGGACAGAATGATGACCAAATCCCCCAGTGCTACGGGATATGAGAAACAGATGAAAATAAAATCTTGGGAGAGGGTGATAAATCCTTTTGACAGTAACTTTGCCTAAAAGGTTTGACATTGCCTTAGACAAATATAAGAAAGAAGAGAAGGGATAAGAATGGAAACAACAGAGGATGAAGAATTATGAGTTTTATCAATGGATAAAACTTGGCAGAACAAATTCAGAACTTTATAAAGACTTTCTTTTGGGTTTCAAGGGCCAGGAAAGCAGAATTCACACTGTCATGAAGGTTACCATTTTAACAATATGATTATAATTGTGCTTTAAATTGACAAATGAGTACACAGTATTAATGTTAAGAGCTTAATTTGCAAAATAAATAAAGATAGTATTCAGAAACTATTTTGGTGTATTTTAATTATTTAATAAAATATATTATATGTATCAATAAAACATCAACTGTCCAAGCCATGTTTTCAATTTCACAAATGTTTGGAATAATTTTCACTGACATAAATATTCTATGCACAAAAAGATCAATGTCCCAGTCTGTGTCACATTTCCATTTCTTCTTTGACTTGATCCAATCATGGTTTTTTCTCTTAATGACCTTTCAGAATAGATTCAGTTTCATCTCTACTGCTGCAGGTTTCACATTTTTCATCACTTGAGACTTCTTGGGTTTGTATGTCAAAGTACAATCGTTTTTCTCTTTTTTCAGTTAATCTAGGTTTTCTCACTTTTCTACCAATTTTTACTTTTGTTTAAATTGTAACTTTTCTGTTTCCAAATGCTTTTCTCACCCCTTTCACAAATATAATAATTTGCAGAATGATCTAGACTTACAGCATGCTTATTAGCATCACAAACTAGTTTTTGTGTTGTGTGTATCCTTTTGCTTAGGACATTCTCACCTTGGAGTTCACTGAGATTCCAGTCTCCAAACTAGTTTGTCCATGTGACAAGACAGAAAGAATCTTCCATCACACTCTACAAATTTGGATACTTTATAAAGTGCTTTTCCAAAAATGCATCTGCTCTTTTATTCTTCAAGTTGAAATCACTAAATGTACTGAAATTAGCCATGAACTCATTGTGAAGAAACTGAGTAAACTGTTTTGTGATTTCATCAGTGTTTATTTTAACTGTCAAATTCAACAAAGGAGTTGAGAATCCTATTCAATTTCCTTTAAGAAATGTAACACTTTACAACAGCAAGACTTGCTGGGAAAAAGCAGATATTGTCTCTTACTACAGTTTATTATAATTAGCACTTTTTCAACAACGTCTTGGCCATTGCTAGTAATTCTGTTCTATACTGTATTCTGAACACCATTTTTGTGCTTGTCACTTAGTTTTAGTTAAGAAAGAAGCCTTGTTGAAGAAAACCTAATGCTGATTTTATTATAAGCCAAGAGATCATCTTCCTGCAATTTATATCAATCCAATTTGAGCTTTGTATTCAATGTTTTCTATATATCTGATTTCACAACAAGATTGAGCAGTTTTTTTGTGATGACAAGAAACTTACTTGAAGTAAAAATGTATCTCAAGGCAGCCCCTGTGGATATTAAAACATTTATTAACGTGACCTAAGAAGGTTTAAACGTTGTTCTCTACTTTATTTTAATAAAAGTTTTAACACCCCGAACCAGCCATCCTAAGATACATGAGCACAATTTTCATCATGGTTTGGATATCACCACCCAGAAGAAGATTCATGGGCTTGTCTGATTGCATTTTCTCAAGATAAGGTTGAACTAGCTGCTGACAAGGGGTGATTGCTGCAGTGATAGTGTGTTTTATCAAACTGTACCAAAATAATCAGACAAAGACTATTTTAAGAAAAGGCCTATTGAGTTCCTTTTACAAACCATCAGAC
The DNA here is from genome assembly GCF_004210375.1 of Tachypleus tridentatus. Lineage (NCBI taxonomy): Eukaryota > Metazoa > Arthropoda > Merostomata > Xiphosura > Limulidae > Tachypleus > Tachypleus tridentatus. Next base: position 42,462,888 of record NW_027467782.1, on the reverse strand, counting down.
ATATATTAGGTCTAAACACAGGTTCATGATACAGGTTGATTTATTTGATACAATGTAGAAAAAAAAATTATTTTTTTATGATATATATGTATGTATATCATCAGTGAGTGAACACACCGAAAATGTCTACTCAAAACCACTAATAATAGACCTACAACAAACAGATCTATTTGAAAAATGAATAAGTTAATGATTTACTGGGCCTAACAACAATACATTGGAATGAGCAGCCACATGTGTGGCTTCACAGTTCCCTGCCTAAACTGATAACTCTTATCATTCAGTATCAAATAAAAATTGATGTTGAAAGGTTTCATGCAAGCAATAAAAAAAAACAAAAAAAAACTGGACACATCTTAACTCTTAACATCCAAGTGCCAAATTGAGAGGCAGCCAGCTGCATTAGGATGTGATGTTGTAATAGGGACAATTACTAAAAGGAATGAATGTGTTTTTCTGACATGAACTGTAACCTGTTAGGATTGAAAATATAAAACACTGGTCACGATGTTGAATACATATGGTATATTATATGATGAGATCAAAATTGTTACTGATAAGAAAACTGATTCAATAATCATGGAAGATTTTAATTTTACACATTTAATGGAATCATATAGAATGTAACAGAGAGAAAATTTATTGGAGTGGTTCAGATTTTCTATACCAACTGGTGCTGTTTTAGTTTCTAGAAGTACTTCAGGGATTAATGTTTGAGTTATCTTTTAAGTGTATAATTAGCAATTTATCTTAATTTGTTGGTGAAATTAATCTTTGGGTACATCTAACTGTATTGAAGATTCTGAGGTATTACAGAATGAACTAAGTAAAATGGTAAGTTGAACAAATGTTTGTTAAATGATATTTAAATACAGTAAGTACAGGATAATTCATTTGACTTAAGTTAGATCACACATTCAATAAAGATGGAAACTAGCTCAAAGCATGAATAAAGAAAAAGGTCTTTACATGGTAGAAAACAATTCACACAAGCCATTCAAAAAAGTACTTCTTTGTTGCTATAAATATAGCGAATATAATTTATGATGTATTTTAAAACATCACAATTAAACGATTTAAAAAGATACCTCCTTATGTTAAGTCTCACTTGGCATTCCAAGTGAACAATTTTGGTCTTGTTATCCAAGATACTGACTTAATGAAATGTGTTCAACTAGGATTATTCCAGGGATGGAAGGATTACTTTATAGGGGCAGGGTAAGATCTTTCATCTTATTTTGTTGAGCTATACTCTGATGATAACTTAAAAGGACAACAGATTAGGTCTTGGAATGGACCAAATGAATTACATTTAAGGTAATTTCATTTTCTAACAGGATCATTGAGTTATGGAACGAGTTGTTGTGAGTAATTACTTACAGTAATAATACTTCTCTAAAATCTGAGATGTAATACTACAAGCAACATCTTATAGCTACATTGAATTTGCAATAAAATACCTGTGTATAGTAATTAAAATCTACCTTGCATATCAACACTAATTTTAATACTACTACAAAAAGAATTCTTACATTATACTCGAGGTTTCCTTGCCAATGTCAAAGAATGCAGATAAAGCCTGTTTTGATCTGATTTGCACACACCATAGTCTGTAGTAAAATTATATCCAAATTAAAAAAATTTAATAACAAATTATACAAATCAGAGCACCTGAGTAAAAGCAAAATTTATTTATTTGATACTAAAGTATTGATGTTTCAATATTATTTTAATCTAAACAACTCAAAACTGACCCAAATGTCAAAATCCATAAACACACACAGTTAAGATTATAATTTGACTACTTGTAATTTATGCTTGAATTTTTTTTAACTTATCAACTTTTAAATTGGAAGGAACAACAACATGATGTAGTCATTATTAACCTGGTAAAAGAGCATTCTAAACAACAATTTTTCTTTCTGATGACCCACAAGTTTATGAACAAAATTATAAATACCTTGTACTTAAACTGATTACATGAAAAGTTATTTCAACAACTATAAAAACTTGTTGTATAATATTACACAAACAAAGATTATTAACACAAACTAGCTCACCATTGGCAGTGCTATGGCTCAACTTTGAACTTTCATGGAAAAGCAACAGTCAAAGTTACAAATAATATAAATGTATATAAACAGAATACCAAAAGCATTATATTACACCCTAATTTTTCTTACGCACAAGTAAATATACTCCATTTTCAGGACTCGTGTGTACACTTACTTTGTTTCAGTTTTGTCATTAGAAACTCCATATCTGTTGAACTCTGTAGAAATGTACTCAGTTTTCTTCAGCCAAGGTACAGCTTTGTTGTGATGTCGTGATCTAGGCACACAATAAATTATCTTAATACCTTTGATTAAATTCTTTCAGAAAATGAACAGTAAGGTTATACTTCAATAATCATTCAGTTTTATCTTTTTACTTAACTTCAGAAAACAAAAATTTCAACTTTTGTCAAGTATTACTAAAACAACAAAAATTCATATATTACTTGTAGTAATGAAGAAAATCAGAAAATATGCAACTGACGGTATCACATGCAAATATGTTGTTATCACATTACTTTTTTTTACATGATATACCAATGAACCTATATAACAAAGATACTTAAACCAGTTTGTCGATGAACAAAACAAACCCTTTGGAATCTTGTGGTCCAAGGTTGTCTTCTTCAAGAAGCTTTTCATCTTCAAGGTCTAATGATGCTGAAAAAAATAATAAAGTTATGGTTATCACTACTGAAAATAAAAATCATGATGGCTTTTCACCAGTATTTTCTAGACACGTTATACGAATTCAAAATTGAGATATTAATAAGGTGAAAAAAGAGCTTCTTGTACCATTTCACACATTTACAAAGGCAACCATTTTATCCAATTTGCATGTCACTTTTTTCAACTAGCCTCATTTTGATAGTATAATCTAAAACCACACCAGGTTTAGTTATTGGTTGTTTAGTTTTGTAATCATCCTTTCCACTGTATTTCATTTCACCTTCATGTATTGTAGTAAGCAAAGTAACACGACATTTGTCTTTCCATTCCATTTGAATTGCTAAAATATTTCCTTTCTTCTTAATATCTCCCTTTTTCAGAGGCATGTCTTACTTTCAAAGACAATGTTGCATAATTCCAGACTTGTGTAATAATTATCAATATATATGACATTTCCATAATTTAATCAATCATTTGCATTTGGTTTTTTTTGTTATTTCAAAGTGCAAATATCTAAGAATCTTCATGAATCAATCTCAAGTAATGTATTTTGGAAAACCCGGAGTTCCTACAAGAGGTCATTCTTCCAATAATCAACCGACACGTGCTTTTTTAAATGAGAAATAAGTATCGACAAAGAAAAAAAAAAAGTGTAAATTTCCTCAATACTTTGTATCTTTCCATTTCTTACTTCATGAAGTAGAGGGAGTGTTACTTTAACTTTCTTCAGAATTCAAGGATCTCTAAAACTCATAATATGTGTTTCTCACAAAATATGACTGATTATACTTTGATCAAATATAGCAGTAAAAAAAATTCATATTCTTTAGATTCATCCATGAGACTAAATTTATCTGCAAGTCCAGCATTTATACCATCAAAAGAATGAATAAATGGATCAAATCATGACAATTTACCCATTGGGAACCAATGGATTTTGATTCACTATTTAAATCATTATATTTGATGTTGATGAAAATTTTTTTCTTCTTCATTTGAATAGTTACACTATGAAACACAAATTTTGTTCCTGGATAGTATGTATTATTTCTTAATTGCTTATGTTGTAAAAGTATAAAATTCGAGTTTGATTATGTTGAGATCACTTTGACTTAGAACATAGTGGTGAGCACTAGTGCCATGCAAGGTAGGTGCACTTATCAGACAAAGAATATGTTGGAAAGGAATCCAGCTTTCATCTTTATGTGACCTTGCAGGCCATGAGAACAGTTAATTTCTTGATTTCTTCATAAATGACACTGACACATCGGAATGTTCATTGGATCTATCTTTTATGTTTCCCATATACCATTCATGATCGTATAAGCATGCCACATATTTTCCTGGCTGATAATTGTCATTGCTATCATTACTCTATTTGAGCTGCTGCAGCATCACTTTCACTGCTACTACCAACAGTTACAACTGTGTACACATCATCATCTGATAACCTTCTCATATAGAATGTGTTGGTAGAATAAAGCTATGATGTGACCTAATACCTGCCACAGTTTTGTATTTTTCATAGTGCTCAAGTAGATCAAACTTTACACAATTCTGCAGGACTGATTCCTGATTGTCAAGAAAGAACTGAATGCCCTGAATGTGGTTCTTTGCCCAATGGTGCATATCAGAGACACTTAAAATTTGATAATTTATTATTTTACACAACATTGAACTTTTTTAAGATAATGTTCAGAGATGTAAGAATATATGGTAAAGGCTGATTACAATATTTCAATGGTATTCATAAATTATTTCAAAACTGTATGGATATATCTGCACCCAGTAACACACCTGAACTGAAGTTTGTTTTTTTCAAGTAAACAACGTATGGTCACAGGATACTTTAAAAAATTATAACTCAAAAGTAGGTTGAACACCATCCTGATTGTTTTTGTAGATCATATTCAGGGACGTAAGAATATATGGTAAAAAATCTGAAAAGGCTGAATAACTGGTGACATGGTCAAACTGTGGCCAGAAGTAGGGCTATTTTTAGTTAAATCGTAAAAAGTTACATGCAACTACATTCTTTTACAGGAGATCTAACATACTTTTAACTACAACAATTGCTGATTTATCAACTGATATGTCATAGGAAATTTGTAAACAAAATTCAGCATTGTATCATATTATGTCTTAAGAGCTATGACTTCTTAAATAAACCAATGTTTTTTATGATTTTTGGTTTTCAGGTGAGTTTACAGCCTCACGATGCAAATCCTCAGAGAGATAAACTTAGTTTGAGACCATTTTTGAATTCTGTGAGATTAATTCAGTCAGTGTAGCACATTTCAGCCTTCTAGCACCATAACTGTTGCAGCTTTAGGTTGCCAAGTTTGCCCGAAAACGAATTCGCCACAAATAAAAAAAAAATAATTAAATTTTACAGTGCTGTAAATCAGAAACTATTAGAGATACTGATCTAATCTTTGGCAATATTTCATTATATAGGTAAATGAGCACATGTGAAATTTTTCGAGGAATTCTGTGGGGGTCACCTCCAGCCCCCTGGATGATTTGACATGGAATGACCCTACAGTTATCTGATCCTCATCTGAATAACAAAAAGTAAAAGAAAGCTGTTGGAAATGCTGAACAAAATCTTCCAAAGACACAACAAGTTGAGAAAATAAGTTAAAAAGCAAGAGGCCATACGTCCAGGCTCTAAGGTAGAAAATGTAGAACAAAGCCGGGCCACTTCCTGCACAATAACAGCAATGCTGCATATAATAAAATAACTTAAACAGGAAACTAGTTTTGCATTATATTATTTACAAGCCCAATACAAAATCGACTGCATTAACTTCATTTAACCCCCATCCTTCTATTAACAAACATTAAAAATGTTAAAATTACTTCAGTAAAGACAAAGTTAATACTTATTTGAGATTTAATATGAAATATTAAGGCATATCATAACACAAAGAAACTAATTTTCTAGTATATGATTTGCAACAGCAATATAAGAAGAACTGACAGCTATGATCAGAAAATTTTGAAATTAAAACAAATTAAAAAAAAAATTCACTTTATAAAAATATTCAGCCTAGATCTTATTTATATACATACATATATTTTTGTTCTTTTTTAATGTGAAAGAGATCTTAAGACAGACTTTACAGTGAGTTTTAGCACTCAATTGTTAATTTTATGGGGCTATAAGTATATGTTAGATATTTTAATGAATGTCTTTCATAATAATTTTGAAATATTAATACCTGATTCAAAACATCAACAACTAATAAAACTGCTGTAATAGCAGCTAATATAACACAATTTAACAACCATGTATACACATAAAACAAAAGAAAAAAACCTTAACCTTTCTGGGTAACAAACTTTTAATACTTAAAATAAATATTAACCAAGGTATCATTCAGTTTACTACTTGTCATTAAATTATAACAGTTTCATGGAATTTTGTCTTTCACTTGTAATGCTGGTCAAGGATAAATACTAAAGGAACAAAGCTAAACATTTTTATCCTAAAATATACATCATACATATGACATGTTTAGTTGTGTTTTATTCAACCATAGCAAACATGGATTTGTGTAAAATTTAAGAAGAATAAGTTTTATCAGAATGATTATATTTTTATTTCAAAATATAGCTTAGGGTTTATATTTAATTATAAGGTCTATGTTAGTTGACCTTATAACAATATTGGTAGTTTAGCATTAAAACACAGTTGTCAGGGCTAATAAAACCAAGGCTAGCACACTCTCTATTACTGTAGAAAACATGGTTATTTTGAGTATCAAACATTTTGTGTTTTATACTAAAATAAATATAACTGCAATAATTTCAATGCAAAAACAAGTAATTATGAAAATATTTAATATTTCCTTAAATGTTGTTGTTTCTTTATGCTAAGCTACAGAAATAAGCACAACAAATACTCAGAATAGTTTTTTTACAAATAACATTATAACTAAGTGTAAGCTTGTTATGAGTGTTATAAATAAACTGATTTGAACTCTGTTATAGAAAAGTATAATATATTGATGTCAAATTAAGTAAATGAGGCCTTTTGACTTTCAAGAATGAAATTAATGCAACTTCATAATTAGATAACTATCATAAATGTATTTGTATATATCATCTTGCATATTTAAATTTGTAGTAATTTTGGTTAAATATGTTTTATTTTGGGGTCATTTGCATCAATGGTCATCAGATTTATTGAGTGACAACAGGCAATCTCTGAAATTTTGACAAAAGACTGCTATATGCTTGCATTTGATGTCAGATGGTAGATCTATTATAGTTTTATATTTATCATATCATGATACATAAGCCACAGTAAGATAAATACATTGCAACACACAAAATCTGTACTACACCTCTAATTAAATAAGGTAAAACAAATATTTTTCAAACAACATACACAACCATTTTAACAAAAGCACATTTGTGATAAATAATAAGTCATTGACTTGAATTTAACACAATTCAACCATTCCATCCAAAGATAAAAGACTTTTAAAATGTTAAATTTACAACACTAAAGATGATACTAACAATTCCTTTTACAGGTTTTCTCTACACTTTCTGCAAGTTGACCTTCTCATAATGTCAGCATATGTGCAAAGACACATTGATTCCACTCCACTCCTACGTCACTGACATGTATTTTCATCAGCTAAAACAAATTTTTATTTTTGTGAAGGTTTGCTCAACTATTTTCTACACTGCCAAAAAACCCAAAATATTTCCACAATACTAAACTAAAGAGCATCAAATGCCTTCACATTTGAGGTACTGGAATTTCATTTTAACGTTAGCATTTTCGAATTTGTTTACACAAACTGAAATTATATTGGTGACAAATACGTGACCATTCGCACATAATTTTCTCATTCAAAGGAATATTTTTACTGTAAGTGTTCTGATAAGGTATGCTTAAGCAGCTTAAATTATCCTTGTTCTTTCTTTACATTCAGAAGGGGACATAAATCAGGTATGTCTTTAAACAAATGTTTTCACTTCTCACTAGGTTCAAGACTTTCACCTAAGCACATATTTGTATATGACATTGCTGCATACTAATAAGTACATGAAAATCCTCCACTATATAGTGTGACTCATTAATAGCACAGTTCACTCCCTCTGTATTCAACCATCATTATAAGAGCAAGAAATGATGCACTAAAAGAAGCATGGGAGGTGTGAAAGGAAGTATCTATAAGAAATACATTTCAGTCCATGAAAATGTTGAAATGTTAAATTCTATTCACATACAACTATAATCCAGTGTTGAAACAGTGAAAGGATCACAAAAGCAAAATTTACTTATATAAATAAATCCCCTTCAGGAAGCACTCAAAATGAACCAATAGCATGAGGCATTGTATACAATGGAATAGTACACAGACATACTTGTGGAAGACCACACATTGTTGGTATCAAGATACACTCTCTGTTTATAAAGAGTTGCTAGAAAGAGTGGAAATAAGCACAGTCCAGAATCTGAACTGGCTCACAGAAGTGCTACATGTATAGTGTGGCTAGGAATGTCACACTGTACATGGTTGATAAACTCCACTAAAAAACACAGCATTGGGAATGTGTTATACAGGCCACAGTAAAAGGGTCCTCATGGTCTTTACTTGAAAATCAATGAGGCAGAATGAAAATCCATCAAAGTGCAAATTAATGTTACACTTTACACTAGATATACCCATTGCCTATTGGGATATACCCTGTGCAATCTACATGCAACTATCATATTTTGGAACAAAACCTTTTATTTTATGACTTATAGGTACAATAGGTACTTATTGGAGATTAAAATTTAAAATATATTTTACAATATTTATATCTGTATTATGTATCACTTTATAAAATGTTACATCACATTTATATACATTATAATATACCTAATAAGAGAGTGTACTAATTCTCAGTTGATAACACTTAACCATACCTGCTTTATATCCTTTCTGTCGCATTTACTTTAGAATATTCAGAAGTGAATGTAAATAAAGATTAAGAATTGTTTAAGCTGCTTAAGCATACCATATCAGAAGACTTACAGTCTCAATATTCTTTTGAAGTAATTAAAAAAGGTTTGGATGTGTACATATATATAGATCTTCATTTTAGACAGAACTATTTCCAAAATAACATCACTCTTGCAGGAAAGGATGGATATTGCCACACTGTCTTTAACTGACTCTGATCTCCAGGCCCTGTGAAGGAAAACATGTTTCTCTCTTTAGATTCTGGAAAAATGCAGCTTCAGTGAAAGCATCATCCACACATTGTTTCTTTACAGACAAAGGAAAACCATGAAGAAGAATGAAAACTAGTAACATAGTCAGTGTAATCCATTAAGACAACACAGTAGCAAAAAAGTTCAATAAAAATGAAATGATGTTCACAAACTAATTAGTTGTGAACAAAGATGAGAACAGTTATGTCTAATCAATCCCTAGTAAACTCAAACTTTTGAAAGTTTCTACCAATTTCCAACTTAAAATTAAAATTTAAAAGAATTACATAAAATTCCCAATGAATTTGTTTTCTGTAAATTTATGGACATCATTTACAAACATCTCCTTTGAAAAAACTAATTTTTCCAAATTTATTTCCAATACCAGTGCTTCAAAATCATATACTTTTTCTCTTATACTCCTAGCATTACAACAGTAACAATCAAGTCTATCCTTTTCTACTACTTCTGTACTAACTTACCATGCTAAATTTTTCATTTCCTCATATTCTTTTTGTGTTAAGTTTTTTCTGGCCCTCACCACTGTTTAGTTTAGTTTAAAGAGTTAATAGTCTTAGAAAACAAGCCAGCTGCTACAGTATTTAAATGTAAACCACCCATTCCAAAAGCTCCCTTCTTTCGATGAACTTGATGGATACAAGTCCAGTCAGTCTGCTGGGTAGATTTGAACTCCCAATTCTTTGTTAATATTTATCCAATTTTTTTCTTTTAATGTCTTCTGGAGAAACACTCATTAAAAAATGAATATCATATATGTATTGTTACCTGCATATTTTTTACAGCTGTGATTGGACATCCACTTTGTAGAATTCAACAATGATTTGCAAGTTATGACGTCAATACTGATTATACTTTCGAGTATCTTAGCAACGTTAAACGTAAGGAAAAGAATTTCAGAAAGTTAGTCAAGTTCTACAAAGCTTTTTTGTTTGTTTCTGTTTGTTTTAGAATTTCGCACAAAGCTACTCGAGGGCTATATGCGCTAGCCGTCCCTAATTTAGCAGTGTAAGACTAGAGGGAAGGCAGCTAGTCATCACCACCCACCGCTAACTCTTGGGTTACTCTTTTACCAACGAAAAGTGGGATTGACCGTTACATTATAACACCCCCAGGCTGAAAGTGTGAGCATGTTTGGCGCGACGCGGGCGCGAACTCGGACCCTCGGATTACGATTCGCGCGCCTTACGCGCTTGGCCATGATTGGTATTAACACTAACTGAAATGAAGTACAGTTAGAGTTCCTCTTCCCCCCCAAAGTATGTTATGGGTTACTGAATTATGTGAACATGAATAAAAGTGTTGTATCTCTTCGCTTCAAGACAAACAAACACAGCTATTTTATAACAGAAATTCGAAGTTACTTCTGTTTACATGTTTTTTAATAATTTTTTAGACATGGTTTCTAGTCTTTTGTGTTAATTTGGGTGAAAATATTCAAATTAATCAATAATGTTGACCGTAAGTATAAAGCAATAATATAAGTTTGTTTTTGTTTTTGAATTTCGCGCAAAGCTACTCGAGGGCTATCTGCGCTAGCCGTCCCTAATTTAGCAGTGTTATACTACAGGGAAGGCAGCTAGTTATCACCACCTGCAACCAACTCTTGGGCTACTCTTTTACCAACGAATAGTGGGATTAAGCGCCACCTTATAACGCCCTCATGGCTGGGAGAGTGAGCATGTTTGGTGCAACCGAGATTCGAACCCGCGACCCTCGAATTACGAGTCGAACGCCTTAACACACTTGGCCGTGCCAGGCCAAGTTACTCTATTGGAATGTTTTTCATAATTCTTAGACATAGTTTCTAGTCTTTTGTATTAATTTGGGTGAAAATATTCAAATTAATCAAAGATGTTGACCGTGGATATAAAGCAGACATGAGACTGATAAATGTTATTTAGTGGCGGTGTGATTTAAACATTCCAACTCAATACATTTAACTAACTGATCATTTAGATTTGTAAACATTACTTGTGATTTAAAAGTAAATTTATACTTAAACAGAAAAAAAGGGAGAATTTTACCTATCGTCATAAAAACTTCCTATGCAAACACAAATAAAATACCTTAAATATTTCCATGAAGATGGTTATGTTGATACTTTTTTACAATTTTATTTAATTTTTTATTTAGTTTATTTGGCACCACAAGATAACATCAACTGCCCTTGTGGATACATGTTAAGAGAAATCATGCCTGTAAGTTGTGAATATGGATATATTTTGTTTGTATTCATTTCATCTTTTCATATAAAAATTTGGCAGACATAATCTGTTTGGTAGAAATATGTCTTTATAATAATTTAATGAGAAAACTCCAGATAAACTAAAAATACATTTGATATCTTCCCAACTTTAAAGCTCTGACTGAAACGAAGTGTTTTTGCTAGTTTATTTTTGAGTATATTTTACACGAGACGGGAATTAAAACCCAACTACGAAAATGAATTTTTTTACACAGAGACACAATGCAACTTGGAATAGATCTAAAGAATATGTTTTATTATAATATGCGAAGTAAGCAGTATATGCAATGATATTCTTGTGAATTTCAGTAAGAACGAAAATATTACAACAAGAAAACACTTACACTCATTACATCATGACATAAAAGACCACAAGTTACGTAAAATTTCTTCGGGTTTTACAAATTACTATACGTGGTAGAAATGCTAGGTGTTGTTTAATGTCTAGTGTTGGTGTTCACTAATTGATGGCCCCATGTTCGAGCACAATGTATCGCTGAATACGTTTCATACTTCTAACTGAAGGGTGTTTTAACTACCTTAATCAGTGTCGATATTCGGTTAAAAATAGTTACGTAAGAGTGGTAACTACTGCTAACAGTTATTTGCATCTATTTGACAGTTGTAAATAAAGAACGGCTCTGTCTGAAACTTAGGAAGGACTTGAACTGGATTTTTATACCTTTTGTCGTATAATGTGCCATTTCTTCAGCTTTTGTTTTGGAGACATTATTTCGGATGTTTTAACAGCTCTCTTTTAAGAAAGGTTATTATTATTATTATTATTACAACCATCGTCAGTATCTGTTGTTGTGAGGACAACAGTTCGAATACTTCCATGCCTGTTCTCTCTTCACTTATTATAGAAGTTAAGGCTCTATGTGCTATTAAATAGTTTTATCACCATTATTTTTTCATCATCCTCCTTTTGCTCTTGTATTCAGCGTTTCGTTGCATCGTGTTTCAGAACAAATGTACGTATTTTATGCCATAAACGCAAACGAAACATTAATATAAACGTTAATAAGTGCATTGTGGGAAATACAACATGTCAAACTCTTGTTTACTATTTTACCAATGTATGAGGGTCGAACGCCCTCATTACCTGGCCGTTTCTACATTACAAGTTTTGTTGGACCAAGTTGTTAACGCATTTTCTTTCCGATTATCACAAAATAAAATCAGATGTAAATTTGTATTGAACGTGAATTATATTAATAAATTTCATTTTCGCTAAAAATAATATTAACATTTTAATAACTGTGGTTCTGTTTTTCATACTTACCGAAGGAACCTTAAACGTTAAAAATGTGTTTTCCTCACAACAAAACCACATCGGGTTATCTGTTGAGTCCACCGGGAAGATTTGAGAACGCACGTTATCGTCTTGTAAGTCTGAATGCTTCTCGCTGTACCAGCAGCAGACTGTAGATATGGTACATCATTATTGATTTATAAGAAAAACAGATTAATATTTACATTAAATGTTGCAATGAAAAACTATTAATAACTCTTTGAATAATATTTCACTAACGATTTTGTTTTGTTTGTTTGTTTTGGAATTTCGCACAAAGCTACTCGAGGGCTATTTGTGCTAGCCGTCCCTAATTTAGCAGTGTAAGACTAGAGGGAAGGCAGCTAGTCATCACCACCCACCGCCAACTCTTGGGCTACTCTTTTACCAACGAATAGTGGGATTGACCGTCACATTATACACCCCCATGGCTTCACTAACGAATAGTAGGATTGGATTCATCGTCCCATTATACACCCCCACGGCTTCACTAACGAATAGTAGGATTGGATTCATCGTCCCATTATAACGCCCCCACGCCTTAAAGGTCAAGAATATTTAGTGTAACGCAGATTCGAACCTGCTATCTTCAGATTACAAGGCGGGTGCCTTAACCACCTAGTTAAACCGCGCCATTTTACCACGACTCTGCGATAAGAACAAAACATATAAATACCGTTTTCTGAAGTAAACAAACAATCTGAAGTAAATACATATGCTGGCCAAATGTACACACATTATACAGTCCATATATAAGCTATTTATTAAAAAATAACTACTTAGTATATTTTCCTTTTAAAATTAATATGTTATTCTAATTGTACTTTTGTTGTTATAATAAAAATACAATTTGTTTGTGATATAATTTTAAACTTTAACTTACTTTTTCATATCTATAAGTCTCAGTAACTTTTCACAGTTCCTGGTGGCTGTACTCAACCAGTTTCTTCTGCTCCCTCACTACTAGCTATTTAAATTACACAACTGGTTATCTTTGCTTTGCTCACAACGGATATCGAAGATTCTCAGTGTAACTATTTCTTGAAAGGCGAAACTTATGAAACCGGTAAAACAAGGAAATTAAAATTATATATTCCAGTATTTTTGGTATTCATATCCACAAGAAAATCATTTCGATATTTTGGATATTACTCCCAGAGGCAAGCGGTAAATATACGGGCTTATAAAGTTAGAAATCTGGTTTCGATACCTGTCATAGACAGAACGCAGAGAGCTATTTATATAGCTTTATCTTAACTTTATGGAGAGACAGAAATTTGGTTAAATATATGTATTTGTTTCACTAGGATAAGAAAAAAAGAATACCTAGGATCAAGCCTAAAAGCTTGAATAATACTCAGGAAAGCTCCAAAGAAAAAGGTAAAATATCTCTATTTTTTTATTGTCTAACATTAAAAGTACCAGCAAAATCTTTCAAAATTTGTGAAAAGTTTTTCTAAAATATTTATTTTATCATATAGTAGACCCAAGAACAAAACCGCCTCTACCTCCCACTTATCAAATTTACACCAATTGCAGAACTGCAATACAAGCATCGAAAGTATGAAATTAAAAAAAACCAACCTAAGTTCAGTTACATCTCTTCGCCAGAACAACCACAAAAAAATTTCTCAAGCAATTTCAATTCAAAATCGGAGAAAAGAAATCTGCAAAGAAAATATTTCATATCAATATATTTATTTCAACACATGAATTTCCACTTTCTAAAACTGAACTTCTCGTTCCTTTTCAAGCACTAAACAAAGTCAGATGTCTTAGTAAAAAACTAAACAGTCGGTTTATCTTTACGAAAGCAAACTGAATCTGAGTTTCAAATAATCAACCTACATGCCGCAATAGTGGCAATAATTATATATTTTGTGCAAATTGTGTGCAACTTCCAGTATCATATCCATCAGGATGTGACAATTCAAATAGTAGTCTCAAGCGATTTATCGGAGAACAATTGTTACATTAACATTTACCTTTTGACTGCTACGTCTAAAATATTTAAAGATCCGGTGTAATAGTTTTAGAAGCAAAGCAGCATTATCATCGGTTAACAATAATTTTCAAAACTTAATTATTGAAGTAGAAGAAAAAAAAGTCACATTTAATTTAATTGAAAACTCAATATAAACACGGCATATTCATCTGATAAAAGCGACTAATCATGTACAAGTAGTAAATAAACATCTTCAACTCTTTTCTTGTCAGAGCAAATAAAGACCTCATGAGCCTGATATTTAAAGCCATAGTTATAGAGAACCACGAGAAAACTTCTGGACATTAGAAAACTAACACATATCTTATACTCTGTATACCTAACCATGTTCTTACCAAACGAAAGTTAGTTAAAAGGATCAAAATGTAGAAAGGAAACCATATTTATTACAAGCCAAACACATTGAAGACAAAGGAAAATCTTGTTCATCATCTCGTCGCGATCTAACAGCTAGGTTTCTTTCGTAAGCTTGGAAACAAATCAACATATTTTGGACTGTGTTTTAAATGATAATGAGCTATTGTCACCTCATGACAGAATATAAAATAATCTGACAACATGGAATAGACTACACACAGACAAAATAGTACAAAAAAAAAGAATCTCACATCACAGCCAATCAGTTCTTCAAACTTAGTGGAATCGCTAATTTACAACCAACACCACAATTGGGTAAGGAAGGATTAAAAAAGTGAAATCATTTATTGACCCCACATTGACCTTTATAGTTTCCATTCAATAACTTTTTCTGTTTTGTTTATCTCTACTAAATATCAAAAACTTTCAGCAGATATCAGGGGCCATTTTGGAAAAAATATTGAATTCTTAACAAAATGTTTTCAATAATTATTTAATACTATTAATTATTATTAATACTAGCATGATCTGGTATTCAAAAAACTGGACAGAGGTAGATGATGGGGATGGACCAGTTTGTTTTGGATATTGATAAGAATAGGATGGTAGCTAACATGGAATGATGTCAGGGCCAATAGACAGCTGAGTGAATCAGTATAGATAGTACAATTCGCATGTTGCACAATTCATTTAAATAAATATTGATCTTCTCTCATACAAGTCACTTTTGTGTAAATATACTATGACAAATTAATTATTTGTAAGTATTGCTTCTATTCCAGTGACTTTGCCCTGCAGAAAAAATCACTAAAGAAGAGGATTCAGGACGGCCTTAAAAGGGTGTTTAGTCGTAAGCATCAATCAAGCCATACAAGCAGGAAAGAATAAGAGGAATAACAGATCCTCTCGCCCAAACAGAGTCCTGGTGTCACGACTCGTAAGTTTTAGGTTTTTGTGAATTAACTAGGATACCGTATTTTCATGCTACATATACTCAACGTAATGTATAGCTTTACAAAAAGTCTGACTGAACTTATCGCTTCTTACGGCCCTCTCAGAAACATACATTTCTTACTACCACAGTTTAGCCGAAGGATAAGCACTAAAGTTTTTGCGATAAATGGCTTTGTGGACAACGTTGTGTGCCTTTTGAATATTTTTCTCATACGAGTGAAAGATATACTGACTATTTAACTCTAACTTGAACATCCAATTGACATTTAGTAGGCGTTTTCTTTTTGTTTTTGTATGAGACTCTCTTACATTTCAACACGAATATTCTCTGGTTTTCCAACTCTCCTGGAAAGTCTCTCAGTAGCTTGATACCGATATTTTCAATTGATGGATATTCTATGCTCACAAGGGCTAAATGGCAAGTTAGAATCACTTAACATTCCTAATTCTAAAGAACTGACCAACTACTCATTACCATAAGAAACTTTAGCCATCTGTTAGACCCGAAGAATTCGACTGACTGCCATTACTATAACCAGAGCACAACCGAAATTACGGGCTGTATTTAGCTGCATTGTGGCTCGAATATTAGACACTGAGAAACGCAACCCTGCATACTGAATATCAGCTACTGCTGGCTCGTCCAAGTAGAATATAATAATTATAAATTAATGTTATCTTTTAATCTCTGAAAGGATCTGTTTGAAGGAAGAGTGATGTGAAAAATGCAACAGATTTTAACATGTCCTTTGGGTAATCGACAATTTCTAATTTGAAATACGTTTTATATTAAACTTTAACTTGTATTGACTTTGTATATCATACAGCTTCGTCAGACTTCTTTGAACAACCATATCGTAGTTTCTTTTTGTATATTTCTTACTATCATCCGCGTGGCATGACAGTAATTGGATGTCTCACCTTTTTAATCTATGCATGTATAAAAGGGAAACAACAATCTGTGCTTTAACAACATTTTTCCTCTCCAAAACACACTCTAGTAGCAATGATAATGAAGAAAGCAAAATGGATAGCTCACCCATTGTGGATATGGATAGCTCACCCATTGTGGAAATGGATAGCTCACCCATTGTGGATTACACGACTGGTCGTGTTATTCAATTTCTAGAGAATGGAAAACGTGTTGTAGAGATAGTAAAGTCCAAGAATAAACCTTACGGATTTTGTCTTGCTAAAAAAGATATTAAAGAACAGTAATAGTAAGCAGTCTCTTGTTTGTATCAGAATAGCGTTTCTTTTATTATTATTATTAGAGTAAAAGATGACCTGGAGAGATCACCCATTTTAATCATTTACACCTCTTTATAGTAGTGTGTTGTCTGTCTATAACTTAGTTACTAGACACTAAAATGTTGTCACTTAAGAAACGCTTAACACTGCAATTTGTACTGCCGTGACGTTAGTGAATCGTGCGTATGCCACGAATCACGAGAATAATAATACAATCTGTAGGATACAACACAGCATGAAGTATGAACATGAACAGCAAGAAATAAAAATATTTGTTACTATTCATTTTGACAGGGATACGAACTCGCAACCCTCGGATTACGATTTGAATGTATTAACCACCGGGCCAAATCGGGCTCAAAACTACTGAAGTGAAATTTTAAAACGTTAAGATAAAACTGTTTCAGTTACGATGCAAAACCTGCTAAACTAAATAATTAAATTCAAAATACAATAACAACAACTTCTACACTAGGTAAATCCTGACTTTAATAACTACATCATATCGACCTTTAATACGACATCATCATCATCAGTTCAAAACTGTTGTTATTGTAATTTTAAATTAACCGTCACGTTATTTTCTGCCGGATTATACCATGGTAATTTTGTTTCCCCTGTAATTAATTAATTTAAAAATAATAAATTGAACACATAATCCTATTATCTTTCTTTAGATTTGCACTCGGCCCGGGGATGGCCAAGCGTGTTAAGGCGTGCGACTCGGAATCTGACACTTTAAATTAGGAACGTCGAGCATAGATAGCCCTCGTGAAGCTTTGTGCGAATTTCAAATACAAGCAAGCTTTATTGGCTTTACACTTTGCGCTTAATATGGTTTAAAAATAAAGTTTGTAAAACAGTTAGGGTGAGCATAGTGCAGATAGACCTTTGTTAAGATTAAACGCGCAACCACACAGATTCACTCCGAATTGTCGTAACAGATTGATTATTGTATGGCTTAGCATATTCTTCACTCAATGCCATCTATGGAATAACTGCGCATAGCAGTTCCAAGTTTTAAACTTATAAATAATATAGAAGTTAATTACTCAATAAGACCATTGTCCTTTTCAGCCTACTCCAGAGCAACATCCTGCCCATTTAACAGTTTCAATAGGTAAAAAACAATTATTCGATATGACCTAATATGTTGTCTTTCCTCCTGAAGAACAAGAACAAGTCCATAATTTGAGGGCTAGGTAATGTAATAAATATACGAATTGAGCACAGTCAATAAGGACCAATTTGCTCAGAGCACTTTGCATTACCAACAGTTACATAACAGAGTCTAGAAAAAATTGCGTTATAATGCCTACACAGTTGTAAGTCGCTATTCCATGTGTCTTTCATTCATTTGTGTTTACTTTAAGAAATGTTTTTGTTGTGGAAAGAAAAGAGGAAGGTTTTAAATTATTAACGCGATCTAAATATTCAGACATTTTCTTTCCTTTTACGGACAATATGTTTTCAAGTTATTTTGTATTCGTGTCTTACCTCACTAACATTGTTGAACAAAGCAAGTTAGCAATTTATATACGAATTTTAGTAAAGAAGATTGACTAAATAGCAAAAATTACTACAAAGTGTATATTTATATGTGTATATATATTGTTTTAATAGTTTCAGGAGTTTTAGTCACCCGTATGAGAAATTACGAAACATTGAGTTCGCTCACTGGGATCCTTGATCCCGGTGACGAAATTTTAGAAATAGATGGCATTAGTGTTAGCCAAAAAAATATCATAGATATCCAAAATATGATAATAAATACCAAGAAAATACGCTTCACAACCCTGTCTCTTTTGAATTTGGAAAGAGAAATGAATACATGCAAAGAAGATGAAATGGGTTTCTCATTGTAAATAATAAATTAAGAAAAGTTTAAATTGTATTGTTTATTGTATTAAATATATTTAAAAATTTTGTATTGGATTTTATTGTTCAAATGATGAAACAACACCAACAGAATTCAAGACAGACTTGCTACAGAGGAATCACTCCAGAAAGAGATATAATTTTATGAACAAAGCTTCACTGAATATAATCAATATATAATTAATACAATCAGTTTAAATCACTAATTTATCAGTTAATTAACTTTTCTTACCATTCAATTAAATCATCCTGAAAAAGGATGATACTGTAGAATAATTGAAAAGAACTCTTAGATATTAAATTAACTCAATAATAATTTTCGATAACATGATTACAATAAAATAATCTGGAAATATTTCTTTTTAACAATTTATTAATTTTCTCACAACGTAGATTGTGCAGTATGACCTACACACATTGACACTCTATTCACATAGTATTTTCGAAAAACATTAGTCAACCTCGGTTGTGTCATCTTCTAAACCAAATTAAAATAATTTAAAAATAATTAAAGCCAGTCGTTATCATTCATACACTTTTCAAGCTTTTTATCTGAACTCTCATGTACTGCTTTTTCAACGTCTGAAGATAACCCATTCCAAAGGCCAACCAAACTCTTAAATAATTAAAACTGCCTGAGCTGAAGATGATTCCTACCAGTCCATAAGTTATACCTGTGTCCCCTAGTTCTACTATTTTCGTTGGCAAATATGGAAAAAACAAACGATTATGCATGAGTATCTCCACGTATGATAAAACAATATTTTCTTTTCTTTTAGTGTGCTTTAAAAAAGTCTGTACTCTTAATTTTTAAATCTGCAATCAATCTTTTCTCACATATCCTTTCTCATATTTTCATTTCTTGTTTCAACAACTTTTTAATCTTATGAATCCCGTTTCATACCAGTCAATTCAAATTTCTTAAATTTATGATGATTTTAATAAATCTTATATCTTAAACTGTTTGTGAGTCAACCTGTTTATTGTTTCCTTGTAGCTACCCTTTTCATTCTATAAGGAATATGTTTATCTTGAATATTGAAGAATTTACCTTTAAAGAGTTTATACATGTGATCAGTGTCGCTATAGAACTCAGTTGACCAATTCAGAACAATTATTCTTGTTGCATCCTTTCAATTTTTATTTTAAATTATGACCCAAATATCGTTGTTATTTATCTCTATTTGCAACAGAACATTTCACCTGATAGAGCACTTATCATACGCATCCATACGTTCTCCAATTTCCATAATCATTTCTGTATTTGAAGTTAAGAATAAATTTAACATAGCATTGTTTCAATAGGTTCCTTGACTAATTGCTTATGAAGCTCAACAGTTTCCAAAAGCATTTCTTCCTCATGGTTTGACTTTAATATTTCCCAATATATATGTTCCATCATGGTTTCATTGAGAGCTGAAATCTTAATCTGATTGTAAAGATTCTCACTTATTTCATCAGTACTATTGTGGTTTTTAAGAAATTCCCACTAAAAGGCCTTTCCTTTTATATCCAATAATAACAACCAAAATGAATTTTATCTTCATACTAATATCCTTAATTTGACCATATATTACTATTAGGCATATCTTTTAAAAAATGCACTTTATTGATGAATGAGTCATATGCAACAGACATGTCGAAATTGAAGTGGTTTAAATATTATTGTTATACATTATTCTAATTTTTGAAAGTTTTCATGGGAGTAGATGTAGTATTATAAATATAATATGTTTAACATTTATTTCACAAGATAAGTACATTAATATAATCTCTCATTGCCAGCTTGATGCATAAGTTAATTCACCCATGATTTGTGACAGACGTTTATAATCAACAAGAAGTTGAATAAACTATCATTACATGTAAAGCCATAACTTGAGATTAATACAATTTTAACTTCTTAA
Source organism: Tachypleus tridentatus (assembly GCF_004210375.1). NCBI lineage: Eukaryota > Metazoa > Arthropoda > Merostomata > Xiphosura > Limulidae > Tachypleus > Tachypleus tridentatus. Next base: position 42,442,030 of record NW_027467782.1, on the reverse strand, counting down.
TAATTTTACTGTAAATGTTTACTGAAGGTTATCTTTTACACCACGTAATGCTTTCTGTTAAAATTTTACAATGAACGATTCATTTCAATTTCTTTGGTGGATTTAATATTTGGGAAACATAACAGGAGTTCATCTACAAGATGGTGATGGTGATTCCACAATTATGGCTATTGGCGGGAGGAAAGGTATTCATGTTCTATTTAAACTATGTTAATGACAACACTCGGAGATAATCCAGGTAACAACTTTCCAAACTCATACACGCAATACAACAAGTCCTCATTCATCAATGTTCTGTTGTCTAATTATTTAGGTTTATGGACACCCACAAAATAAAGAAAGGAAGAAAAAAATTTCTTCGTCGAACTACTAACTAACCAGTACTTGCTATTCCTGTCATTATGTACCCATGGTTTTCTTATTGGGCAGAACTGTTTTACAGTGTTTTTCTTACGAATTTAGAAAAATGAAAGTCGTATCTTCATCGCCACACACTATATAAACGTAATACAGCTATAACAATAAATAAATAACAACGAACACACGTATAATTCATTTTGAATTCGTAGGTTGCTGAGTATACAGTCTACATGAACTTTTTGTACGGAGTACCTATTAGACAGATATCTATCTACTGACAGTTCCATTGATAAATAAATAAAATTCGTGGCAGGTACTTCGATTTAAAACTTTGCATCTCAAGAAGAAATGCAAAGCAGTCGAGGGAACTCAGAAGAGACCTTTTCTTCGCCTTGCTTGAAATAAAATTTAACTGGGCTAGTGATTGATAGTTAATAGCGAAGCCGAAAAGATTTAAAGTTTACGAGTTTGTAATACAATCTGGTGGCAAAGGTCCAATGGTGGGCTACTCTTTTACTTACGAATAGTGGGATTGACTGTCACTTATAACGCCCCAATGGTTACTTTACAGACAACGCATCATTTGGGAAGAACAACCAAGACCAAACACGACTAAATTTAAAAATGCAGTTCACCGTATTTTAAAGAGCTTGAAATTTTGGAAAACATAAGAAGTTTTTTATATTTTTTCAATTTTAATTAAACTTAAGAGTTACCAGTTTCAAATTTACGTGTACTATTATTACTAGAATTAAGAGTTTTTGCTGATGTCATTTGAGAACAGTACAATTTCCATGACTGCTTCCTTGAAGTTCATAGCTCTATGTTAAACATTGATATTGATGTTAAAATTACTAATTGAATAAACGTTTAAAGAAATAAAATAATGAAAAATTTATGTAATTTAAATAAAAAACAGTTTCGTAATTCTGCTATTCCTTATTCTATGTAGATGTAAAGTCTTTTTTGTGTCTGTAGCTCAAAAAAAAGATTATTTTGAAAAGACACTCGCGTGTGTGTTTTTCTTGTAGCAAAGCTACATTGAGCTATCTCCTGTTGCCATCGAGGGGAATCGAGCACCTTATTTTAGTGTTGTAAATCTATTGACCTACTGCTGTCCCAGTTGGAGATTACTGTTAAATTTCCGAATAAAAGATTCTTCGAAAGTTTTTTCCTGAAAGTGTTATGTATAAACAAATATTCAAAGAGCAATAAACAAGATGAAGAACCTACATTACGATATCTTACACAAGCGATTTATATTAATTAATTCTAATTTTTAAAAAAAAATGCATATTTTGTACATATTAGAAGATCGAATTTTCGAGATACAATATGTCGCTGAACACGATTTGTATCTTCAGCTATGGGGGTAATTTTAGAGTGGAATCAATCCTTTTATTTGATTTAGAGTAGACAGGTGAAGACTGATTTCATTCCTTTTGGTCAGCAGCTCTAAATTAGATATGAATATATCTGAACCTTAACAGTCTCTGACACCAGAATCATCAAGGAAGATACACGTAAGAAGGAATTTCAAAGAAAATCGTGACAAAAACATAAGGCTTATTCACTTCATTTAAAGTTGGAATAACACGATTTGGCGTGAACTAGCGTGTATTTTAGTATGGTTTATATTTCGTTTTAATGATTATATGACACAAATGACGGGTAAAGGGAAACAGTATTTGAACATTTCGAAACTTACAACTGTTCTCATCCTCTCATCACTGACTGACCATTCAGAAAAGACTGAGAAAAATTTATTGCAATCTAGAATATTTGTCAAAATAATTAAAGTTAACAACGCTAAAATCAGAGGTTCGATTCCCCCCGGTGGGTTCAGCAGATAGCCCTATGTGGCTCTGAAAACACACAATTCACACAAGTAAAGATAAATTACCTCTGATGACCAAACAGTGTGCTTTAGTGGAAATTTTACTGTGAGATCTCACGTGGTGTCCTTTAAACGTCAAATTACCAAGCTTCTTATGTATATGATTCACAACAGATGAGACCTATATATTTCAACTTATTCACTATTTCCTATTTTTGTCTGTTACACCAGAAATGTAGGATAAAATGACTCATTCTCTAGTGTTAAACGCTTAGAAAATTGAAGCAACAATTAGTGGGTGTAATTTCAACACTTACATACATATATATATATATATTATTTCTTGTGTCTTGTGTGCTTTGGACCGTATAATCAGTGAAGTGATGATTCAGAAAAAAGTTGTTGGATATATTACTTTAAAAAGCCAATGTGGACTTCACCGGAACATCTAAGGATTATAAGAAAACATTGGTATTCAGAATCACTTAAAAGATTAATGAAATAAAAATTCATATTCTTTTCACGAAATGCGTCGAGATAATAGTAGCAAGTAGAAATTTACAGAAATGGTTTACCTTCCTTGAGAAGAATACTTTGAACGACGTTTGGTTCCATTACTATGTATTTTCATCAGATTGAGATCTATTGTAATTTGCCGTTGACATCCTTGATTAGTAGTTTAATGTGGCTTTTAAGGATGCAACAGCAGCATTAGATTATCGTTCTTAATCATAATATTTAGAAAAACAAAAACGTTCACAGCACATTTTAGTGGGGGTGTGGACTAATAGACAAGGGTGGGTAAAATGTTTTGAGCAAAGTTAGCATGGGCCGAAAAGTGGTCGAAAGGTCATTCAGCTCATCAGTCGGGTTATTTCAGGGGGTTCAGGCCACAACAGCTTTGTTCGGGAACTGAGTTTATGTTCGACAACAGACATTTTTTTTCTCAAACAATATGTTCGAAAACCGAATAGTTCAGGAAGGATGTCAGTCATTCAAGAGCCGAGATACCACTGTATTTGACTTCATTTTATATGTCATTATTCCATATTTTAAATAAGTTATGGATTCCACATGAACAAAATTCCTTGAATTTGGACTCAAAAAACAATCTTGAGTCAGTTTTGAGTTCCTCGTTTTTTACAAACCTTTCTTCATCTTAGTAATGCCGTGAGGATCTTAAAATATGATAATCAGACGGAGCAGTATCTAGTGAACAAGATCGATGAGGCACAACTTCCCATTTTAAGGCCTGAAGTTTTTCTTGGGTCATTTATGAAGTGTTTAGGATTCAAAACACAATCTTAAGTCGTGAAAAATCATTAGTCTTCTATATTGATTAATGCAGTTCTTTTCCTTATCAGTGCTTGGTGTTAGCACTCCAACTAATGACAATATCTTTCAGCTGTGATTTGGATAAAAAATTTGTGATAAACTGCACTTCCCAGATCCCACCAAACACAAGGCAAAACTTTTTTTTTTTTGGATATAAGCCATTCTTCGGTGTTGGTACAGGTGTGTAACAGAGATTCAACAATTGTCTCTTACGTTGAGTATGCTCATAACAAAAAAAGACACTTCGTTGCCACTAACAATTCTTTCCAGAATTGGTTCATGAGCATTTCTTGTTTTCAAAGATTAACAAATAGTGACTCTCTCAACATGTTAATTATCCGAAAACTAGTGTCCAAGTTTTGAAACTTTACAATTTCGTAGATGTAGGTAATGATTGTTACACGGAGCTGTTGAGCCATTTCTCACATAACCAACTTTGATTGCTTCAAATATTAAAATATTGACATTGAGAAAAGGCAATAATTTGCAAGTTCTTTTCCTCAAACCGAATGACAACGTTTTGCATAAAAACGTTATTTACTTTCCTACCTAATATTCTCTGTGATAATTCTTTGTATCATTAAAGTTTTATGCTCTGGTAGTCATCACTACGGTCACAATTTTCGTGTGGGCAGTATCCCTAATGTGTTTCTTTAAGTATTTGTTATACATGCACATATGTATATAATTGAATCGAAAAATTGATATTTCACATTATGTATTTTATTCCAAACAACAACTTTATTTCTTTATTTTAATTTTTACTGCACTTCTTATTCTCACCCCTCAGTGTGGACTCCTGTACGTTGTGAGGAAACCTCCCAGGGAAGGTTCTGTTCTTTCAGATTACCTCTTCTGGGATCAAAACATCCACCCACGTGTTTACCGTGTGTGGTGACCCGTGAATAGGAGGAGAAGATCCTGTTGGTTGGGGGTCCAACCACAACACACCACTTTGACCTTGAATTCCTATAGACAGGCAGCCTTGAGGTGGCCCCCCCTGGATCAATTAGCTGGTACACTTGGGCTATGGTCAACCAGGTACCAGTGTTGAAAGTTTTCAACAGGTGTTGTGGACTTCGTGTCTGATGCAGGTGTTTGGGTGTAGTGCTCACGAAACCCTGTCGTTGCTGCAGTGTCCTTGCTTGACATTGTAGTGCGTTTCCTCATAGGGCTCTATGGTGGGTGGGGTCAGAGGGCACCAAAATTTTCTTTTCTCTTATGGATCCTCCAAACAAACATTTAAATAAAATAGTGAAAAACAGTCAATAGGAAAACAATCACGCCTTGAAGATTCTGATCAGCAATCTTCAACGCCTGTACCACCAGTTGTACCTCATTTTCTTATCCTACATTCTCTTTCAGAGAAACCTTGAGGGCAAATGTCCTCCTTTTTATTCAGAAGGGACTGTAGGGACTTGCTAGCTCTCCAAAGTCAGAAAAGAAGCTGTGATCTGGAGACATATCAGTGGAAACATCCAACAGTTATTGTTGAGAGGGATTTGAATAACATCCCCAAGTCAGAGATTTTAGCTGGGTTCTCCACTCGAGTTTCTGCAGTGAGGCGTTTCTCCACTCACAAAGATGGAGTTACATTACCGTACAATATCCTCATTTTGACATTTACATCACCACGTGCACCTGCCACCATCAAGGCAGGTTATCTTAACTGCAGGGAACGGCCGTACATTACAAACCCTCTCTGATGTTTCCAGTGTCAGAGGTTCAGTCACTTAAAGACGTCACGTCATAGTTGCCTGACATTCGCCACTCGACACACCCTTCAAGGCCGTTGCCATCTGTGTTTCCTTGTGTCGTACTATCGCTGTTTGTTCTCTCTACTTGTCGCCTGGGTCCTTCGAATCAAACTACCTCTTCTCGTCCACCTAGTGTGGGTTCTGATTGTGGACCACCTGATTTTACTTGAAACATCAATCAGAGAAGCTTTTCTCAAACGACATCTTGTATCCATACTTTTTGACATTGAAAAGGCTTATGATACAACATGGAGGTATGAAATTTTGTGAGACCTCCATATATATGGGTGATGTGGTAATTTGCCCATTTTTATTAAAACTTTTTAATAGACAGGATATTCCAAGTTCCTGTGGGTTCGAAACTTTCCTGTTCTTTTCTGCAGGAACTTGGAGTCCCTCCGAGCTGTGTTTTGAGTGTCACACTTTTCAGTGTAAAGATTAATGCCATCACTGAACAACTCCCTCTTACTGTTACAAACAGGCTCAATGTCGATGACTTTCATGTCAGTCATCGAACATGAGGTATACTAAGCGGGGAGCTAGACTGTTATAAAAACAAAGTAATTTTTCATATTTTACTTGGGTGCTTCACACACTTCTTTGTTTGTATACCCCCTCACTCTAGAGTATGTAGGACAATTTTTTGGTCTGCATTTTAAGTTTATCCTACTGCTGGTTATGCAGATTACTACTGCCAACTATACAGTTAAAATATTTAATGAAGATCACAACACTTTTTTAAATTCTATGTAAAATATAAATATCAGATTACATTTGTGAAATTGCCTACTTTTAAGTAGAGGAAATTGATAAAGACAATGAATTTCATGGTATCATTAGTTTTTCCACAGTGTATAATTGTTTACAAGTAACTTCTCTTAGGAATTAAAACCAACAATCCTATCACACACGTAAATGGAAGAATTCAATGAAAGTATTTATATTTAAGAGAGTATCTTAAATGTATGTTCTATTTATCCTGTATATTTTCATACATGTCCACTACAAATGTTTGGTACCTTCATTATTTTGTGCCACTTACATTTTTTGACAAGCAAGTACATCTGCATACCTAATCTTTTATAATAGAAAAACATATTTCAAGGGACATAATACTTTAGGTATAAACATTTCAAATGTAAAATATTTTTGAAAAGAAATATCAGTATCATGAGAAAGAGTAAGAAAAAGAAAAAAATCAGTTGTCTTAGAAATCTTATATACAACAACATGCACACTATATTTCATCAGAAACACTATTTAACATAAGTATAGAAGGAATGAAATTACTGCTTTTTAGAAACTTAAATTAGGTTCATGCTGAAGGAACTCCAAACAAACCTTCTAATTAACAGATGCTTTACAACCAATAGCAATTCAAATTGGCTTGAAATAAAAGTTTCCACTTTTATACTTGTATACTTATAGTGAGTATAATTATCTTGATACTGTAAGTCCTAAAACCAAATCAAATTCCTAAAACAAGAATTGTTGAACCCTTTACAAGTGAAATATATTTATCTGTAACTTGGTAATCACATTCAATATTTATTTTCCTTAAACTTTGTCCAGAGTGAAACTTAGTTTGTGCAAACTATAATGACAAGAAATGTTATAATATTTTTAACTTATTCTGGGATAGTTCAATAGTCAAGAGACAGGGTTAAAATCTCCCTTATGTAAAAATATTTTTTCATATAGCTACTTACCTCTGCACCACTAAGAGCCATTCACTTACATACAATTACCACATACCATCAACCTTGAACAAGCTCCAACGTGCATTATAACAGCTTACGACAATCACACTGCTGTAGCCCTCAACCAATGGGAAGGTCACACAATCTCTATATAAGCACAAGTTTTCTCTTGATAAGGCAAAGAAAATTAACTGGAAGTCAGAAAGATCAGGAAAGAATTCTCTGTTTTATTTGTTTTGTTTTTATAAGAGTTCAGAATTGGCAATGTCAATCATATTCCCAGAAAACTTTCATTTCAACACTGGCCTCTTAGAAGGAGGAGATGGGTTTAATATTTTCCATTCTCTTGTGTTCAATTCAGATTTTTTTAAGTAATACCTGTGAGGTAAAGACAGCAACTTGGTGGTTTCCCATGGCACCAGGAATGAGAAGTGTAAGATGTTGTTCTTCATGTAACATTGTATCAGATGACTGTCACCTTCTTCCCTTCACTTTATTTTTTCTTATCAATGAGAAATTTTCAATGTGTTGAAATGTGTACATTAATCAAGGTACCATAATACGTATATAAACCACATGAAAATGACTGGAAAATAAAACAAACAAAAGTTATCACACCAGATCTTCTGGGTATACAGGAGAATAAAAATTGGTGGGAGACAAAATCCAGAGAAAAAGGAAACTGCATAATTATATAAGTTATGGAAGACGAATGTGTTACTTTTAGTTCACATACCAGTCTGTGAGATCGCCAAAGACAAACAACAAAAAGAGGCTGTGCTGTGTTGAAACTGGCAGGAGATGCAAAATGTCTATGGTCTGACTCACCCAAAGAAGAATATGCAAGATGGATCAGTTGGTGATCATAAACAGTTAAAGCAGAAAAGGATAAATTAGAGAGTTCTCTAATGAAAAAAGTGATTCAGAGATGATAAAGAAATGACAGGAAAAGAACTGATTGATTGATTTAGTGTTTTATGGCACAAAGCAGCGAGGCTATCTGCACCAAACATCCAGTAAAAAGGTAAAAAAAAATTAAATGTAGCAAAATACATAAAAGTAAGTGATGGTGAAACAAAACATCATTGAAAAACAGAAAAAGGATAAAACCAATGTTGACACCTAGTCAACAATGTTAAGAGAGAGAGCAGAGTAAAAGAAGTTGTAAAGGACTTTCTCTAGCAAAATGGTAATGATCATAACCCACCAGGAAGACTAACAGGTAAGTACAAGAACCACCGTCAGTCACCTGAAGTTGGCCTTTTCAGTCCTGGTTCCGGGTTATGTGTCATAACAGCTATAAACAAAATGTAAAATAATAGAAGTTTTAAAAGATATATAGCAAAATCAAAGTAATGAGTAGCCAAATGTCCAGTAAAAAGGTAAAAGGAAAGTAAATGGAGTAAAATTCGTAAAATAAAACAAAGGTAAAAACAAAACAGCAATTAAAAACAGATACTTGCATAAAACCAATGTTGACATCCAGTCTATAAAGTTGTAAAAGATTTTCTGTAGCACAATGGTAATGATCATAACCTGCCAGGAAGACGAACAGGCAAGTATAAGAACAACCGTCAGTCACATGCTGAAGTTGGTCTTTCCAGTCCTGGTTCTGGGTTATGTGTCATTAAGGCCAGTACTAAAAGGTAAAGTAATAAAAGTGTTAAATGACATGCAGCAAAAGTGTAATAACACCTCACCAGAACGACTAACGGGTAGTTCAAACAGCAGCATTAGTCACCTGAAGTTGGTCTTTCCAGTCTTGGTGTTGAGTTATATAATGTTCTGGCCATTTTACAATGTCAAATGTAACTTGAGAGAATGAAACTGTAAAAAGGGAACCACAATTAAAAAGGTGAAATGAATAAATATCCAACACTTAAATGAGATTAAAAAGATTAATGGTCATTAAAAAACTAAAAACTTTATCAAGGTGGACAGTGTCACCATCATCAATAACACTGTCCAATGTTACAGATAAACCCTGGGAAAAAACATGTTTAAAATAATGCCGTTGTTGAGAATCGTAACAGCAGCTGCTGTATAATACAGCCAGTTACCGCTGCCACACAGTCGTCTATTGATGGCTGATTTACGATGGCAGGATCAAGTTCTGCGAGAGCAGTGAAAGTGGACCAGTCTGCCTGATCCAGCTTCCACCGAGGCACGTGGGTAGGGTGGCATCGACCACGACCAGTTTCTCACAAAAGTATAGAAAAATGGTCACTGCCTAGTGGATTATTGTCAACCCTCCATGAAAAATGGGAGAATAATGAAGGGGAGCAAACTGAGAGATCAATAGTGGTAAAGGACTGACTAGGTAAATGAAAATAAGTGGAAGAACCAGTATTGAAAAGAGAAAGATTGTGATCAGAGAGCATATGCTCTACAGAGTAACCCCTCCTATCAATATCAGCACTTCCCTAGAGGGGATGATGTCCATTAAAGTCCTCCAGGATCAGAAATGGAGACGGTAACTGTTCAACGAGAGCATCAAGGTCTGATTGATCATATGTCTCACCAAGGGACAGGTAGAGAGAACAAACAGTGATGGTATGACCCAAGGAAACACAGATAGCTACGGCCTCCAAGGGTGTGTTGAGTGACAAAGACAGGGTGGGCAGATGCTGATCAACCAATAGTGCCACCCCCTCCATGCACTCGTCCATCACACAGCCTGCCATTTCTGTACAGAGAAAACTGCCGAATGGTGACTGTATCAGCAGGTTTGAGAAATGTTTCTTGTAAGGAAAGACAAACAGGATGGTAGGAAGCAATTAGTGTTTTGATAACATCCAGATTTGAACGTAAACCTCGACATTTCCATTGTATCAAGGTGACCATTTTTAATGAGGGGTAGGGGAAGTGGCTGGACAACCCTTCTGTTTACAACCACGTCTTTTTTCCTCACTATCCTTAGTCAGAGGAGGTCTATCAACCTCTGTGAATCCTGCCCTGAGTCGAGTGGGCAGGTCTTTGTTATTGGAAGGGGATTCCAGTGACTGAGGACGCGAACGAATGATTGTTTTGCCTCTTGGGGTGGGAGAAAAAGATGTATCAGAAGAAATGCCTGTATTTGAAACTGAAGGATGTGGATCTTTAGGTTTGTTGGAATATGTGGGCAGAACAGAGACAGAGATGGGCATGGAAGTCGATTCATCAACCTATTTAACCATGGAGGTCAAAAGGATTTTCATTGGTTTTGAAAACGATTCTCTTAGAGGCACAGAGAGATCTGTCTGCACTCCCACTGTAGTTGTGGAATGAAGTGCAGCAGCATATGTTTGAGATAAAGTGGTGGGCAGCACTTCCCGAGCCTCAGGATAACTAATGTTATGTGTCGTTTTCAAACGCTGCACCCATTTTTCCTCCAACCATTTTGGGCAAGAACAAAAGTAGGAAGGGTAAGAACCACTGCAGTTGACGCAATGTGGGACCATGTCACAGTCATAGGCATCGTGGTTCTTGCCACCACAACGAGCACACGTCAGGGAACCACGACATGATGTCTTTGAGTGGCCGAATCTCTGATATTGTAAACATTGAAGAGGGTTTGGAATGTATGGCCGTACCCTGCATATGAGATAACCTGCCTTGATGGTGGCAGGTGCACGTGATGATGTAAATGTCAAAACGAGGGTATTTGTTGGCAGTGTAACTCCATCTTTGCGAGTGGAGATGCGCCTCACTGCAGAAACTCCTTGAGTGGAGAGACCAGCGAGAATCTCTGATTTAAGGATGTTCTTCAAATCCCTCTCAACAATAACTCCTTGTGATGAATTCAAGGTAGCATGAGGGGGTAACCTCAATAGGTACATCCCCAATTGCCTTTGAATTCAAGAGGAGTTCTCTGTGTTGGGATGTGAATGTTTCAACCAATATGTCTCCAGATCGAATCTTCTTTACTGACTTTGGAGAGCCAGCAAGTCCCTCTTGTCCCTTCTGAATTAAAAAGGGGGACAATTGCCCTAAAGGTATTTCCAAAAGAGAATGTAATATAAGAATATGAGGTACGTGTGTTACAGATGTTGAAGATCGCTGTTCAGAGTCTTCAAGACATGGTCACTTACCTATTGACTGTTTTTTCACTATTTTATTTAATTTTTTGAAGGAGGATCCATAGGAAAAAAGAAAAATTTCGGAACCCACTGACACCACCCACCACGGAGCCCTATGAGGGGATGCACTACAAAGTCATGCAAGGACACTGCAGCAACGACAGGGATTTGTAAGCACTAAACCCAAACACCAGCATCAGGCACAATGCCCACAACACCCGTTGAGAACTTCCAACACTGGTACTTGGTTGACTCAAGCCCAAGTGGACCAGCTGATTGACCCAAGGGGTCACCCAAAGGCTGCCCGTCTACAGGAATTAAAGGTCAAACTGGTGTATTAGGGTTGTACCCTCAACAACCAAGATCCAGTCCTCCCCTTCACGGGTCACCACACACAACAAACATGTTGGTGGATATTTACATCCCAGAGAAGGTAACCAGACAGAACAGACCTTCTTGGGAGGTCCCTCACCACGCACAGGAATCCACATCGAGGGAACAGTATAAGAAACCAACTTTATGGGGACAACAAAAAGACTAGAATAAAAATCCAGAGTAGAGTGGGAGACAGATTCTATAATTCCTTCTGTTAATAACGAAGATATAGATGATCAGTGAGAAGTGGATAGCAAATAGAATAAGAAATGTAAAGTATGAAAAAGAAGATTGAAATTATGAGGTAGGACATACAAAGCCCCAGGTTGTTAGAGAAGAAAGAAAACTGGGAGATGAAGTGAGAGAGGAAGGCACTGACAGGAGCAAAGCCTGGGACTGGTTCCAAAGAAAAATAACCTCTGAACTCTAAACCATGGATTCCAAAGGGTTGGGAGCAATCTCAAAGGGCAGAACTATAAAAAACAATAGACAAGACAAAGCACCTAGATATAAGATGGAGGGATATGAACACCAAACTAAGGAAATACCAAAAAACAAATAAATCAGAACAAAGAGAGAAGGGGAAAAGTAAAACTAAAGTAACAAACTGATTTTAAACCATCTGTAAACTAGGGAACAGAAGTATGGTTCAAAATATGTTTGGCAATGAAAACAGTACAAGCAATTGGAAGTATCAACCTTCCTCAGATGACTCAGAGAAAGGTAACAGGCAGAGGTGGTAATAAAACATCGTGTGGTGGGCTGATCAGTGGAGACAGCAACACCAATCTGACATACTGAACTCAGTCAGTCAGTCAGCTACAGCTAAATATGAAGACCAAAAAAAAGAATAGCAGACTGTATATTCCCAAAAAGTAGAGCCAGTGGAACCCAGTGTACAGACTCTGAACTGGAGAAGTGTGGAAAGACCCTGTTCAGGGCTGAAGTATCAGATGGTGAATAGCATACAGCATGTTCAAGGCCAAGGACCTGGGAGAAACTTAAAGATGTTCAGTGCCCTTATACACTTCATATTTCAGTCGGTTGGATAAGTTTTACTACTGTGTATATTTCACAGTTATATTTATATATAATATAACTATTATATAGGGTCAGAAAGACATTGTGAAGTAAAAGCAGACAAATTGGAAATGTTTAGAAAACTGAGACTGTGCTAAAATAAAAATTGTAATTGCATTTTCACAATCTGCAATTATTATGTACTTCCAACATTTGTTTCACTACTTTCATTACAGTTGGTGTTATGGTATACAAGATAAGAGAGCAAGTTTAAAGTTCTATGAAAAATAAAAAAAAATGATATTTCGAAGGCATAATGAGTAATGTAAATTAAACATAAAAACCATTAGGTGAACACAAGTAATTTTATTCTTAGCATAAAAAATCACACTTTACACAGAATTACTTGAGAGAGAATTCATAAATTAATGGATAAATGTTTTATGAAAGCAATTTACTTGAAATATAATTTCAGTTTACAAAAGGATTGTAACATTTAGATAAACATTTGCCAAAACTCATGATGATACACTTTGTATATTTAAAATATTTCAGTAGTTTATGTAGTTTCATGTTTATATGGAGATTACAGAACTGGTCAGAATGACCAAGCACATATACAGGTTTAATAAACTACTCTTGATAGGAAAACTAGGAAAACTACTCTTGATAGGATGCTGTAGAAAATTACTTTTTCTAAATTTACTTGCTGCAGTTAATTTTAAAACATGAGTGAGGAATAAAATCAGGGAGAATGTTTATAATACATAATATATAGTTTGTTTTTCAATGGCCCAAAACTAATATTTTTGTTAAAATACAGTTTACTACTAATTATTTGGTATTGGATACTTTTGTATTAAGGTGGTTAATTACCTCAGACACATTTCAGTTACATTCTTAACCATACTGTTGCCAAGTTTTTCTACATTTTTATATAAAATCATATTTCTTTATTGAAGAAATTATAATAAATAAATTTTATTACCTTAAAATCCTTTTCTATGGGTAAAGATTAAGTACAGAAAATCTTAATGGTTTACATAAAAAACATAATTAAAGAAAAAGTTATTAATTCAAATTCTGTTAAACATTCATGAAACAAAAAGTAACTTCTGAATAACAAGGTGACAAGTGCCTCTAGGATCAAACTACTTCATGAGAAAGATAATCAATATATCTTGTTCTGATCCACCAAATACTTATGAAGTAGTGTACAACTTTGGTCTTCATACACAAGAAGAAATAGTGATGTATAAAGGACTGTTCAGAGTGATGCAACTTAAACTGATTATCAAGAAAAAAAGAGGAAGTTATCTTTCTATTCAAGTCACTAGTTGGTCCTCGATAGTCT
>NW_027467782.1:42352530-42427734 GCF_004210375.1 Tachypleus tridentatus | reverse complement strand
GTCAGCGTCTTGAAACTCTAATCACCAACAAGGTCAGCGTCTTGAAACTCTAATCACCAACAAGGTCAGCGTCTTGAAACTCTAATCACCAACAAGGTCAGCGTCTTGAAACTCTAATCACCAACAAAGGTCAGCGTCTTGAAACTCTAATCACCAACAAGGTCAGCGTCTTGAAACTCTAATCACCAACAAAGGTCAGCGTCTTGAAACTCTAATCACCAACAAGGTCAGCGTCTTGAAACTCTAATCACCAACAAGGTCAGCGTCTTGAAACTCTAATCACCAACAAGGTCAGCGTCTTGAAACTCTAATCACCAACAAGGTCAGCGTCTTGAAACTCTAATCACCAACAAAGGTCAGCGTCTTGAAACTCTAATCACCAACAAAGGTCAGCGTCTTGAAACTCTAATCACCAACAAAGGTCAGCGTCTTGAAACTCTAATCACCAACAAGGTCAGCGTCTTGAAACTCTAATCACCAACAAAGGTCAGTCTTGAAACTCTAATCACCAACGTCTTGAAACTCTAATCACCAACAAAGGTCAGCGTCTTGAAACTCTAATCACCAACAAAGGTCAGCGTCTTGAAACTCTAATCACCAACAAAGGTCAGCGTCTTGAAACTCTAATCACCAACAAGGTCAGCGTCTTGAAACTCTAATCACCAACAAAGGTCAGCGTCTTGAAACTCTAATCACCAACAAAGGTCAGCGTCTTGAAACTCTAATCACCAACAAGGTCAGCGTCTTGAAACTCTAATCACCAACAAAGGTCAGCGTCTTGAAACTCTAATCACCAACAAAGGTCAGCGTCTTGAAACTCTAATCACCAACAAAGGTCAAGCGTCTTGAAACTCTAATCACCAACAAAGGTCAGCGTCTTGAAACTCTAATCACCAACAAGGTCAGCGTCTTGAAACTCTAATCACCAACAAGGTCAGCGTCTTGAAACTCTAATCACCAACAAGGTCAGCGTCTTGAAACTCTAATCACCAACAAAGGTCAGCGTCTTGAAACTCTAATCACCAACAAGGTCAGCGTCTTGAAACTCTAATCACCAACAAGGTCAGCGTCTTGAAACTCTAATCACCAACAAGGTCAGCGTCTTGAAACTCTAATCACCAACAAGGTCAGCGTCTTGAAACTCTAATCACCAACAAAGGTCAGCGTCTTGAAACTCTAATCACCAACAAAGGTCAGCGTCTTGAAACTCTAATCACCAACAAGGTCAGCGTCTTGAAACTCTAATCACCAACAAAGGTCAGCGTCTTGAAACTCTAATCACCAACAAAGGTCAGCGTCTTGAAACTCTAATCACCAACAAAGGTCAGCGTCTTGAAACTCTAAGGTCAGCGTCTTGAAACTCTAATCACCAACAAAGGTCAGCGTCTTGAAACTCTAATCACCAACAAAGGTCAGCGTCTTGAAACTCTAATCACCAACAAGGTCAGCGTCTTGAAACTCTAATCACCAACAAGGTCAGCGTCTTGAAACTCTAATCACCAACAAAGGTCAGCGTCTTGAAACTCTAATCACCAACAAAGGTCAGCGTCTTGAAACTCTAATCACCAACAAAGGTCAGCGTCTTGAAACTCTAATCACCAACAAGGTCAGCGTCTTGAAACTCTAATCACCAACAAGGTCAGCGTCTTGAAACTCTAATCACCAACAAGGTCAGCGTCTTGAAACTCTAATCACCAACAAGGTCAGCGTCTTGAAACTCTAATCACCAACAAGGTCAGCGTCTTGAAACTCTAATCACCAACAAAGGTCAGCGTCTTGAAACTCTAATCACCAACAAAGGTCAGCGTCTTGAAACTCTAATCACCAACAAAGGTCAGCGTCTTGAAACTCTAATCACCAACACCAAAAGGTCAGCGTCTTGAAACTCTAATCACCAACAAGGTCAGCGTCTTGAAACTCTAATCACCAACAAAGGTCAGCGTCTTGAAACTCTAATCACCAACAAGGTCAGCGTCTTGAAACTCTAATCACCAACAAAGGTCAGCGTCTTGAAACTCTAATCACCAACAAGGTCAGCGTCTTGAAACTCTAATCACCAACAAGGTCAGCGTCTTGAAACTCTAATCACCAACAAGGTCAGCGTCTTGAAACTCTAATCACCAACAAGGTCAGCGTCTTGAAACTCTAATCACCAACAAAGGTCAGCGTCTTGAAACTCTAATCTAAGGTCAGCGTCTTGAAACTCTAATCACCAACAAAGGTCAGCGTCTTGAAACTCTAATCACCAACAAAGGTCAGCGTCTTGAAACTCTAATCACCAACAAAGGTCAGCGTCTTGAAACTCTCTAGCGTCTTGAAACTCAACAACAAAGGTCAGCGTCTTGAAACTCTAATCACCAACAAAGGTCAGCGTCTTGAAACTCTAATCACCAACAAGGTCAGCGTCTTGAAACTCTAATCACCAACAAAGGTCAGCGTCTTGAAACTCTAATCACCAACAAAGGTCAGCGTCTTGAAACTCTAATCACCAACAAGGTCAGCGTCTTGAAACTCTAATCACCAACAAGGTCAGCGTCTTGAAACTCTAATCACCAACAAAGGTCAGCGTCTTGAAACTCTAATCACCAACAAAGGTCAGCGTCTTGAAACTCTAATCACCAACAAAGGTCAGCGTCTTGAAACTCTAATCACCAACAAGGTCAGCGTCTTGAAACTCTAATCACCAACAAGGTCAGCGTCTTGAAACTCTAATCACCAACAAAGGTCAGCGTCTTGAAACTCTAATCACCAACAAAGGTCAGCGTCTTGAAACTCTAATCACCAACAAAGGTCAGCGTCTTGAAACTCTAATCACCAACAAAGGTCAGCGTCTTGAAACTCTAATCACCAACAAAGGTCAGCGTCTTGAAACTCTAATCACCAACAAAGGTCAGCGTCTTGAAACTCTAATCACCAACAAAGGTCAGCGTCTTGAAACTCTAATCACCAACAAAGGTCAGCGTCTTGAAACTCTAATCACCAACAAAGGTCAGCGTCTTGAAACTCTAATCACCAACAAAGGTCAGCGTCTTGAAACTCTAATCACCAACAAAGGTCAGCGTCTTGAAACTCTAATCACCAACAAGGTCAGCGTCTTGAAACTCTAATCACCAACAAAGGTCAGCGTCTTGAAACTCTAATCACCAACAAAAGCGTCTTGAAACTCTAATCACCAACAAGGTCAGCGTCTTGAAACTCTAATCACCAACAAGGTCAGCGTCTTGAAACTCTAATCACCAACAAGGTCAGCGTCTTGAAACTCTAATCACCAACAAGGTCAGCGTCTTGAAACTCTAATCACCAACAAAGGTCAGCGTCTTGAAACTCTAATCACCAACAAAGGTCAGCGTCTTGAAACTCTAATCACCAACAAAGGTCAGCGTCTTGAAACTCTAATCACCAACAAAGGTCAGCGTCTTGAAACTCTAATCACCAACAAGGTCAGCGTCTTGAAACTCTAATCACCAACAAAGGTCAGCGTCTTGAAACTCTAATCACCAACAAGGTCAGCGTCTTGAAACTCTAATCACCAACAAAGGTCAGCGTCTTGAAACTCTAATCACCAACAAGGTCAGCGTCTTGAAACTCTAATCACCAACAAAGGTCAGCGTCTTGAAACTCTAATCACCAACAAAGGTCAGCGTCTTGAAACTCTAATCACGTCAATCACCAAAGGTCAGCGTCTTGAAACTCTAATCACCAACAAAGGTCAGCGTCTTGAAACTCTAATCACCAACAAGGTCAGCGTCTTGAAACTCTAATCACCAACAAGGTCAGCGTCTTGAAACTCTAATCACCAACAAAGGTCAGCGTCTTGAAACTCTAATCACCAACAAAGGTCAGCGTCTTGAAACTCTAATCACCAACAAGGTCAGCGTCTTGAAACTCTAATCACCAACAAGGTCAGCGTCTTGAAACTCTAATCACCAACAAGGTCAGCGTCTTGAAACTCTAATCACCAACAAAGGTCAGCGTCTTGAAACTCTAATCACCAACAAAGGTCAGCGTCTTGAAACTCTAATCACCAACAAAGGTCAGCGTCTTGAAACTCTAATCACCAACAAAGGTCAGCGTCTTGAAACTCTAATCACCAACAAAGGTCAGCGTCTTGAAACTCTAATCACCAACAAAGGTCAGCGTCTTGAAACTCTAATCACCAACAAAGGTCAGCGTCTTGAAACTCTAATCACCAACAAGGTCAGCGTCTTGAAACTCTAATCACCAACAAAGGTCAGCGTCTTGAAACTCTAATCACCAACAAGGTCAGCGTCTTGAAACTCTAATCACCAACAAAGGTCAGCGTCTTGAAACTCTAATCACCAACAAAGGTCAGCGTCTTGAAACTCTAATCACCAACAAAGGTCAGCGTCTTGAAACTCTAATCACCAACAAAGGTCAGCGTCTTGAAACTCTAATCACCAACAAAGGTCAGCGTCTTGAAACTCTAATCACCAACAAAGGTCAGCGTCTTGAAACTCTAATCACCAACAAGGTCAGCGTCTTGAAACTCTAATCACCAACAAAGGTCAGCGTCTTGAAACTCTAATCACCAACAAAGGTCAGCGTCTTGAAACTCTAATCACCAACAAAGGTCAGCGTCTTGAAACTCTCACCAACAAAGGTCAGCGTCTTGAAACTCTAATCACAACAAGGTCAGCGTCTTGAAACTCTAATCACCAACAAGGTCAGCGTCTTGAAACTCTAATCACCAACAAGGTCAGCGTCTTGAAACTCTAATCACCAACAAAGGTCAGCGTCTTGAAACTCTAATCACCAACAAGGTCAGCGTCTTGAAACTCTAATCACCAACAAGGTCAGCGTCTTGAAACTCTAATCACCAACAAAGGTCAGCGTCTTGAAACTCTAATCACCAACAAGGTCAGCGTCTTGAAACTCTAATCACCAACAAGGTCAGCGTCTTGAAACTCTAATCACCAACAAGGTCAGCGTCTTGAAACTCTAATCACCAACAAAGGTCAGCGTCTTGAAACTCTAATCACCAACAAAGGTCAGCGTCTTGAAACTCTAATCACCAACAAAGGTCAGCGTCTTGAAACTCTAATCACCAACAAGGTCAGCGTCTTGAAACTCTAATCACCAACTTGAAAAGGTCAGCGTCTTGAAACTCTAATCACCAACAAAGGTCAGCGTCTTGAAACTCTAATCACCAACAAAGGTCAGCGTCTTGAAACTCTAATCACCAACAAAGGTCAGCGTCTTGAAACTCTAATCACCAACAAAGGTCAGCGTCTTGAAACTCTAATCACCAACAAGGTCAGCGTCTTGAAACTCTAATCACCAACAAAGGTCAGCGTCTTGAAACTCTAATCACCAACAAAGGTCAGCGTCTTGAAACTCTAATCACCAACAAAGGTCAGCGTCTTGAAACTCTAATCACCAACAAAGGTCAGCGTCTTGAAACTCTAATCACCAACAAAGGTCAGCGTCTTGAAACTCTAATCACCAACAAAGGTCAGCGTCTTGAAACTCTAATCACCAACAAAGGTCAGCGTCTTGAAACTCTAATCACCAACAAAGGTCAGCGTCTTGAAACTCTAATCACCAACAAGGTCAGCGTCTTGAAACTCTAATCACCAACAAAGGTCAGCGTCTTGAAACTCTAATCACCAACAAGGTCAGCGTCTTGAAACTCTAATCACCAACAAGGTCAGCGTCTTGAAACTCTAATCACCAACAAGGTCAGCGTCTTGAAACTCTAATCACCAACAAAGGTCAGCGTCTTGAAACTCTAATCACCAACAAAGGTCAGCGTCTTGAAACTCTAATCACCAACAAAGGTCAGCGTCTTGAAACTCTAATCACCAACAAAGGTCAGCGTCTTGAAACTCTAATCACCAACAAGGTCAGCGTCTTGAAACTCTAATCACCAACAAAGGTCAGCGTCTTGAAACTCTAATCACCAACAAGGTCAGCGTCTTGAAACTCTAATCACCAACAAGGTCAGCGTCTTGAAACTCTAATCACCAACAAAGGTCAGCGTCTTGAAACTCTAATCACCAACAAAGGTCAGCGTCTTGAAACTCTAATCACCAACAAGGTCAGCGTCTTGAAACTCTAATCACCAACAAAGGTCAGCGTCTTGAAACTCTAATCACCAACAAAGGTCAGCGTCTTGAAACTCTAATCACCAACAAGGTCAGCGTCTTGAAACTCTAATCACCAACAAGGTCAGCGTCTTGAAACTCTAATCACCAACAAGGTCAGCGTCTTGAAACTCTAATCACCAACAAAGGTCAGCGTCTTGAAACTCTAATCACCAACAAAGGTCAGCGTCTTGAAACTCTAATCACCAACAAAGGTCAGCGCTTGTCTTGAAACTCTAATCACAACAAGGTCAGCGTCTTGAAACTCTAATCACCAACAAAGGTCAGCGTCTTGAAACTCTAATCACCAACAAAGGTCAGCGTCTTGAAACTCTAATCACCAACAAAGGTCAGCGTCTTGAAACTCTAATCACCAGCGTCTTGAAAAGGTCAAGCGTCTTGAAACTCTAATCACCAACAAAGGTCAGCGTCTTGAAACTCTAATCACCAACAAGGTCAGCGTCTTGAAACTCTAATCACCAACAAAGGTCAGCGTCTTGAAACTCTAATCACCAACAAGGTCAGCGTCTTGAAACTCTAATCACCAACAAGGTCAGCGTCTTGAAACTCTAATCACCAACAAAGGTCAGCGTCTTGAAACTCTAATCACCAACAAAGGTCAGCGTCTTGAAACTCTAATCACCAACAAAGGTCAGCGTCTTGAAACTCTAATCACCAACAAAGGTCAGCGTCTTGAAACTCTAATCACCAACAAGGTCAGCGTCTTGAAACTCTAATCACCAACAAAGGTCAGCGTCTTGAAACTCTAATCACCAACAAGGTCAGCGTCTTGAAACTCTAATCACCAACAAGGTCAGCGTCTTGAAACTCTAATCACCAACAAAGGTCAGCGTCTTGAAACTCTAATCACCAACAAGGTCAGCGTCTTGAAACTCTAATCACCAACAAGGTCAGCGTCTTGAAACTCTAATCACCAACAAAGGTCAGCGTCTTGAAACTCTAATCACCAACAAAGGTCAGCGTCTTGAAACTCTAATCACCAACAAGGTCAGCGTCTTGAAACTCTAATCACCAACAAAGGTCAGCGTCTTGAAACTCTAATCACCAACAAGGTCAGCGTCTTGAAACTCTAATCACCAACAAAGGTCAGCGTCTTGAAACTCTAATCACCAACAAAGGTCAGCGTCTTGAAACTCTAATCACCAACAAGGTCAGCGTCTTGAAACTCTAATCACCAACAAGGTCAGCGTCTTGAAACTCTAATCACCAACAAAGGTCAGCGTCTTGAAACTCTAATCACCAACAAAGGTCAGCGTCTTGAAACTCTAATCACCAACAAGGTCAGCGTCTTGAAACTCTAATCACCAACAAAGGTCAGCGTCTTGAAACTCTAATCACCAACAAAGGTCAGCGTCTTGAAACTCTAATCACCAACAAAGGTCAGCGTCTTGAAACTCTAATCACCAACAAAGGTCAGCGTCTTGAAACTCTAATCACCAACAAAGGTCAGCGTCTTGAAACTCTAATCACCAACAAAGGTCAGCGTCTTGAAACTCTAATCACCAACAAAGGTCAGCGTCTTGAAACTCTAATCACCAACAAAGGTCAGCGTCTTGAAACTCTAATCACCAACAAGGTCAGCGTCTTGAAACTCTAATCACCAACAAAGGTCAGCGTCTTGAAACTCTAATCACCAACAAGGTCAGCGTCTTGAAACTCTAATCACCAACAAGGTCAGCGTCTTGAAACTCTAATCACCAACAAGGTCAGCGTCTTGAAACTCTAATCACCAACAAGGTCAGCGTCTTGAAACTCTAATCACCAACAAGGTCAGCGTCTTGAAACTCTAATCACCAACAAGGTCAGCGTCTTGAAACTCTAATCACCAACAAAGGTCAGCGTCTTGAAACTCTAATCACCAACAAAGGTCAGCGTCTTGAAACTCTAATCACCAACAAGGTCAGCGTCTTGAAACTCTAATCACCAACAAAGGTCAGCGTCTTGAAACTCTAATCACCAACAAAGGTCAGCGTCTTGAAACTCTAATCACCAACAAGGTCAGCGTCTTGAAACTCTAATCACCAACAAAGGTCAGCGTCTTGAAACTCTAATCAACAAAGGTCAGCGTCTTGAAACTCTAATCACCAACAAAGGTCAGCGTCTTGAAACTCTAATCACCAACAAAGGTCAGCGTCTTGAAACTCTAATCACCAACAAAGGTCAGCGTCTTGAAACTCTAATCACCAACAAAGGTCAGCGTCTTGAAACTCTAATCACCAACAAAGGTCAGCGTCTTGAAACTCTAATCACCAACAAGGTCAGCGTCTTGAAACTCTAATCACCAACAAAGGTCAGCGTCTTGAAACTCTAATCACCAACAAAGGTCAGCGTCTTGAAACTCTAATCACCAACAAAGGTCAGCGTCTTGAAACTCTAATCACCAACAAAGGTCAGCGTCTTGAAACTCTAATCACCAACAAGGTCAGCGTCTTGAAACTCTAATCACCAACAAGGTCAGCGTCTTGAAACTCTAATCACCAACAAAGGTCAGCGTCTTGAAACTCTAATCACCAACAAGGTCAGCGTCTTGAAACTCTAATCACCAACAAAGGTCAGCGTCTTGAAACTCTAATCACCAACAAAGGTCAGCGTCTTGAAACTCTAATCACCAACAAAGGTCAGCGTCTTGAAACTCTAATCACCAACAAAGGTCAGCGTCTTGAAACTCTAATCACCAACAAAGGTCAGCGTCTTGAAACTCTAATCACCAACAAGGTCAGCGTCTTGAAACTCTAATCACCAACAAGGTCAGCGTCTTGAAACTCTAATCACCAACAAAGGTCAGCGTCTTGAAACTCTAATCACCAACAAAGGTCAGCGTCTTGAAACTCTAATCACCAACAAAGGTCAGCGTCTTGAAACTCTAATCACCAACAAAGGTCAGCGTCTTGAAACTCTAATCACCAACAAAGGTCAGCGTCTTGAAACTCTAATCACCAACAAAGGTCAGCGTCTTGAAACTCTAATCACCAACAAGGTCAGCGTCTTGAAACTCTAATCACCAACAAAGGTCAGCGTCTTGAAACTCTAATCACCAACAAGGTCAGCGTCTTGAAACTCTAATCACCAACAAAGGTCAGCGTCTTGAAACTCTAATCACCAACAAAGGTCAGCGTCTTGAAACTCTAATCACCAACAAGGTCAGCGTCTTGAAACTCTAATCACCAACAAAGGTCAGCGTCTTGAAACTCTAATCACCAACAAAGGTCAGCGTCTTGAAACTCTAATCACCAACTTGAAAAGGTCAGCGTCTTGAAACTCTAATCACCAACAAAGGTCAGCGTCTTGAAACTCTAATCACCAACAAAGGTCAGCGTCTTGAAACTCTAATCACCAACAAAGGTCAGCGTCTTGAAACTCTAATCACCAACAAAGGTCAGCGTCTTGAAACTCTAATCACCAACAAAGGTCAGCGTCTTGAAACTCTAATCACCAACAAAGGTCAGCGTCTTGAAACTCTAATCACCAACAAAGGTCAGCGTCTTGAAACTCTAATCACCAACAAGGTCAGCGTCTTGAAACTCTAATCACCAACAAGGTCAGCGTCTTGAAACTCTAATCACCAACAAAGGTCAGCGTCTTGAAACTCTAATCACCAACAAAGGTCAGCGTCTTGAAACTCTAATCACCAACAAAGGTCAGCGTCTTGAAACTCTCACCAACAAAGCGTCTTGAAACCAACAAGGTCAGCGTCTTGAAACTCTAATCACCAACAAAGGTCAGCGTCTTGAAACTCTAATCACCAACAAGGTCAGCGTCTTGAAACTCTAATCACCAACAAAGGTCAGCGTCTTGAAACTCTAATCACCAACAAAGGTCAGCGTCTTGAAACTCTAATCACCAACAAAGGTCAGCGTCTTGAAACTCTAATCACCAACAAAGGTCAGCGTCTTGAAACTCTAATCACCAACAAGGTCAGCGTCTTGAAACTCTAATCACCAACAAGGTCAGCGTCTTGAAACTCTAATCACCAACAAGGTCAGCGTCTTGAAACTCTAATCACCAACAAGGTCAGCGTCTTGAAACTCTAATCACCAACAAAGGTCAGCGTCTTGAAACTCTAATCACCAACAAGGTCAGCGTCTTGAAACTCTAATCACCAACAAAGGTCAGCGTCTTGAAACTCTAATCACCAACAAGGTCAGCGTCTTGAAACTCTAATCACCAACAAGGTCAGCGTCTTGAAACTCTAATCACCAACAAGGTCAGCGTCTTGAAACTCTAATCACCAACAAGGTCAGCGTCTTGAAACTCTAATCACCAACAAGGTCAGCGTCTTGAAACTCTAATCACCAACAAAGGTCAGCGTCTTGAAACTCTAATCACCAACAAAGGTCAGCGTCTTGAAACTCTAATCACCAACAAAGGTCAGCGTCTTGAAACTCTAATCACCAACAAAGGTCAGCGTCTTGAAACTCTAATCACCAACAAAGGTCACAAAGGTCGTTGAAACTCTAATCACCAACAAAGGTCAGCGTCTTGAAACTCTAATCACCAACAAAGGTCAGCGTCTTGAAACTCTGAACAAGGTCAGCGTCTTGAAACTCTAATCACCAACAAAGGTCAGCGTCTTGAAACTCTAATCACCAACAAAGGTCAGCGTCTTGAAACTCTAATCACCAACAAAGGTCAGCGTCTTGAAACTCTAATCACCAACAAAGGTCAGCGTCTTGAAACTCTAATCACCAACAAAGGTCAGCGTCTTGAAACTCTAATCACCAACAAAGGTCAGCGTCTTGAAACTCTAATCACCAAAAAGGTCAGCGTCTTGAAACTCTAATCACCAACAAGGTCAGCGTCTTGAAACTCTAATCACCAACAAGGTCAGCGTCTTGAAACTCTAATCACCAACAAGGTCAGCGTCTTGAAACTCTAATCACCAACAAGGTCAGCGTCTTGAAACTCTAATCACCAACAAGGTCAGCGTCTTGAAACTCTAATCACCAACAAGCGTCTTGAAACTCTAATCTAATCACCAACAAAGGTCAGCGTCTTGAAACTCTAATCACCAACAAAGGTCAGCGTCTTGAAACTCTAATCACCAACAAAGGTCAGCGTCTTGAAACTCTAATCACCAACAAAGGTCAGCGTCTTGAAACTCTAATCACCAACAAAGGTCAGCGTCTTGAAACTCTAATCACCAACAAGGTCAGCGTCTTGAAACTCTAATCACCAACAAAGGTCAGCGTCTTGAAACTCTAATCACCAACAAAGGTCAGCGTCTTGAAACTCTAATCACCAACAAGGTCAGCGTCTTGAAACTCTAATCACCAACAAGGTCAGCGTCTTGAAACTCTAATCACCAACAAGGTCAGCGTCTTGAAACTCTAATCACCAACAAAGGTCAGCGTCTTGAAACTCTAATCACCAACAAAGGTCAGCGTCTTGAAACTCTAATCACCAACAAGGTCAGCGTCTTGAAACTCTAATCACCAACAAAGCGTCTTGAAACTCTAATCAACAACAAAGGTCAGCGTCTTGAAACTCTAATCACCAACAAGGTCAGCGTCTTGAAACTCTAATCACCAACAAAGGTCAGCGTCTTGAAACTCTAATCACCAACAAAGGTCAGCGTCTTGAAACTCTAATCACCAACAAGGTCAGCGTCTTGAAACTCTGAAAGGTCAGCGTCTTGAAACTCTAATCACCAACAAAGGTCAGCGTCTTGAAACTCTAATCACCAACAAAGGTCAGCGTCTTGAAACTCTAATCACCAACAAGGTCAGCGTCTTGAAACTCTAATCACCAACAAAGGTCAGCGTCTTGAAACTCTAATCACCAACAAAGGTCAGCGTCTTGAAACTCTAATCACCAACAAAGGTCAGCGTCTTGAAACTCTAATCACCAACAAAGGTCAGCGTCTTGAAACTCTAATCACCAACAAGGTCAGCGTCTTGAAACTCTAATCACCAACAAGGTCAGCGTCTTGAAACTCTAATCACCAACAAAGGTCAGCGTCTTGAAACTCTAATCACCAACAAAGGTCAGCGTCTTGAAACTCTAATCACCAACAAAGGTCAGCGTCTTGAAACTCTAATCACCAACAAGGTCAGCGTCTTGAAACTCTAATCACCAACAAAGGTCAGCGTCTTGAAACTCTAATCACCAACAAGGTCAGCGTCTTGAAACTCTAATCACCAACAAGGTCAGCGTCTTGAAACTCTAATCACCAACAAGGTCAGCGTCTTGAAACTCTAATCACCAACAAAGTCTTGAAACTCTAATCACCAACAGCGTCAGCGTCTTGAAACTCTAATCACCAACAAAGGTCAGCGTCTTGAAACTCTAATCACCAACAAGGTCAGCGTCTTGAAACTCTAATCACCAACAAAGGTCAGCGTCTTGAAACTCTAATCACCAACAAAGGTCAGCGTCTTGAAACTCTAATCACCAACAAAGGTCAGCGTCTTGAAACTCTAATCACCAACAAAGGTCAGCGTCTTGAAACTCTAATCACCAACAAAGGTCAGCGTCTTGAAACTCTAATCACCAACAAGGTCAGCGTCTTGAAACTCTAATCACCAACAAAGGTCAGCGTCTTGAAACTCTAATCACCAACAAAGCGTCTTGAAACTCTAATCACCAACAAGGTCGTCTTGAAACTCTAATCACCAACAAGGTCAGCGTCTTGAAACTCTAATCACCAACAAAGGTCAGCGTCTTGAAACTCTAATCACCAACAAAGGTCAGCGTCTTGAAACTCTAATCACCAACAAAGGTCAGCGTCTTGAAACTCTAATCACCAACAAGGTCAGCGTCTTGAAACTCTAATCACCAACAAGGTCAGCGTCTTGAAACTCTAATCACCAACAAGGTCAGCGTCTTGAAACTCTAATCACCAACAAAGGTCAGCGTCTTGAAACTCTAATCACCAACAAGGTCAGCGTCTTGAAACTCTAATCACCAACAAGGTCAGCGTCTTGAAACTCTAATCACCAACAAGGTCAGCGTCTTGAAACTCTAATCACCAACAAGGTCAGCGTCTTGAAACTCTAATCACCAACAAAGGTCAGCGTCTTGAAACTCTAATCACCAACAAAGGTCAGCGTCTTGAAACTCTAATCACCAACAAAGGTCAGCGTCTTGAAACTCTAGCGTCTTGAAACTCTAACAACAAAGGTCAGCGTCTTGAAACTCTAATCACCAACAAGGTCAGCGTCTTGAAACTCTAATCACCAACAAGGTCAGCGTCTTGAAACTCTAATCACCAACAAGGTCAGCGTCTTGAAACTCTAATCACCAACAAGGTCAGCGTCTTGAAACTCTAATCACCAACAAAGGTCAGCGTCTTGAAACTCTAATCACCAACAAAGGTCAGCGTCTTGAAACTCTAATCACCAACAAAGGTCAGCGTCTTGAAACTCTAATCACCAACAAAGGTCAGCGTCTTGAAACTCTAATCACCAACAAAGGTCAGCGTCTTGAAACTCTAATCACCAACAAAGGTCAGCGTCTTGAAACTCTAATCACCAACAAAGGTCAGCGTCTTGAAACTCTAATCACCAACAAAGGTCAGCGTCTTGAAACTCTAATCACCAACAAAGGTCAGCGTCTTGAAACTCTAATCACCAACAAGGTCAGCGTCTTGAAACTCTAATCACCAACAAGGTCAGCGTCTTGAAACTCTAATCACCAACAAAGGTCAGCGTCTTGAAACTCTAATCACCAACAAGGTCAGCGTCTTGAAACTCTAATCACCAACAAGGTCAGCGTCTTGAAACTCTAATCACCAACAAAGGTCAGCGTCTTGAAACTCTAATCACCAACAAAGGTCAGCGTCTTGAAACTCTAATCACCAACAAAGGTCAGCGTCTTGAAACTCTAATCACCAACAAGGTCAGCGTCTTGAAACTCTAATCACCAACAAAGGTCAGCGTCTTGAAACTCTAATCACCAACTAAGGTCAGCGTCTTGAAACTCTAATCACCAACAAGGTCAGCGTCTTGAAACTCTAATCACCAACAAGGTCAGCGTCTTGAAACTCTAATCACCAACAAGGTCAGCGTCTTGAAACTCTAATCACCAACAAAGGTCAGCGTCTTGAAACTCTAATCACCAACAAGGTCAGCGTCTTGAAACTCTAATCACCAACAAAGGTCAGCGTCTTGAAACTCTAATCACCAACAAGGTCAGCGTCTTGAAACTCTAATCACCAACAAAGGTCAGCGTCTTGAAACAGCGTCTGAAACTCAATCAACAAGGTCAGCGTCTTGAAACTCTAATCACCAACAAAGGTCAGCGTCTTGAAACTCTAATCACCAACAAAGGTCAGCGTCTTGAAACTCTAATCACCAACAAGGTCAGCGTCTTGAAACTCTAATCACCAACAAAGGTCAGCGTCTTGAAACTCTAATCACCAACAAGGTCAGCGTCTTGAAACTCTAATCACCAACAAAGGTCAGCGTCTTGAAACTCTAATCACCAACAAGGTCAGCGTCTTGAAACTCTAATCACCAACAAGGTCAGCGTCTTGAAACTCTAATCACCAACAAGGTCAGCGTCTTGAAACTCTAATCACCAACAAGGTCAGCGTCTTGAAACTCTAATCACCAACAAAGGTCAGCGTCTTGAAACTCTAATCACCAACAAAGGTCAGCGTCTTGAAACTCTAATCACCAACAAAGGTCAGCGTCTTGAAACTCTAATCACCAACAAAGGTCAGCGTCTTGAAACTCTAATCACCAACAAAGGTCAGCGTCTTGAAACTCTAATCACCAACAAAGGTCAGCGTCTTGAAACTCTAATCACCAACAAGGTCAGCGTCTTGAAACTCTAATCACCAACAAGGTCAGCGTCTTGAAACTCTAATCACCAACAAAGGTCAGCGTCTTGAAACTCTAATCACCAACAAGGTCAGCGTCTTGAAACTCTAATCACCAACAAAGGTCAGCGTCTTGAAACTCTAATCACCAACAAGGTCAGCGTCTTGAAACTCTAATCACCAACAAAGGTCAGCGTCTTGAAACTCTAATCACCAACAAAGGTCAGCGTCTTGAAACTCTAATCACCAACAAAGGTCAGCGTCTTGAAACTCTAATCACCAACAAAGGTCAGCGTCTTGAAACTCTAATCACCAACAAGGTCAGCGTCTTGAAACTCTAATCACCAACAAAGGTCAGCGTCTTGAAACTCTAATCACCAACAAAGGTCAGCGTCTTGAAACTCTAATCACCAACAAAGGTCAGCGTCTTGAAACTCTAATCACCAACAAAGGTCAGCGTCTTGAAACTCTAATCTAAGGTCAGCGTCTTGAAACTCTAATCACCAACAAGGTCAGCGTCTTGAAACTCTAATCACCAACAAAGGTCAGCGTCTTGAAACTCTAATCACCAACAAAGGTCAGCGTCTTGAAACTCTAATCACCAACAAGGTCAGCGTCTTGAAACTCTAATCACCAACAAAGGTCAGCGTCTTGAAACTCTAATCACCAACAAGGTCAGCGTCTTGAAACTCTAATCACCAACAAGGTCAGCGTCTTGAAACTCTAATCACCAACAAAGGTCAGCGTCTTGAAACTCTAATCACCAACAAAGGTCAGCGTCTTGAAACTCTAATCACCAACAAAGGTCAGCGTCTTGAAACTCTAATCACCAACAAGGTCAGCGTCTTGAAACTCTAATCACCAACAAAGGTCAGCGTCTTGAAACTCTAATCACCAACAAGGTCAGCGTCTTGAAACTCTAATCACCAACAAAGGTCAGCGTCTTGAAACTCTAATCACCAACAAAGGTCAGCGTCTTGAAACTCTAATCACCAACAAAGGTCAGCGTCTTGAAACTCTAATCACCAACAAGGTCAGCGTCTTGAAACTCTAATCACCAACAAGGTCAGCGTCTTGAAACTCTAATCACCAACAAAGGTCAGCGTCTTGAAACTCTAATCACCAACAAGGTCAGCGTCTTGAAACTCTAATCACCAACAAGGTCAGCGTCTTGAAACTCTAATCACCAACAAGGTCAGCGTCTTGAAACTCTAATCACCAACAAGGTCAGCGTCTTGAAACTCTAATCACCAACAAAGGTCAGCGTCTTGAAACTCTAATCACCAACAAGGTCAGCGTCTTGAAACTCTAATCACCAACAAGGTCAGCGTCTTGAAACTCTAATCACCAACAAAGGTCAGCGTCTTGAAACTCTAATCACCAACAAAGGTCAGCGTCTTGAAACTCTAATCACCAACAAGGTCAGCGTCTTGAAACTCTAATCACCAACAAAGGTCAGCGTCTTGAAACTCTAATCACCAACAAGGTCAGCGTCTTGAAACTCTAATCACCAACAAGGTCAGCGTCTTGAAACTCTAATCACCAACAAAGGTCAGCGTCTTGAAACTCTAATCACCAACAAGGTCAGCGTCTTGAAACTCTAATCACCAACAAGGTCAGCGTCTTGAAACTCTAATCACCAACAAAGGTCAGCGTCTTGAAACTCTAATCACCAACAAAGGTCAGCGTCTTGAAACTCTAATCACCAACAAAGATCAGCGTCTTGAAACTCTAATCACCAACAAAGGTCAGCGTCTTGAAACTCTAATCACCAACAAAGGTCAGCGTCTTGAAACTCTAATCACCAACAAAGGTCAGCGTCTTGAAACTCTAATCACCAACAAAGGTCAGCGTCTTGAAACTCTAATCAACAACAAAGGTCAGCGTCTTGAAACTCTAATCACCAACAAAGGTCAGCGTCTTCAAACTCTAATCACCAACAAGGTCAGCGTCTTGAAACTCTAATCACCAACAAAGGTCAGCGTCTTGAAACTCTAATCACCAACAAGGTCAGCGTCTTGAAACTCTAATCACCAACAAGGTCAGCGTCTTGAAACTCTAATCACCAACAAGGTCAGCGTCTTGAAACTCTAATCACCAACAAAGGTCAGCGTCTTGAAACTCTAATCACCAACAAAGGTCAGCGTCTTGAAACTCTAATCACCAACAAGGTCAGCGTCTTGAAACTCTAATCACCAACAAGGTCAGCGTCTTGAAACTCTAATCACCAACAAGGTCAGCGTCTTGAAACTCTAATCACCAACTTGAAAAGGTCAGCGTCTTGAAACTCTAATCACCAACAAAGGTCAGCGTCTTGAAACTCTAATCACCAACAAAGGTCAGCGTCTTGAAACTCTAATCACCAACAAGGTCAGCGTCTTGAAACTCTAATCACCAACAAGGTCAGCGTCTTGAAACTCTAATCACCAACAAAGGTCAGCGTCTTGAAACTCTAATCACCAACAAAGGTCAGCGTCTTGAAACTCTAATCACCAACAAGGTCAGCGTCTTGAAACTCTAATCACCAACAAAGGTCAGCGTCTTGAAACTCTAATCACCAACAAGGTCAGCGTCTTGAAACTC
Organism: Tachypleus tridentatus; assembly: GCF_004210375.1. NCBI lineage: Eukaryota > Metazoa > Arthropoda > Merostomata > Xiphosura > Limulidae > Tachypleus > Tachypleus tridentatus. Next base: position 42,410,265 of record NW_027467782.1, on the reverse strand, counting down.
TAATCACCAACAAAGGTCAGCGTCTTGAAACTCTAATCACCAACAAAGGTCAGCGTCTTGAAACTCTAATCACCAACAAAGGTCAGCGTCTTGAAACTCTAATCACCAACAAAGGTCAGCGTCTTGAAACTCTAATCACCAACAAGGTCAGCGTCTTGAAACTCTAATCACCAACAAGGTCAGCGTCTTGAAACTCTAATCACCAACAAAGGTCAGCGTCTTGAAACTCTAATCACCAACAAAGGTCAGCGTCTTGAAACTCTAATCACCAACAAGGTCAAGGTCAAGCGTCTTGAAACTCTAATCACCAACAAGGTCAGCGTCTTGAAACTCTAATCACCAACAAGGTCAGCGTCTTGAAACTCTAATCACCAACAAAGGTCAGCGTCTTGAAACTCTAATCACCAACAAAGGTCAGCGTCTTGAAACTCTAATCACCAACAAAGGTCAGCGTCTTGAAACTCTAATCACCAACAAAGGTCAGCGTCTTGAAACTCTAATCACCAACAAGGTCAGCGTCTTGAAACTCTAATCACCAACAAGGTCAGCGTCTTGAAACTCTAATCACCAACAAGGTCAGCGTCTTGAAACTCTAATCACCAACAAAGGTCAGCGTCTTGAAACTCTAATCACCAACAAAGGTCAGCGTCTTGAAACTCTAATCACCAACAAAGGTCAGCGTCTTGAAACTCTAATCACCAACAAAGGTCAGCGTCTTGAAACTCTAATCACCAACAAAGGTCAGCGTCTTGAAACTCTAATCACCAACAAAGGTCAGCGTCTTGAAACTCTAATCACCAACAAAGGTCAGCGTCTTGAAACTCTAATCACCAACAAAGGTCAGCGTCTTGAAACTCTAATCACCAACAAAGGTCAGCGTCTTGAAACTCTAATCACCAACAAAGGTCAGCGTCTTGAAACTCTAATCACCAACAAAGGTCAGCGTCTTGAAACTCTAATCACCAACAAAGGTCAGCGTCTTGAAACTCTAATCACCAACAAAGGTCAGCGTCTTGAAACTCTAATCACCAACAAGGTCAGCGTCTTGAAACTCTAATCACCAACAAAGGTCAGCGTCTTGAAACTCTAATCACCAACAAGGTCAGCGTCTTGAAACTCTAATCACCAACAAGGTCAGCGTCTTGAAACTCTAATCACCAACAAGGTCAGCGTCTTGAAACTCTAATCACCAACAAAGGTCAGCGTCTTGAAACTCTAATCACCAACAAAGGTCAGCGTCTTGAAACTCTAATCACCAACAAAGGTCAGCGTCTTGAAACTCTAATCACCAACAAGGTCAGCGTCTTGAAACTCTAATCACCAACAAGGTCAGCGTCTTGAAACTCTAATCACCAACAAAGGTCAGCGTCTTGAAACTCTAATCACCAACAAAGGTCAGCGTCTTGAAACTCTAATCACCAACAAAGGTCAGCGTCTTGAAACTCTAATCACCAACAAAGGTCAGCGTCTTGAAACTCTAATCACCAACAAAGGTCAGCGTCTTGAAACTCTAATCACCAACAAAGGTCAGCGTCTTGAAACTCTAATCACCAACAAAGGTCAGCGTCTTGAAACTCTAATCACCAACAAAGGTCAGCGTCTTGAAACTCTAATCACCAACAAGGTCAGCGTCTTGAAACTCTAATCACCAACAAGGTCAGCGTCTTGAAACTCTAATCACCAACAAAGGTCAGCGTCTTGAAACTCTAATCACCAACAAGGTCAGCGTCTTGAAACTCTAATCACCAACAAGGTCAGCGTCTTGAAACTCTAATCACCAACAAGGTCAGCGTCTTGAAACTCTAATCACCAACAAAGGTCAGCGTCTTGAAACTCTAATCACCAACAAAGGTCAGCGTCTTGAAACTCTAATCACCAACAAAGGTCAGCGTCTTGAAACTCTAATCACCAACAAGGTCAGCGTCTTGAAACTCTAATCACCAACAAGGTCAGCGTCTTGAAACTCTAATCACCTAAGGTCAGCGTCTTGAAACTCTAATCACCAACAAAGGTCAGCGTCTTGAAACTCTAATCACCAACAAAGGTCAGCGTCTTGAAACTCTAATCACCAACAAAGGTCAGCGTCTTGAAACTCTAATCACCAACAAGGTCAGCGTCTTGAAACTCTAATCACCAACAAAGGTCAGCGTCTTGAAACTCTAATCACCAACAAAGGTCAGCGTCTTGAAACTCTAATCACCAACAAAGGTCAGCGTCTTGAAACTCTAATCACCAACAAAGGTCAGCGTCTTGAAACTCTAATCACCAACAAAGGTCAGCGTCTTGAAACTCTAATCACCAACAAAGGTCAGCGTCTTGAAACTCTAATCACCAACAAAGGTCAGCGTCTTGAAACTCTAATCACCAACAAGGTCAGCGTCTTGAAACTCTAATCACCAACAAGGTCAGCGTCTTGAAACTCTAATCACCAACAAAGGTCAGCGTCTTGAAACTCTAATCACCAACAAAGGTCAGCGTCTTGAAACTCTAATCACCAACAAGGTCAGCGTCTTGAAACTCTAATCACCAACAAGGTCAGCGTCTTGAAACTCTAATCACCAACAAGGTCAGCGTCTTGAAACTCTAATCACCAACAAGGTCAGCGTCTTGAAACTCTAATCACCAACAAGGTCAGCGTCTTGAAACTCTAATCACCAACAAAGGTCAGCGTCTTGAAACTCTAATCACCAACAAAGGTCAGCGTCTTGAAACTCTAATCACCAACAAAGGTCAGCGTCTTGAAACTCTAATCACCAACAAAGGTCAGCGTCTTGAAACTCTAATCACCAACAAAGGTCAGCGTCTTGAAACTCTAATCACCAACAAAGGTCAGCGTCTTGAAACTCTAATCACCAACAAGGTCAGCGTCTTGAAACTCTAATCACCAACAAAGGTCAGCGTCTTGAAACTCTAATCACCAACAAGGTCAGCGTCTTGAAACTCTAATCACCAACAAAGGTCAGCGTCTTGAAACTCTAATCACCAACAAAGGTCAGCGTCTTGAAACTCTAATCACCAACAAAGGTCAGCGTCTTGAAACTCTAATCACCAACAAAGGTCAGCGTCTTGAAACTCTAATCACCAACAAAGGTCAGCGTCTTGAAACTCTAATAAGGTCAGCGTCTTGAAACTCTAATCACCAACAAGGTCAGCGTCTTGAAACTCTAATCACCAACAAAGGTCAGCGTCTTGAAACTCTAATCACCAACAAAGGTCAGCGTCTTGAAACTCTAATCACCAACAAAGGTCAGCGTCTTGAAACTCTAATCACCAACAAGGTCAGCGTCTTGAAACTCTAATCACCAACAAGGTCAGCGTCTTGAAACTCTAATCACCAACAAAGGTCAGCGTCTTGAAACTCTAATCACCAACAAAGGTCAGCGTCTTGAAACTCTAATCACCAACAAAGGTCAGCGTCTTGAAACTCTAATCACCAACAAAGGTCAGCGTCTTGAAACTCTAATCACCAACAAGGTCAGCGTCTTGAAACTCTAATCACCAACAAAGGTCAGCGTCTTGAAACTCTAATCACCAACAAAGGTCAGCGTCTTGAAACTCTAATCACCAACAAAGGTCAGCGTCTTGAAACTCTAATCACCAACAAGGTCAGCGTCTTGAAACTCTAATCACCAACAAGGTCAGCGTCTTGAAACTCTAATCACCAACAAGGTCAGCGTCTTGAAACTCTAATCACCAACAAAGGTCAGCGTCTTGAAACTCTAATCACCAACAAAGGTCAGCGTCTTGAAACTCTAATCACCAACAAGGTCAGCGTCTTGAAACTCTAATCACCAACAAAGGTCAGCGTCTTGAAACTCTAATCACCAACAAAGGTCAGCGTCTTGAAACTCTAATCACCAACAAGGTCAGCGTCTTGAAACTCTAATCACCAACAAAGGTCAGCGTCTTGAAACTCTAATCACCAACAAAGGTCAGCGTCTTGAAACTCTAATCACCAACAAAGGTCAGCGTCTTGAAACTCTAATCACCAACAAAGGTCAGCGTCTTGAAACTCTAATCACCAACAAAGGTCAGCGTCTTGAAACTCTAATCACCAACAAGGTCAGCGTCTTGAAACTCTAATCACCAACAAAGGTCAGCGTCTTGAAACTCTAATCACCAACAAAGGTCAGCGTCTTGAAACTCTAATCACCAACAAAGGTCAGCGTCTTGAAACTCTAATCACCAACAAAGGTCAGCGTCTTGAAACTCTAATCACCAACAAGGTCAGCGTCTTGAAACTCTAATCACCAACAAGGTCAGCGTCTTGAAACTCTAATCACCAACAAAGGTCAGCGTCTTGAAACTCTAATCACCAACAAAGGTCAGCGTCTTGAAACTCTAATCACCAACAAGGTCAGCGTCTTGAAACTCTAATCACCAACAAAGGTCAGCGTCTTGAAACTCTAATCACCAACAAAGGTCAGCGTCTTGAAACTCTAATCACCAACAAAGGTCAGCGTCTTGAAACTCTAATCACCAACAAAGGTCAGCGTCTTGAAACTCTAATCACCAACAAGGTCAGCGTCTTGAAACTCTAATCACCAACAAGGTCAGCGTCTTGAAACTCTAATCACCAACAAGGTCAGCGTCTTGAAACTCTAATCACCAACAAGGTCAGCGTCTTGAAACTCTAATCACCAACAAGGTCAGCGTCTTGAAACTCTAATCACCAACAAGGTCAGCGTCTTGAAACTCTAATCACCAACAAGGTCAGCGTCTTGAAACTCTAATCACCAACAAAGGTCAGCGTCTTGAAACTCTAATCACCAACAAAGGTCAGCGTCTTGAAACTCTAAATCAACAAGGTCAGCGTCTTGAAAAGGTCAGCGTCTTGAAACTCTAATCACCAACAAAGGTCAGCGTCTTGAAACTCTAATCACCAACAAAGGTCAGCGTCTTGAAACTCTAATCACCAACAAAGGTCAAGGTCAGCGTCTTGAAACTCTAATCACCAACAAAGGTCAGCGTCTTGAAACTCTAATCACCAACAAGGTCAGCGTCTTGAAACAACAAAGGTAAGCGTCTTGAAACTCTAATCACAAAAGGTCAGCGTCTTGAAACTCTAATCACCAACAAAGGTCAGCGTCTTGAAACTCTAATCACCAACAAGGTCAGCGTCTTGAAACTCTAATCACCAACAAAGGTCAGCGTCTTGAAACTCTAATCACCAACAAAGGTCAGCGTCTTGAAACTCTAATCACCAACAAAGGTCAGCGTCTTGAAACTCTAATCACCAACAAGGTCATCTTGAAACTCTAAACAACAAGGTCAGCGTCTTGAAACTCTAATCACCAACAAGGTCAGCGTCTTGAAACTCTAATCACCAACAAGGTCAGCGTCTTGAAACTCTAATCACCAACAAAGGTCAGCGTCTTGAAACTCTAATCACCAACAAAGGTCAGCGTCTTGAAACTCTAATCACCAACAAAGGTCAGCGTCTTGAAACTCTAATCACCAACAAGGTCAGCGTCTTGAAACTCTAATCACCAACAAAGGTCAGCGTCTTGAAACTCTAATCACCAACAAAGGTCAGCGTCTTGAAACTCTAATCACCAACAAAGGTCAGCGTCTTGAAACTCTAATCACCAACAAGGTCAGCGTCTTGAAACTCTAATCACCAACAAAGGTCAGCGTCTTGAAACTCTAATCACCAACAAAGGTCAGCGTCTTGAAACTCTAATCACCAACAAAGGTCAGCGTCTTGAAACTCTAATCACCAACAAAGGTCAGCGTCTTGAAACTCTAATCACCAACAAAGGTCAGCGTCTTGAAACTCTAATCACCAACAAAGGTCAGCGTCTTGAAACTCTAATCACCAACAAAGGTCAGCGTCTTGAAACTCTAATCACCAACAAAGGTCAGCGTCTTGAAACTCTAATCACCAACAAAGGTCAGCGTCTTGAAACTCTAATCACCAACAAAGGTCAGCGTCTTGAAACTCTAATCACCAACAAAGGTCAGCGTCTTGAAACTCTAATCACCAACAAGGTCAGCGTCTTGAAACTCTAATCACCAACAAGGTCAGCGTCTTGAAACTCTAATCACCAACAAAGGTCAGCGTCTTGAAACTCTAATCACCAACAAAGGTCAGCGTCTTGAAACTCTAATCACCAACAAAGGTCAGCGTCTTGAAACTCTAATCACCAACAAGGTCAGCGTCTTGAAACTCTAATCACCAACAAGGTCAGCGTCTTGAAACTCTAATCACCAACAAAGGTCAGCGTCTTGAAACTCTAATCACCAACAAAGGTCAGCGTCTTGAAACTCTAATCACCAACAAAGGTCAGCGTCTTGAAACTCTAATCACCAACAAAGGTCAGCGTCTTGAAACTCTAATCACCAACAAAGGTCAGCGTCTTGAAACTCTAATCACCAACAAAGGTCAGCGTCTTGAAACTCTAATCACCAACAAGGTCAGCGTCTTGAAACTCTAATCACCAACAAAGGTCAGCGTCTTGAAACTCTAATCACCAACAAGGTCAGCGTCTTGAAACTCTAATCACCAACAAAGGTCAGCGTCTTGAAACTCTAATCACCAACAAGGTCAGCGTCTTGAAACTCTAATCACCAACAAAGGTCAGCGTCTTGAAACTCTAATCACCAACAAAGGTCAGCGTCTTGAAACTCTAATCACCAACAAGGTCAGCGTCTTGAAACTCTAATCACCAACAAAGGTCAGCGTCTTGAAACTCTAATCACCAACAAGGTCAGCGTCTTGAAACTCTAATCACCAACAAGGTCAGCGTCTTGAAACTCTAATCACCAACAAAGGTCAGCGTCTTGAAACTCTAATCACCAACAAAGGTCAGCGTCTTGAAACTCTAATCACCAACAAAGGTCAGCGTCTTGAAACTCTAATCACCAACAAAGGTCAGCGTCTTGAAACTCTAATCACCAACAAAAGGTCAGCGTCTTGAAACTCTAATCACCAACAAAGGTCAGCGTCTTGAAACTCTAATCACCAACAAAGGTCAGCGTCTTGAAACTCTAATCACCAACAAAGGTCAGCGTCTTGAAACTCTAATCACCAACAAAGGTCAGCGTCTTGAAACTCTAATCACCAACAAAGGTCAGCGTCTTGAAACTCTAATCACCAACAAAGGTCAGCGTCTTGAAACTCTAATCACCAACAAGGTCAGCGTCTTGAAACTCTAATCACCAACAAGGTCAGCGTCTTGAAACTCTAATCACCAACAAGGTCAGCGTCTTGAAACTCTAATCACCAACAAGGTCAGCGTCTTGAAACTCTAATCACCAACAAAGGTCAGCGTCTTGAAACTCTAATCACCAACAAAGGTCAGCGTCTTGAAACTCTAATCACCAACAAAGGTCAGCGTCTTGAAACTCTAATCACCAACAAGGTCAGCGTCTTGAAACTCTAATCACCAACAAGGTCAGCGTCTTGAAACTCTAATCACCAACAAAGGTCAGCGTCTTGAAACTCTAATCACCAACAAAGGTCAGCGTCTTGAAACTCTAATCACCAACAAAGGTCAGCGTCTTGAAACTCTAATCACCAACAAAGGTCAGCGTCTTGAAACTCTAATCACCAACAAGGTCAGCGTCTTGAAACTCTAATCACCAACAAAGGTCAGCGTCTTGAAACTCTAATCACCAACAAAGGTCAGCGTCTTGAAACTCTAATCACCAACAAAGGTCAGCGTCTTGAAACTCTAATCACCAACAAAGGTCAGCGTCTTGAAACTCTAATCACCAACAAGGTCAGCGTCTTGAAACTCTAATCACCAACAAAGGTCAGCGTCTTGAAACTCTAATCACCAACAAAGGTCAGCGTCTTGAAACTCTAATCACCAACAAGGTCAGCGTCTTGAAACTCTAATCACCAACAAGGTCAGCGTCTTGAAACTCTAATCACCAACAAGGTCAGCGTCTTGAAACTCTAATCACCAACAAGGTCAGCGTCTTGAAACTCTAATCACCAACAAGGTCAGCGTCTTGAAACTCTAATCACCAACAAAGGTCAGCGTCTTGAAACTCTAATCACCAACAAAGGTCAGCGTCTTGAAACTCTAATCACCAACAAAGGTCAGCGTCTTGAAACTCTAATCACCAACAAGGTCAGCGTCTTGAAACTCTAATCACCAACAAGGTCAGCGTCTTGAAACTCTAATCACCAACAAAGGTCAGCGTCTTGAAACTCTAATCACCAACAAAGGTCAGCGTCTTGAAACTCTAATCACCAACAAAGGTCAGCGTCTTGAAACTCTAATCACCAACAAAGGTCAGCGTCTTGAAACTCTAATCACCAACAAAGGTCAGCGTCTTGAAACTCTAATCACCAACAAAGGTCAGCGTCTTGAAACTCTAATCACCAACAAAGGTCAGCGTCTTGAAACTCTAATCACCAACAAAGGTCAGCGTCTTGAAACTCTAATCACCAACAAAGGTCAGCGTCTTGAAACTCTAATCACCAACAAAGGTCAGCGTCTTGAAACTCTAATCACCAACAAAGGTCAGCGTCTTGAAACTCTAATCACCAACAAGGTCAGCGTCTTGAAACTCTAATCACCAACAAAGGTCAGCGTCTTGAAACTCTAATCACCAACAAAGGTCAGCGTCTTGAAACTCTAATCACCAACAAAGGTCAGCGTCTTGAAACTCTAATCACCAACAAAGGTCAGCGTCTTGAAACTCTAATCACCAACAAAGGTCAGCGTCTTGAAACTCTAATCACCAACAAAGGTCAGCGTCTTGAAACTCTAATCACCAACAAAGGTCAGCGTCTTGAAACTCTAATCACCAACAAAGGTCAGCGTCTTGAAACTCTAATCACCAACAAAGGTCAGCGTCTTGAAACTCTAATCACCAACAAGGTCAGCGTCTTGAAACTCTAATCACCAACAAGGTCAGCGTCTTGAAACTCTAATCACCAACAAAGGTCAGCGTCTTGAAACTCTAATCACCAACAAAGGTCAGCGTCTTGAAACTCTAATCACCAACAAAGGTCAGCGTCTTGAAACTCTAATCACCAACAAAGGTCAGCGTCTTGAAACTCTAATCACCAACAAAGGTCAGCGTCTTGAAACTCTAATCACCAACAAAGGTCAGCGTCTTGAAACTCTAATCACCAACAAGGTCAGCGTCTTGAAACTCTAATCACCAACAAAGGTCAGCGTCTTGAAACTCTAATCACCAACAAAGGTCAGCGTCTTGAAACTCTAATCACCAACAAAGGTCAGCGTCTTGAAACTCTAATCACCAACAAAGGTCAGCGTCTTGAAACTCTAATCACCAACAAAGGTCAGCGTCTTGAAACTCTAATCACCAACAAAGGTCAGCGTCTTGAAACTCTAATCACCAACAAGGTCAGCGTCTTGAAACTCTAATCACCAACAAAGGTCAGCGTCTTGAAACTCTAATCACCAACAAAGGTCAGCGTCTTGAAACTCTAATCACCAACAAGGTCAGCGTCTTGAAACTCTAATCACCAACAAGGTCAGCGTCTTGAAACTCTAATCACCAACAAAGGTCAGCGTCTTGAAACTCTAATCACCAACAAAGGTCAGCGTCTTGAAACTCTAATCACCAACAAGGTCAGCGTCTTGAAACTCTAATCACCAACAAAGGTCAGCGTCTTGAAACTCTAATCACCAACAAAGGTCAGCGTCTTGAAACTCTAATCACCAACAAAGGTCAGCGTCTTGAAACTCTAATCACCAACAAGGTCAGCGTCTTGAAACTCTAATCACCAGCGTCTTGAAAGGTCAGCGTCTTGAAACTCTAATCACCAACAAAGGTCAGCGTCTTGAAACTCTAATCACCAACAAAGGTCAGCGTCTTGAAACTCTAATCACCAACAAGGTCAGCGTCTTGAAACTCTAATCACCAACAAAGGTCAGCGTCTTGAAACTCTAATCACCAACAAAGGTCAGCGTCTTGAAACTCTAATCACCAACAAGGTCAGCGTCTTGAAACTCTAATCACCAACAAAGGTCAGCGTCTTGAAACTCTAATCACCAACAAAGGTCAGCGTCTTGAAACTCTAATCACCAACAAAGGTCAGCGTCTTGAAACTCTAATCACCAACAAAGGTCAGCGTCTTGAAACTCTAATCACCAACAAAGGTCAGCGTCTTGAAACTCTAATCACCAACAAAGGTCAGCGTCTTGAAACTCTAATCACCAACAAAGGTCAGCGTCTTGAAACTCTAATCACCAACAAAGGTCAGCGTCTTGAAACTCTAATCACCAACAAAGGTCAGCGTCTTGAAACTCTAATCACCAACAAAGGTCAGCGTCTTGAAACTCTAATCACCAACAAAGGTCAGCGTCTTGAAACTCTAATCACCAACAAAGGTCAGCGTCTTGAAACTCTAATCACCAACAAAGGTCAGCGTCTTGAAACTCTAATCACCAACAAGGTCAGCGTCTTGAAACTCTAATCACCAACAAGGTCAGCGTCTTGAAACTCTAATCACCAACAAGGTCAGCGTCTTGAAACTCTAATCACCAACAAAGGTCAGCGTCTTGAAACTCTAATCACCAACAAAGGTCAGCGTCTTGAAACTCTAATCACCAACAAAGGTCAGCGTCTTGAAACTCTAATCACCAACAAAGGTCAGCGTCTTGAAACTCTAATCACCAACAAAGGTCAGCGTCTTGAAACTCTAATCACCAACAAAGGTCAGCGTCTTGAAACTCTAATCACCAACAAAGGTCAGCGTCTTGAAACTCTAATCACCAACAAAGGTCAGCGTCTTGAAACTCTAATCACCAACAAAGGTCAGCGTCTTGAAACTCTAATCACCAACAAAGGTCAGCGTCTTGAAACTCTAATCACCAACAAAGGTCAGCGTCTTGAAACTCTAATCACCAACAAAGGTCAGCGTCTTGAAACTCTAATCACCAACAAAGGTCAGCGTCTTGAAACTCTAATCACCAACAAAGGTCAGCGTCTTGAAACTCTAATCACCAACAAAGGTCAGCGTCTTGAAACTCTAATCACCAACAAAGGTCAGCGTCTTGAAACTCTAATCACCAACAAAGGTCAGCGTCTTGAAACTCTAATCACCAACAAGGTCAGCGTCTTGAAACTCTAATCACCAACAAAGGTCAGCGTCTTGAAACTCTAATCACCAACAAAGGTCAGCGTCTTGAAACTCTAATCACCAACAAAGGTCAGCGTCTTGAAACTCTAATCACCAACAAAGGTCAGCGTCTTGAAACTCTAATCACCAACAAAGGTCAGCGTCTTGAAACTCTAATCACCAACAAAGGTCAGCGTCTTGAAACTCTAATCACCAACAAAGGTCAGCGTCTTGAAACTCTAATCACCAACAAAGGTCAGCGTCTTGAAACTCTAATCACCAACAAAGGTCAGCGTCTTGAAACTCTAATCACCAACAAAGGTCAGCGTCTTGAAACTCTAATCACCAACAAAGGTCAGCGTCTTGAAACTCTAATCACCAACAAAGGTCAGCGTCTTGAAACTCTAATCACCAACAAAGGTCAGCGTCTTGAAACTCTAATCACCAACAAAGGTCAGCGTCTTGAAACTCTAATCACCAACAAAGGTCAGCGTCTTGAAACTCTAATCACCAACAAAGGTCAGCGTCTTGAAACTCTAATCACCAACAAGGTCAGCGTCTTGAAACTCTAATCACCAACAAAGGTCAGCGTCTTGAAACTCTAATCACCAACAAAGGTCAGCGTCTTGAAACTCTAATCACCAACAAGGTCAGCGTCTTGAAACTCTAATCACCAACAAAGGTCAGCGTCTTGAAACTCTAATCACCAACAAAGGTCAGCGTCTTGAAACTCTAATCACCAACAAAGGTCAGCGTCTTGAAACTCTAATCACCAACAAAGGTCAGCGTCTTGAAACTCTAATCACCAACAAAGGTCAGCGTCTTGAAACTCTAATCACCAACAAGGTCAGCGTCTTGAAACTCTAATCACCAACAAAGGTCAGCGTCTTGAAACTCTAATCACCAACAAAGGTCAGCGTCTTGAAACTCTAATCACCAACAAAGGTCAGCGTCTTGAAACTCTAATCACCAACAAAGGTCAGCGTCTTGAAACTCTAATCACCAACAAAGGTCAGCGTCTTGAAACTCTAATCACCAACAAAGGTCAGCGTCTTGAAACTCTAATCACCAACAAAGGTCAGCGTCTTGAAACTCTAATCACCAACAAAGGTCAGCGTCTTGAAACTCTAATCACCAACAAAGGTCAGCGTCTTGAAACTCTAATCACCAACAAAGGTCAGCGTCTTGAAACTCTAATCACCAACAAGGTCAGCGTCTTGAAACTCTAATCACCAACAAAGGTCAGCGTCTTGAAACTCTAATCACCAACAAAGGTCAGCGTCTTGAAACTCTAATCACCAACAAAGGTCAGCGTCTTGAAACTCTAATCACCAACAAAGGTCAGCGTCTTGAAACTCTAATCACCAACAAAGGTCAGCGTCTTGAAACTCTAATCACCAACAAAGGTCAGCGTCTTGAAACTCTAATCACCAACAAAGGTCAGCGTCTTGAAACTCTAATCACCAACAAAGGTCAGCGTCTTGAAACTCTAATCACCAACAAAGGTCAGCGTCTTGAAACTCTAATCACCAACAAAGGTCAGCGTCTTGAAACTCTAATCACCAACAAAGGTCAGCGTCTTGAAACTCTAATCACCAACAAAGGTCAGCGTCTTGAAACTCTAATCACCAACAAAGGTCAGCGTCTTGAAACTCTAATCACCAACAAAGGTCAGCGTCTTGAAACTCTAATCACCAACAAAGGTCAGCGTCTTGAAACTCTAATCACCAACAAAGGTCAGCGTCTTGAAACTCTAATCACCAACAAAGGTCAGCGTCTTGAAACTCTAATCACCAACAAAGGTCAGCGTCTTGAAACTCTAATCACCAACAAAGGTCAGCGTCTTGAAACTCTAATCACCAACAAAGGTCAGCGTCTTGAAACTCTAATCACCAACAAAGGTCAGCGTCTTGAAACTCTAATCACCAACAAAGGTCAGCGTCTTGAAACTCTAATCACCAACAAAGGTCAGCGTCTTGAAACTCTAATCACCAACAAGGTCAGCGTCTTGAAACTCTAATCACCAACAAAGGTCAGCGTCTTGAAACTCTAATCACCAACAAAGGTCAGCGTCTTGAAACTCTAATCACCAACAAAGGTCAGCGTCTTGAAACTCTAATCACCAACAAGGTCAGCGTCTTGAAACTCTAATCACCAACAAGGTCAGCGTCTTGAAACTCTAATCACCAACAAGGTCAGCGTCTTGAAACTCTAATCACCAACAAAGGTCAGCGTCTTGAAACTCTAATCACCAACAAGGTCAGCGTCTTGAAACTCTAATCACCAACAAAGGTCAGCGTCTTGAAACTCTAATCACCAACAAAGGTCAGCGTCTTGAAACTCTAATCACCAACAAAGGTCAGCGTCTTGAAACTCTAATCACCAACAAAGGTCAGCGTCTTGAAACTCTAATCACCAACAAAGGTCAGCGTCTTGAAACTCTAATCACTCAACACAAGGGTCAGCGTCTTGAAACTCTAATCACCAACAAAGGTCAGCGTCTTGAAACTCTAATCACCAACAAAGGTCAGCGTCTTGAAACTCTAATCACCAACAAAGGTCAGCGTCTTGAAACTCTAATCACCAACAAAGGTCAGCGTCTTGAAACTCTAATCACCAACAAAGGTCAGCGTCTTGAAACTCTAATCACCAACAAAGGTCAGCGTCTTGAAACTCTAATCACCAACAAGGTCAGCGTCTTGAAACTCTAATCACCAACAAGGTCAGCGTCTTGAAACTCTAATCACCAACAAAGGTCAGCGTCTTGAAACTCTAATCACCAACAAAGGTCAGCGTCTTGAAACTCTAATCACCAACAAAGGTCAGCGTCTTGAAACTCTAATCACCAACAAAGGTCAGCGTCTTGAAACTCTAATCACCAACAAAGGTCAGCGTCTTGAAACTCTAATCACCAACAAAGGTCAGCGTCTTGAAACTCTAATCACCAACAAGGTCAGCGTCTTGAAACTCTAATCACCAACAAAGGTCAGCGTCTTGAAACTCTAATCACCAACAAAGGTCAGCGTCTTGAAACTCTAATCACCAACAAAGGTCAGCGTCTTGAAACTCTAATCACCAACAAAGGTCAGCGTCTTGAAACTCTAATCACCAACAAAGGTCAGCGTCTTGAAACTCTAATCACCAACAAAGGTCAGCGTCTTGAAACTCTAATCACCAACAAAGGTCAGCGTCTTGAAACTCTAATCACCAACAAAGGTCAGCGTCTTGAAACTCTAATCACCAACAAAGGTCAGCGTCTTGAAACTCTAATCACCAACAAAGGTCAGCGTCTTGAAACTCTAATCACCAACAAAGGTCAGCGTCTTGAAACTCTAATCACCAACAAGGTCAGCGTCTTGAAACTCTAATCACCAACAAAGGTCAGCGTCTTGAAACTCTAATCACCAACAAAGGTCAGCGTCTTGAAACTCTAATCACCAACAAAGGTCAGCGTCTTGAAACTCTAATCACCAACAAAGGTCAGCGTCTTGAAACTCTAATCACCAACAAAGGTCAGCGTCTTGAAACTCTAATCACCAACAAAGGTCAGCGTCTTGAAACTCTAATCACCAACAAAGGTCAGCGTCTTGAAACTCTAATCACCAACAAAGGTCAGCGTCTTGAAACTCTAATCACCAACAAAGGTCAGCGTCTTGAAACTCTAATCACCAACAAAGGTCAGCGTCTTGAAACTCTAATCACCAACAAAGGTCAGCGTCTTGAAACTCTAATCACCAACAAAGGTCAGCGTCTTGAAACTCTAATCACCAACAAAGGTCAGCGTCTTGAAACTCTAATCACCAACAAAGGTCAGCGTCTTGAAACTCTAATCACCAACAAAGGTCAGCGTCTTGAAACTCTAATCACCAACAAAGGTCAGCGTCTTGAAACTCTAATCACCAACAAAGGTCAGCGTCTTGTCTTGAAACTCTAATCACCAACAAAGGTCAGCGTCTTGAAACTCTAATCACCAACAAAGGTCAGCGTCTTGAAACTCTAATCACCAACAAAGGTCAGCGTCTTGAAACTCTAATCACCAACAAAGGTCAGCGTCTTGAAACTCTAATCACCAACAAAGGTCAGCGTCTTGAAACTCTAATCACCAACAAAGGTCAGCGTCTTGAAACTCTAATCACCAACAAAGGTCAGCGTCTTGAAACTCTAATCACCAACAAAGGTCAGCGTCTTGAAACTCTAATCACCAACAAAGGTCAGCGTCTTGAAACTCTAATCACCAACAAGGTCAGCGTCTTGAAACTCTAATCACCAACAAAGGTCAGCGTCTTGAAACTCTAATCACCAACAAAGGTCAGCGTCTTGAAACTCTAATCACCAACAAAGGTCAGCGTCTTGAAACTCTAATCACCAACAAAGGTCAGCGTCTTGAAACTCTAATCACCAACAAAGGTCAGCGTCTTGAAACTCTAATCACCAACAAAGGTCAGCGTCTTGAAACTCTAATCACCAACAAAGGTCAGCGTCTTGAAACTCTAATCACCAACAAAGGTCAGCGTCTTGAAACTCTAATCACCAACAAAGGTCAGCGTCTTGAAACTCTAATCACCAACAAAGGTCAGCGTCTTGAAACTCTAATCACCAACAAAGGTCAGCGTCTTGAAACTCTAATCACCAACAAAGGTCAGCGTCTTGAAACTCTAATCACCAACAAAGGTCAGCGTCTTGAAACTCTAATCACCAACAAAGGTCAGCGTCTTGAAACTCTAATCACCAACAAAGGTCAGCGTCTTGAAACTCTAATCACCAACAAAGGTCAGCGTCTTGAAACTCTAATCACCAACAAAGGTCAGCGTCTTGAAACTCTAATCACCAACAAAGGTCAGCGTCTTGAAACTCTAATCACCAACAAAGGTCAGCGTCTTGAAACTCTAATCACCAACAAAGGTCAGCGTCTTGAAACTCTAATCACCAACAAAGGTCAGCGTCTTGAAACTCTAATCACCAACAAAGGTCAGCGTCTTGAAACTCTAATCACCAACAAAGGTCAGCGTCTTGAAACTCTAATCACCAACAAAGGTCAGCGTCTTGAAACTCTAATCACCAACAAAGGTCAGCGTCTTGAAACTCTAATCACCAACAAAGGTCAGCGTCTTGAAACTCTAATCACCAACAAAGGTCAGCGTCTTGAAACTCTAATCACCAACAAAGGTCAGCGTCTTGAAACTCTAATCACCAACAAAGGTCAGCGTCTTGAAACTCTAATCACCAACAAAGGTCAGCGTCTTGAAACTCTAATCACCAACAAGGTCAGCGTCTTGAAACTCTAATCACCAACAAAGGTCAGCGTCTTGAAACTCTAATCACCAACAAAGGTCAGCGTCTTGAAACTCTAATCACCAACAAAGGTCAGCGTCTTGAAACTCTAATCACCAACAAGGTCAGCGTCTTGAAACTCTAATCACCAACAAAGGTCAGCGTCTTGAAACTCTAATCACCAACAAAGGTCAGCGTCTTGAAACTCTAATCACCAACAAAGGTCAGCGTCTTGAAACTCTAATCACCAACAAAGGTCAGCGTCTTGAAACTCTAATCACCAACAAAGGTCAGCGTCTTGAAACTCTAATCACCAACAAAGGTCAGCGTCTTGAAACTCTAATCACCAACAAAGGTCAGCGTCTTGAAACTCTAATCACCAACAAAGGTCAGCGTCTTGAAACTCTAATCACCAACAAAGGTCAGCGTCTTGAAACTCTAATCACCAACAAAGGTCAGCGTCTTGAAACTCTAATCACCAACAAAGGTCAGCGTCTTGAAACTCTAATCACCAACAAAGGTCAGCGTCTTGAAACTCTAATCACCAACAAAGGTCAGCGTCTTGAAACTCTAATCACCAACAAAGGTCAGCGTCTTGAAACTCTAATCACCAACAAAGGTCAGCGTCTTGAAACTCTAATCACCAACAAAGGTCAGCGTCTTGAAACTCTAATCACCAACAAAGGTCAGCGTCTTGAAACTCTAATCACCAACAAAGGTCAGCGTCTTGAAACTCTAATCACCAACAAAGGTCAGCGTCTTGAAACTCTAATCACCAACAAAGGTCAGCGTCTTGAAACTCTAATCACCAACAAAGGTCAGCGTCTTGAAACTCTAATCACCAACAAAGGTCAGCGTCTTGAAACTCTAATCACCAACAAAGGTCAGCGTCTTGAAACTCTAATCACCAACAAAGGTCAGCGTCTTGAAACTCTAATCACCAACAAAGGTCAGCGTCTTGAAACTCTAATCACCAACAAAGGTCAGCGTCTTGAAACTCTAATCACCAACAAAGGTCAGCGTCTTGAAACTCTAATCACCAACAAAGGTCAGCGTCTTGAAACTCTAATCACCAACAAAGGTCAGCGTCTTGAAACTCTAATCACCAACAAAGGTCAGCGTCTTGAAACTCTAATCACCAACAAAGGTCAGCGTCTTGAAACTCTAATCACCAACAAAGGTCAGCGTCTTGAAACTCTAATCACCAACAAAGGTCAGCGTCTTGAAACTCTAATCACCAACAAAGGTCAGCGTCTTGAAACTCTAATCACCAACAAAGGTCAGCGTCTTGAAACTCTAATCACCAACAAAGGTCAGCGTCTTGAAACTCTAATCACCAACAAAGGTCAGCGTCTTGAAACTCTAATCACCAACAAAGGTCAGCGTCTTGAAACTCTAATCACCAACAAAGGTCAGCGTCTTGAAACTCTAATCACCAACAAAGGTCAGCGTCTTGAAACTCTAATCACCAACAAAGGTCAGCGTCTTGAAACTCTAATCACCAACAAAGGTCAGCGTCTTGAAACTCTAATCACCAACAAAGGTCAGCGTCTTGAAACTCTAATCACCAACAAAGGTCAGCGTCTTGAAACTCTAATCACCAACAAAGGTCAGCGTCTTGAAACTCTAATCACCAACAAAGGTCAGCGTCTTGAAACTCTAATCACCAACAAAGGTCAGCGTCTTGAAACTCTAATCACCAACAAAGGTCAGCGTCTTGAAACTCTAATCACCAACAAAGGTCAGCGTCTTGAAACTCTAATCACCAACAAAGGTCAGCGTCTTGAAACTCTAATCACCAACAAAGGTCAGCGTCTTGAAACTCTAATCACCAACAAAGGTCAGCGTCTTGAAACTCTAATCACCAACAAAGGTCAGCGTCTTGAAACTCTAATCACCAACAAGGTCAGCGTCTTGAAACTCTAATCACCAACAAAGGTCAGCGTCTTGAAACTCTAATCACCAACAAAGGTCAGCGTCTTGAAACTCTAATCACCAACAAAGGTCAGCGTCTTGAAACTCTAATCACCAACAAAGGTCAGCGTCTTGAAACTCTAATCACCAACAAAGGTCAGCGTCTTGAAACTCTAATCACCAACAAAGGTCAGCGTCTTGAAACTCTAATCACCAACAAAGGTCAGCGTCTTGAAACTCTAATCACCAACAAGGTCAGCGTCTTGAAACTCTAATCACCAACAAAGGTCAGCGTCTTGAAACTCTAATCACCAACAAAGGTCAGCGTCTTGAAACTCTAATCACCAACAAAGGTCAGCGTCTTGAAACTCTAATCACCAACAAAGGTCAGCGTCTTGAAACTCTAATCACCAACAAAGGTCAGCGTCTTGAAACTCTAATCACCAACAAAGGTCAGCGTCTTGAAACTCTAATCACCAACAAAGGTCAGCGTCTTGAAACTCTAATCACCAACAAAGGTCAGCGTCTTGAAACTCTAATCACCAACAAAGGTCAGCGTCTTGAAACTCTAATCACCAACAAAGGTCAGCGTCTTGAAACTCTAATCACCAACAAAGGTCAGCGTCTTGAAACTCTAATCACCAACAAAGGTCAGCGTCTTGAAACTCTAATCACCAACAAAGGTCAGCGTCTTGAAACTCTAATCACCAACAAAGGTCAGCGTCTTGAAACTCTAATCACCAACAAAGGTCAGCGTCTTGAAACTCTAATCACCAACAAAGGTCAGCGTCTTGAAACTCTAATCACCAACAAAGGTCAGCGTCTTGAAACTCTAATCACCAACAAAGGTCAGCGTCTTGAAACTCTAATCACCAACAAAGGTCAGCGTCTTGAAACTCTAATCACCAACAAAGGTCAGCGTCTTGAAACTCTAATCACCAACAAAGGTCAGCGTCTTGAAACTCTAATCACCAACAAAGGTCAGCGTCTTGAAACTCTAATCACCAACAAAGGTCAGCGTCTTGAAACTCTAATCACCAACAAAGGTCAGCGTCTTGAAACTCTAATCACCAACAAAGGTCAGCGTCTTGAAACTCTAATCACCAACAAAGGTCAGCGTCTTGAAACTCTAATCACCAACAAAGGTCAGCGTCTTGAAACTCTAATCACCAACAAAGGTCAGCGTCTTGAAACTCTAATCACCAACAAAGGTCAGCGTCTTGAAACTCTAATCACCAACAAAGGTCAGCGTCTTGAAACTCTAATCACCAACAAAGGTCAGCGTCTTGAAACTCTAATCACCAACAAAGGTCAGCGTCTTGAAACTCTAATCACCAACAAAGGTCAGCGTCTTGAAACTCTAATCACCAACAAAGGTCAGCGTCTTGAAACTCTAATCACCAACAAAGGTCAGCGTCTTGAAACTCTAATCACCAACAAAGGTCAGCGTCTTGAAACTCTAATCACCAACAAAGGTCAGCGTCTTGAAACTCTAATCACCAACAAAGGTCAGCGTCTTGAAACTCTAATCACCAACAAAGGTCAGCGTCTTGAAACTCTAATCACCAACAAAGGTCAGCGTCTTGAAACTCTAATCACCAACAAAGGTCAGCGTCTTGAAACTCTAATCACCAACAAAGGTCAGCGTCTTGAAACTCTAATCACCAACAAAGGTCAGCGTCTTGAAACTCTAATCACCAACAAAGGTCAGCGTCTTGAAACTCTAATCACCAACAAGGTCAGCGTCTTGAAACTCTAATCACCAACAAAGGTCAGCGTCTTGAAACTCTAATCACCAACAAAGGTCAGCGTCTTGAAACTCTAATCACCAACAAAGGTCAGCGTCTTGAAACTCTAATCACCAACAAAGGTCAGCGTCTTGAAACTCTAATCACCAACAAAGGTCAGCGTCTTGAAACTCTAATCACCAACAAAGGTCAGCGTCTTGAAACTCTAATCACCAACAAAGGTCAGCGTCTTGAAACTCTAATCACCAACAAAGGTCAGCGTCTTGAAACTCTAATCACCAACAAAGGTCAGCGTCTTGAAACTCTAATCACCAACAAAGGTCAGCGTCTTGAAACTCTAATCACCAACAAAGGTCAGCGTCTTGAAACTCTAATCACCAACAAAGGTCAGCGTCTTGAAACTCTAATCACCAACAAAGGTCAGCGTCTTGAAACTCTAATCACCAACAAAGGTCAGCGTCTTGAAACTCTAATCACCAACAAAGGTCAGCGTCTTGAAACTCTAATCACCAACAAAGGTCAGCGTCTTGAAACTCTAATCACCAACAAAGGTCAGCGTCTTGAAACTCTAATCACCAACAAAGGTCAGCGTCTTGAAACTCTAATCACCAACAAAGGTCAGCGTCTTGAAACTCTAATCACCAACAAAGGTCAGCGTCTTGAAACTCTAATCACCAACAAAGGTCAGCGTCTTGAAACTCTAATCACCAACAAAGGTCAGCGTCTTGAAACTCTAATCACCAACAAAGGTCAGCGTCTTGAAACTCTAATCACCAACAAAGGTCAGCGTCTTGAAACTCTAATCACCAACAAAGGTCAGCGTCTTGAAACTCTAATCACCAACAAAGGTCAGCGTCTTGAAACTCTAATCACCAACAAAGGTCAGCGTCTTGAAACTCTAATCACCAACAAAGGTCAGCGTCTTGAAACTCTAATCACCAACAAAGGTCAGCGTCTTGAAACTCTAATCACCAACAAAGGTCAGCGTCTTGAAACTCTAATCACCAACAAAGGTCAGCGTCTTGAAACTCTAATCACCAACAAAGGTCAGCGTCTTGAAACTCTAATCACCAACAAAGGTCAGCGTCTTGAAACTCTAATCACCAACAAAGGTCAGCGTCTTGAAACTCTAATCACCAACAAAGGTCAGCGTCTTGAAACTCTAATCACCAACAAAGGTCAGCGTCTTGAAACTCTAATCACCAACAAAGGTCAGCGTCTTGAAACTCTAATCACCAACAAAGGTCAGCGTCTTGAAACTCTAATCACCAACAAAGGTCAGCGTCTTGAAACTCTAATCACCAACAAAGGTCAGCGTCTTGAAACTCTAATCACCAACAAAGGTCAGCGTCTTGAAACTCTAATCACCAACAAAGGTCAGCGTCTTGAAACTCTAATCACCAACAAAGGTCAGCGTCTTGAAACTCTAATCACCAACAAAGGTCAGCGTCTTGAAACTCTAATCACCAACAAAGGTCAGCGTCTTGAAACTCTAATCACCAACAAAGGTCAGCGTCTTGAAACTCTAATCACCAACAAAGGTCAGCGTCTTGAAACTCTAATCACCAACAAGGTCAGCGTCTTGAAACTCTAATCACCAACAAAGGTCAGCGTCTTGAAACTCTAATCACCAACAAAGGTCAGCGTCTTGAAACTCTAATCACCAACAAAGGTCAGCGTCTTGAAACTCTAATCACCAACAAAGGTCAGCGTCTTGAAACTCTAATCACCAACAAAGGTCAGCGTCTTGAAACTCTAATCACCAACAAAGGTCAGCGTCTTGAAACTCTAATCACCAACAAAGGTCAGCGTCTTGAAACTCTAATCACCAACAAAGGTCAGCGTCTTGAAACTCTAATCACCAACAAAGGTCAGCGTCTTGAAACTCTAATCACCAACAAAGGTCAGCGTCTTGAAACTCTAATCACCAACAAAGGTCAGCGTCTTGAAACTCTAATCACCAACAAAGGTCAGCGTCTTGAAACTCTAATCACCAACAAAGGTCAGCGTCTTGAAACTCTAATCACCAACAAAGGTCAGCGTCTTGAAACTCTAATCACCAACAAAGGTCAGCGTCTTGAAACTCTAATCACCAACAAAGGTCAGCGTCTTGAAACTCTAATCACCAACAAAGGTCAGCGTCTTGAAACTCTAATCACCAACAAAGGTCAGCGTCTTGAAACTCTAATCACCAACAAAGGTCAGCGTCTTGAAACTCTAATCACCAACAAAGGTCAGCGTCTTGAAACTCTAATCACCAACAAAGGTCAGCGTCTTGAAACTCTAATCACCAACAAAGGTCAGCGTCTTGAAACTCTAATCACCAACAAAGGTCAGCGTCTTGAAACTCTAATCACCAACAAAGGTCAGCGTCTTGAAACTCTAATCACCAACAAAGGTCAGCGTCTTGAAACTCTAATCACCAACAAAGGTCAGCGTCTTGAAACTCTAATCACCAACAAAGGTCAGCGTCTTGAAACTCTAATCACCAACAAAGGTCAGCGTCTTGAAACTCTAATCACCAACAAAGGTCAGCGTCTTGAAACTCTAATCACCAACAAAGGTCAGCGTCTTGAAACTCTAATCACCAACAAAGGTCAGCGTCTTGAAACTCTAATCACCAACAAAGGTCAGCGTCTTGAAACTCTAATCACCAACAAAGGTCAGCGTCTTGAAACTCTAATCACCAACAAAGGTCAGCGTCTTGAAACTCTAATCACCAACAAAGGTCAGCGTCTTGAAACTCTAATCACCAACAAAGGTCAGCGTCTTGAAACTCTAATCACCAACAAAGGTCAGCGTCTTGAAACTCTAATCACCAACAAAGGTCAGCGTCTTGAAACTCTAATCACCAACAAAGGTCAGCGTCTTGAAACTCTAATCACCAACAAAGGTCAGCGTCTTGAAACTCTAATCACCAACAAAGGTCAGCGTCTTGAAACTCTAATCACCAACAAAGGTCAGCGTCTTGAAACTCTAATCACCAACAAAGGTCAGCGTCTTGAAACTCTAATCACCAACAAAGGTCAGCGTCTTGAAACTCTAATCACCAACAAAGGTCAGCGTCTTGAAACTCTAATCACCAACAAAGGTCAGCGTCTTGAAACTCTAATCACCAACAAAGGTCAGCGTCTTGAAACTCTAATCACCAACAAAGGTCAGCGTCTTGAAACTCTAATCACCAACAAAGGTCAGCGTCTTGAAACTCTAATCACCAACAAAGGTCAGCGTCTTGAAACTCTAATCACCAACAAAGGTCAGCGTCTTGAAACTCTAATCACCAACAAAGGTCAGCGTCTTGAAACTCTAATCACCAACAAAGGTCAGCGTCTTGAAACTCTAATCACCAACAAAGGTCAGCGTCTTGAAACTCTAATCACCAACAAAGGTCAGCGTCTTGAAACTCTAATCACCAACAAAGGTCAGCGTCTTGAAACTCTAATCACCAACAAAGGTCAGCGTCTTGAAACTCTAATCACCAACAAAGGTCAGCGTCTTGAAACTCTAATCACCAACAAAGGTCAGCGTCTTGAAACTCTAATCACCAACAAAGGTCAGCGTCTTGAAACTCTAATCACCAACAAAGGTCAGCGTCTTGAAACTCTAATCACCAACAAAGGTCAGCGTCTTGAAACTCTAATCACCAACAAAGGTCAGCGTCTTGAAACTCTAATCACCAACAAAGGTCAGCGTCTTGAAACTCTAATCACCAACAAAGGTCAGCGTCTTGAAACTCTAATCACCAACAAAGGTCAGCGTCTTGAAACTCTAATCACCAACAAAGGTCAGCGTCTTGAAACTCTAATCACCAACAAAGGTCAGCGTCTTGAAACTCTAATCACCAACAAAGGTCAGCGTCTTGAAACTCTAATCACCAACAAAGGTCAGCGTCTTGAAACTCTAATCACCAACAAAGGTCAGCGTCTTGAAACTCTAATCACCAACAAAGGTCAGCGTCTTGAAACTCTAATCACCAACAAAGGTCAGCGTCTTGAAACTCTAATCACCAACAAAGGTCAGCGTCTTGAAACTCTAATCACCAACAAAGGTCAGCGTCTTGAAACTCTAATCACCAACAAAGGTCAGCGTCTTGAAACTCTAATCACCAACAAAGGTCAGCGTCTTGAAACTCTAATCACCAACAAAGGTCAGCGTCTTGAAACTCTAATCACCAACAAAGGTCAGCGTCTTGAAACTCTAATCACCAACAAAGGTCAGCGTCTTGAAACTCTAATCACCAACAAAGGTCAGCGTCTTGAAACTCTAATCACCAACAAAGGTCAGCGTCTTGAAACTCTAATCACCAACAAAGGTCAGCGTCTTGAAACTCTAATCACCAACAAAGGTCAGCGTCTTGAAACTCTAATCACCAACAAAGGTCAGCGTCTTGAAACTCTAATCACCAACAAAGGTCAGCGTCTTGAAACTCTAATCACCAACAAAGGTCAGCGTCTTGAAACTCTAATCACCAACAAAGGTCAGCGTCTTGAAACTCTAATCACCAACAAAGGTCAGCGTCTTGAAACTCTAATCACCAACAAAGGTCAGCGTCTTGAAACTCTAATCACCAACAAAGGTCAGCGTCTTGAAACTCTAATCACCAACAAAGGTCAGCGTCTTGAAACTCTAATCACCAACAAAGGTCAGCGTCTTGAAACTCTAATCACCAACAAAGGTCAGCGTCTTGAAACTCTAATCACCAACAAAGGTCAGCGTCTTGAAACTCTAATCACCAACAAAGGTCAGCGTCTTGAAACTCTAATCACCAACAAAGGTCAGCGTCTTGAAACTCTAATCACCAACAAAGGTCAGCGTCTTGAAACTCTAATCACCAACAAAGGTCAGCGTCTTGAAACTCTAATCACCAACAAAGGTCAGCGTCTTGAAACTCTAATCACCAACAAAGGTCAGCGTCTTGAAACTCTAATCACCAACAAAGGTCAGCGTCTTGAAACTCTAATCACCAACAAAGGTCAGCGTCTTGAAACTCTAATCACCAACAAAGGTCAGCGTCTTGAAACTCTAATCACCAACAAAGGTCAGCGTCTTGAAACTCTAATCACCAACAAAGGTCAGCGTCTTGAAACTCTAATCACCAACAAAGGTCAGCGTCTTGAAACTCTAATCACCAACAAAGGTCAGCGTCTTGAAACTCTAATCACCAACAAAGGTCAGCGTCTTGAAACTCTAATCACCAACAAAGGTCAGCGTCTTGAAACTCTAATCACCAACAAAGGTCAGCGTCTTGAAACTCTAATCACCAACAAAGGTCAGCGTCTTGAAACTCTAATCACCAACAAAGGTCAGCGTCTTGAAACTCTAATCACCAACAAAGGTCAGCGTCTTGAAACTCTAATCACCAACAAGGTCAGCGTCTTGAAACTCTAATCACCAACAAAGGTCAGCGTCTTGAAACTCTAATCACCAACAAAGGTCAGCGTCTTGAAACTCTAATCACCAACAAAGGTCAGCGTCTTGAAACTCTAATCACCAACAAAGGTCAGCGTCTTGAAACTCTAATCACCAACAAAGGTCAGCGTCTTGAAACTCTAATCACCAACAAAGGTCAGCGTCTTGAAACTCTAATCACCAACAAAGGTCAGCGTCTTGAAACTCTAATCACCAACAAAGGTCAGCGTCTTGAAACTCTAATCACCAACAAAGGTCAGCGTCTTGAAACTCTAATCACCAACAAAGGTCAGCGTCTTGAAACTCTAATCACCAACAAAGGTCAGCGTCTTGAAACTCTAATCACCAACAAAGGTCAGCGTCTTGAAACTCTAATCACCAACAAAGGTCAGCGTCTTGAAACTCTAATCACCAACAAAGGTCAGCGTCTTGAAACTCTAATCACCAACAAAGGTCAGCGTCTTGAAACTCTAATCACCAACAAAGGTCAGCGTCTTGAAACTCTAATCACCAACAAAGGTCAGCGTCTTGAAACTCTAATCACCAACAAAGGTCAGCGTCTTGAAACTCTAATCACCAACAAAGGTCAGCGTCTTGAAACTCTAATCACCAACAAAAGCGTCTTGAAACTCTAATGAAACAAAGGTCTAATCTTGAAACTCTAATCACAAAGGTCAGCGTCTTGAAACTCTAATCACCAACAAAGGTCAGCGTCTTGAAACTCTAATCACCAACAAAGGTCAGCGTCTTGAAACTCTAATCACCAACAAAGGTCAGCGTCTTGAAACTCTAATCACCAACAAAGGTCAGCGTCTTGAAACTCTAATCACCAACAAAGGTCAGCGTCTTGAAACTCTAATCACCAACAAAGGTCAGCGTCTTGAAACTCTAATCACCAACAAAGGTCAGCGTCTTGAAACTCTAATCACCAACAAAGGTCAGCGTCTTGAAACTCTAATCACCAACAAAGGTCAGCGTCTTGAAACTCTAATCACCAACAAAGGTCAGCGTCTTGAAACTCTAATCACCAACAAAGGTCAGCGTCTTGAAACTCTAATCACCAACAAAGGTCAGCGTCTTGAAACTCTAATCACCAACAAAGGTCAGCGTCTTGAAACTCTAATCACCAACAAAGGTCAGCGTCTTGAAACTCTAATCACCAACAAAGGTCAGCGTCTTGAAACTCTAATCACCAACAAAGGTCAGCGTCTTGAAACTCTAATCACCAACAAAGGTCAGCGTCTTGAAACTCTAATCACCAACAAAGGTCAGCGTCTTGAAACTCTAATCACCAACAAAGGTCAGCGTCTTGAAACTCTAATCACCAACAAAGGTCAGCGTCTTGAAACTCTAATCACCAACAAAGGTCAGCGTCTTGAAACTCTAATCACCAACAAAGGTCAGCGTCTTGAAACTCTAATCACCAACAAAGGTCAGCGTCTTGAAACTCTAATCACCAACAAAGGTCAGCGTCTTGAAACTCTAATCACCAACAAAGGTCAAAGCGTCTTGAAACTCTAATCACCAACAAAGGTCAGCGTCTTGAAACTCTAATCACCAACAAAGGTCAGCGTCTTGAAACTCTAATCACCAACAAAGGTCAGCGTCTTGAAACTCTAATCACCAACAAAGGTCAGCGTCTTGAAACTCTAATCACCAACAAAGGTCAGCGTCTTGAAACTCTAATCACCAACAAAGGTCAGCGTCTTGAAACTCTAATCACCAACAAAGGTCAGCGTCTTGAAACTCTAATCACCAACAAAGGTCAGCGTCTTGAAACTCTAATCACCAACAAAGGTCAGCGTCTTGAAACTCTAATCACCAACAAAGGTCAGCGTCTTGAAACTCTAATCACCAACAAAGGTCAGCGTCTTGAAACTCTAATCACCAACAAAGGTCAATGTCTTGAAACTCTAATCACCAACAAAGGTCAGCGTCTTGAAACTCTAATCACCAACAAAGGTCAGCGTCTTGAAACTCTAATCACCAACAAAGGTCAGCGTCTTGAAACTCTAATCACCAACAAAGGTCAGCGTCTTGAAACTCTAATCACCAACAAAGGTCAGCGTCTTGAAACTCTAATCACCAACAAAGGTCAGCGTCTTGAAACTCTAATCACCAACAAAGGTCAGCGTCTTGAAACTCTAATCACCAACAAAGGTCAGCGTCTTGAAACTCTAATCACCAACAAAGGTCAGCGTCTTGAAACTCTAATCACCAACAAAGGTCAGCGTCTTGAAACTCTAATCACCAACAAAGGTCAGCGTCTTGAAACTCTAATCACCAACAAAGGTCAGCGTCTTGAAACTCTAATCACCAACAAAGGTCAGCGTCTTGAAACTCTAATCACCAACAAAGGTCAGCGTCTTGAAACTCTAATCACCAACAAAGGTCAGCGTCTTGAAACTCTAATCACCAACAAAGGTCAGCGTCTTGAAACTCTAATCACCAACAAAGGTCAGCGTCTTGAAACTCTAATCACCAACAAAGGTCAGCGTCTTGAAACTCTAATCACCAACAAAGGTCAGCGTCTTGAAACTCTAATCACCAACAAAGGTCAGCGTCTTGAAACTCTAATCACCAACAAAGGTCAGCGTCTTGAAACTCTAATCACCAACAAAGGTCAGCGTCTTGAAACTCTAATCACCAACAAAGGTCAGCGTCTTGAAACTCTAATCACCAACAAAGGTCAGCGTCTTGAAACTCTAATCACCAACAAAGGTCAGCGTCTTGAAACTCTAATCACCAACAAAGGTCAGCGTCTTGAAACTCTAATCACCAACAAAGGTCAGCGTCTTGAAACTCTAATCACCAACAAAGGTCAGCGTCTTGAAACTCTAATCACCAACAAAGGTCAGCGTCTTGAAACTCTAATCACCAACAAAGGTCAGCGTCTTGAAACTCTAATCACCAACAAAGGTCAGCGTCTTGAAACTCTAATCACCAACAAAGGTCAGCGTCTTGAAACTCTAATCACCAACAAAGGTCAGCGTCTTGAAACTCTAATCACCAACAAAGGTCAGCGTCTTGAAACTCTAATCACCAACAAAGGTCAGCGTCTTGAAACTCTAATCACCAACAAAGGTCAGCGTCTTGAAACTCTAATCACCAACAAAGGTCAGCGTCTTGAAACTCTAATCACCAACAAAGGTCAGCGTCTTGAAACTCTAATCACCAACAAAGGTCAGCGTCTTGAAACTCTAATCACCAACAAAGGTCAGCGTCTTGAAACTCTAATCACCAACAAAGGTCAGCGTCTTGAAACTCTAATCACCAACAAAGGTCAGCGTCTTGAAACTCTAATCACCAACAAAGGTCAGCGTCTTGAAACTCTAATCACCAACAAAGGTCAGCGTCTTGAAACTCTAATCACCAACAAAGGTCAGCGTCTTGAAACTCTAATCACCAACAAAGGTCAGCGTCTTGAAACTCTAATCACCAACAAAGGTCAGCGTCTTGAAACTCTAATCACCAACAAAGGTCAGCGTCTTGAAACTCTAATCACCAACAAAGGTCAGCGTCTTGAAACTCTAATCACCAACAAAGGTCAGCGTCTTGAAACTCTAATCACCAACAAAGGTCAGCGTCTTGAAACTCTAATCACCAACAAAGGTCAGCGTCTTGAAACTCTAATCACCAACAAAGGTCAGCGTCTTGAAACTCTAATCACCAACAAAGGTCAGCGTCTTGAAACTCTAATCACCAACAAAGGTCAGCGTCTTGAAACTCTAATCACCAACAAAGGTCAGCGTCTTGAAACTCTAATCACCAACAAAGGTGCGTCTTGAAACTCTAATCACCAACAAAGGTCAGCGTCTTGAAACTCTAATCACCAACAAAGGTCAGCGTCTTGAAACTCTAATCACCAACAAAGGTCAGCGTCTTGAAACTCTAATCACCAACAAAGGTCAGCGTCTTGAAACTCTAATCACCAACAAAGGTCAGCGTCTTGAAACTCTAATCACCAACAAAGGTCAGCGTCTTGAAACTCTAATCACCAACAAAGGTCAGCGTCTTGAAACTCTAATCACCAACAAAGGTCAGCGTCTTGAAACTCTAATCACCAACAAAGGTCAGCGTCTTGAAACTCTAATCACCAACAAAGGTCAGCGTCTTGAAACTCTAATCACCAACAAAGGTCAGCGTCTTGAAACTCTAATCACCAACAAAGGTCAGCGTCTTGAAACTCTAATCACCAACAAAGGTCAGCGTCTTGAAACTCTAATCACCAACAAAGGTCAGCGTCTTGAAACTCTAATCACCAACAAAGGTCAGCGTCTTGAAACTCTAATCACCAACAAAGGTCAGCGTCTTGAAACTCTAATCACCAACAAAGGTCAGCGTCTTGAAACTCTAATCACCAACAAAGATCAGCGTCTTGAAACTCTAATCACCAACAAAGGTCAATGTCTTGAAACTCTAATCACCAACAAAGGTCAGCGTCTTCAAACTCTAATCACCAACAAAGGTCAGCGTCTTGAAACTCTAATCACCAACAAAGGTGAGCGTCTTGAAACTCTAATCACCAACAAAGGTCAGCGTCTTGAAACTCTAATCACCAACAAAGGTCAGCGTCTTGAAACTCTAATCACCAACAAAGGTCAGCGTCTTGAAACTCTAATCACCAACAAAGGTCAGCGTCTTGAAACTCTAATCACCAACAAAGGTCAGCGTCTTGAAACTCTAATCACCAACAAAGGTCAGCGTCTTGAAACTCTAATCACCAACAAAGGTCAGCGTCTTGAAACTCTAATCACCAACAAAGGTCAGCGTCTTGAAACTCTAATCACCAACAAAGGTCAGCGTCTTGAAACTCTAATCACCAACAAAGGTCAGCGTCTTGAAACTCACCAACTAATCTTGAAACTCTAAACAACAAAGGTCAGCGTCTTGAAACTCTAATCACCAACAAAGGTCAGCGTCTTGAAACTCTAATCACCAACAAAGGTCAGCGTCTTGAAACTCTAATCACCAACAAAGGTCAGCGTCTTGAAACTCTAATCACCAACAAAGGTCAGCGTCTTGAAACTCTAATCACCAACAAAGGTCAGCGTCTTGAAACTCTAATCACCAACAAAGGTCAGCGTCTTGAAACTCTAATCACCAACAAAGGTCAGCGTCTTGAAACTCTAATCACCAACAAAGGTCAGCGTCTTGAAACTCTAATCACCAACAAAGGTCAGCGTCTTGAAACTCTAATCACCAACAAAGGTCAGCGTCTTGAAACTCTAATCACCAACAAAGGTCAGCGTCTTGAAACTCTAATCACCAACAAAAATCAGCGTCTTGAAACTCTAATCACCAACAAAGGTCAGCGTCTTGAAACTCTAATCACCAACAAAGGTCAGCGTCTTGAAACTCTAATCACTCCAACAAAGGTCAGCGTCTTGAAACTCTAATCACCAACAAAGGTCAAGCGTCTTGAAACTCTAATCACCAACAAAAAGCGTCTTGGTCAGCGTCTTGAAACTCTTAATCTAATCACCAACAAAGGTCAGCGTCTTGAAACTCTAATCACCAACAAAGGTCAGCGTCTTGAAACTCTAATCACCAACAAAGGTCAGCGTCTTGAAACTCTAATCACCAACAAAGGTCAGCGTCTTGAAACTCTAATCACCAACAAAGGTCAGCGTCTTCAAACTCTAATCACCAACAAAGGTCAGCGTCTTGAAACTCTAATCACCAACAAAGGTCAGCGTCTTGAAACTCTAATCACCAACAAAGGTCAATGTCTTGAAACTCTAATCACCAACAAAGGTCAGCGTCTTGAAACTCTAATCACCAACAAAGGTCAGCGTCTTGAAACTCTAATCACCAACAAAGGTCAGCGTCTTGAAACTCTAATCACCAACAAAGGTCAGCGTCTTGAAACTCTAATCACCAACAAAGGTCAGCGTCTTGAAACTCTAATCACCAACAAAGGTCAGCGTCTTGAAACTCTAATCACCAACAAAGGTCAGCGTCTTGAAACTCTAATCACCAACAAAGGTCAGCGTCTTGAAACTCTAATCACCAACAAAGGTCAGCGTCTTGAAACTCTAATCACCAACAAAGGTCAGCGTCTTGAAACTCTAATCACCAACAAAGGTCAGCGTCTTGAAACTCTAATCACCAACAAAGGTCAGCGTCTTGAAACTCTAATCACCAACAAAGGTCAGCGTCTTGAAACTCTAATCACCAACAAAGGTCAGCGTCTTGAAACTCTAATCACCAACAAAGGTCAGCGTCTTGAAACTCTAATCACCAACAAAGGTCAGCGTCTTGAAACTCTAATCACCAACAAAGGTCAGCGTCTTGAAACTCTAATCACCAACAAAGGTCAGCGTCTTGAAACTCTAATCACCAACAAAGGTCAGCGTCTTGAAACTCTAATCACCAACAAAGGTCAGCGTCTTGAAACTCTAATCACCAACAAAGGTCAGCGTCTTGAAACTCTAATCACCAACAAAGGTCAGCGTCTTGAAACTCTAATCACCAACAAAGGTCAGCGTCTTGAAACTCTAATCACCAACAAAGGTCAGCGTCTTGAAACTCTAATCACCAACAAAGGTCAGCGTCTTGAAACTCTAATCACCAACAAAGGTCAGCGTCTTGAAACTCTAATCACCAACAAAGGTCAGCGTCTTGAAACTCTAATCACCAACAAAGGTCAGCGTCTTGAAACTCTAATCACCAACAAAGGTCAGCGTCTTGAAACTCTAATCACCAACAAAGGTCAGCGTCTTGAAACTCTAATCACCAACAAAGGTCAGCGTCTTGAAACTCTAATCACCAACAAAGGTCAGCGTCTTGAAACTCTAATCACCAACAAAGGTCAGCGTCTTGAAACTCTAATCACCAACAAAGGTCAGCGTCTTGAAACTCTAATCACCAACAAAGGTCAGCGTCTTGAAACTCTAATCACCAACAAAGGTCAGCGTCTTGAAACTCTAATCACCAACAAAGGTCAATGTCTTGAAACTCTAATCACCAACAAAGGTCAGCGTCTTGAAACTCTAATCACCAACAAAGGTCAGCGTCTTGAAACTCTAATCACCAACAAAGGTCAGCGTCTTGAAACTCTAATCACCAACAAAGGTCAGCGTCTTGAAACTCTAATCACCAACAAAGGTCAGCGTCTTGAAACTCTAATCACCAACAAAGGTCAGCGTCTTGAAACTCTAATCACCAACAAAGGTCAGCGTCTTGAAACTCTAATCACCAACAAAGGTCAGCGTCTTGAAACTCTAATCACCAACAAAGGTCAGCGTCTTGAAACTCTAATCACCAACAAAGGTCAGCGTCTTGAAACTCTAATCACCAACAAAGGTCAGCGTCTTGAAACTCTAATCACCAACAAAGGTCAGCGTCTTGAAACTCTAATCACCAACAAAGGTCAGCGTCTTGAAACTCTAATCACCAACAAAGGTCAGCGTCTTGAAACTCTAATCACCAACAAAGGTCAGCGTCTTGAAACTCTAATCACCAACAAAGGTCAGCGTCTTGAAACTCTAATCACCAACAAAGGTCAGCGTCTTGAAACTCTAATCACCAACAAAGGTCAGCGTCTTGAAACTCTAATCACCAACAAAGGTCAGCGTCTTGAAACTCTAATCACCAACAAAGGTCAGCGTCTTGAAACTCTAATCACCAACAAAGGTCAGCGTCTTGAAACTCTAATCACCAACAAAGGTCAGCGTCTTGAAACTCTAATCACCAACAAAGGTCAGCGTCTTGAAACTCTAATCACCAACAAAGGTCAGCGTCTTGAAACTCTAATCACCAACAAAGGTCAGCGTCTTGAAACTCTAATCACCAACAAAGGTCAGCGTCTTGAAACTCTAATCACCAACAAAGGTCAGCGTCTTGAAACTCTAATCACCAACAAAGGTCAGCGTCTTGAAACTCTAATCACCAACAAAGGTCAGCGTCTTGAAACTCTAATCACCAACAAAGGTCAGCGTCTTGAAACTCTAATCACCAACAAAGGTCAGCGTCTTGAAACTCTAATCACCAACAAAGGTCAGCGTCTTGAAACTCTCTCTAATCACCAACAAAGGTCAGCGTCTTGAAACTCTAATCACCAACAAAGGTCAGCGTCTTGAAACTCTAATCACCAACAAAGGTCAGCGTCTTGAAACTCTAATCACCAACAAAGGTCAGCGTCTTGAAACTCTAATCACCAACAAAGGTCAGCGTCTTCAAACTCTAATCACCAACAAAGGTCAGCGTCTTCAAACTCTAATCACCAACAAAGGTCA
Organism: Tachypleus tridentatus; assembly: GCF_004210375.1. Classification (NCBI taxonomy): domain Eukaryota; kingdom Metazoa; phylum Arthropoda; class Merostomata; order Xiphosura; family Limulidae; genus Tachypleus; species Tachypleus tridentatus. The sequence goes on along the minus strand of NW_027467782.1, from coordinate 42,376,633 downwards.
GCGTCTTCAAACTCTAATCACCAACAAAGGTCAATGTCTTGAAACTCTAATCACCAACAAAGGTCAGCGTCTTGAAACTCTAATCACCAACAAAGGTCAGCGTCTTGAAACTCTAATCACCAACAAAGGTCAGCGTCTTGAAACTCTAATCACCAACAAAGGTCAGCGTCTTGAAACTCTAATCACCAACAAAGGTCAGCGTCTTGAAACTCTAATCACCAACAAAGGTCAGCGTCTTGAAACTCTAATCACCAACAAAGGTCAGCGTCTTGAAACTCTAATCACCAACAAAGGTCAGCGTCTTGAAACTCTAATCACCAACAAAGGTCAGCGTCTTGAAACTCTAATCACCAACAAAGGTCAGCGTCTTGAAACTCTAATCACCAACAAAGGTCAGCGTCTTGAAACTCTAATCACCAACAAAGGTCAGCGTCTTGAAACTCTAATCACCAACAAAGGTCAGCGTCTTGAAACTCTAATCACCAACAAAGGTCAGCGTCTTGAAACTCTAATCACCAACAAAGGTCAGCGTCTTGAAACTCTAATCACCAACAAAGGTCAGCGTCTTGAAACTCTAATCACCAACAAAGGTCAGCGTCTTGAAACTCTAATCACCAACAAAGGTCAGCGTCTTGAAACTCTAATCACGTCAACAAAGGTCAGCGTCTTGAAACTCTAATCACCAACAAAGGTCAGCGTCTTGAAACTCTAATCACCAACAAAGGTCAGCGTCTTGAAACTCTAATCACCAACAAAGGTCAGCGTCTTGAAACTCTAATCACCAACAAAGGTCAGCGTCTTGAAACTCTAATCACCAACAAAGGTCAGCGTCTTGAAACTCTAATCACCAACAAAGGTCAGCGTCTTGAAACTCTAATCATCAAACAAAGGTCAGCGTCTTGAAACTCTAATCACCAACAAAGGTCAGCGTCTTGAAACTCTAATCACCAACAAAGGTCAGCGTCTTGAAACTCTAATCACCAACAAAGGTCAGCGTCTTGAAACTCTAATCACCAACAAAGGTCAGCGTCTTGAAACTCTAATCACCAACAAAGGTCAGCGTCTTGAAACTCTAATCACCAACAAAGGTCAGCGTCTTGAAACTCTAATCACCAACAAAGGTCAGCGTCTTGAAACTCTAATCACCAACAAAGGTCAGCGTCTTGAAACTCTAATCACCAACAAAGGTCAGCGTCTTGAAACTCTAATCACCAACAAAGGTCAGCGTCTTGAAACTCTAATCACCAACAAAGGTCAGCGTCTTGAAACTCTAATCACCAACAAAGGTCAGCGTCTTGAAACTCTAATCACCAACAAAGGTCAGCGTCTTGAAACTCTAATCACCAACAAAGGTCAGCGTCTTGAAACTCTAATCACCAACAAAGGTCAGCGTCTTGAAACTCTAATCACCAACAAAGGTCAGCGTCTTGAAACTCTAATCACCAACAAAGGTCAGCGTCTTGAAACTCTAATCACCAACAAAGGTCAGCGTCTTGAAACTCTAATCACCAACAAAGGTCAGCGTCTTGAAACTCTAATCACCAACAAAGGGCAGCGTCTTGAAACTCTAATCACCAACAAAGGTCAGCGTCTTGAAACTCTAATCACCAACAAAGGTCAATGTCTTGAAACTCTAATCACCAACAAAGGTCAGCGTCTTGAAACTCTAATCACCAACAAAGGTCAGCGTCTTGAAACTCTAATCACCAACAAAGGTCAGCGTCTTGAAACTCTAATCACCAACAAAGGTCAGCGTCTTGAAACTATAAGTATCAACAAAGGTCAGCGTCTTGAAACTATAAGTATCAACAAAGGGCAGCGTCTTGAAACTCTAATCACCAACAAAGGTCAGAGTCTTGAAACTCTAATCACCAACAAAGGTCAGCGTCTTGAAACTCTAATCACCAACAAAGGTCAGCGTCTTGAAACTCTAATCACCAACAAAGGTCAGCGTCTTGAAACTCTAATCACCAACAAAGGTCAGCGTCTTGAAACTCTAATCACCAACAAAGGTCAGCGTCTTGAAACTCTAAGCATTAACAAAGGTCAGCGTCTTGAAACTCTAAGCATTAACAAAGGTCAGCGTCTTGAAACTCTAATCACCAACAAAGGCCAGCGTCTTGAAACAAAATAAAAAACAAATAAACAAACTGAGGTTGAAAAAAATGTATAGAACAAATACATTGTAGAGAAAAGTTAATTGCCACTTGACAGCAGTAGAAAGAACTTCGGTCTACTAGATTTAATGAACGGGCTGTACAAGGCACATATATGGCAAACCTATTTTCTTCTAAAATCTTTTGCTTGTTTTGGAATTTCGCACAAAGCTACTCGAGGGCTATCTGTGCTAGCCGTCCCTAATTAAGCAGTGTAAGAGTAGAGGGAAGGCAGCTAGTCATCACCACCCACCGCCAACTCTTGGGCTACTCTTTTACCAACGAATAGTGGGATTGACCGTCACATTATACACTCCCACGGCTGGGAGGGCGAGCATGTTTAGCGAGACGCGGGCGCGAACCCGCGGCCCTCGGATTACGAGTCGCACGACTTACGCGCTTGGCCATGCCAGGCCCCCAAATCTTTTGCTGCATATCCTTATAACGCCCAGACATGTTAGCAGCATTGTCATAAGACTGACCCCTATATTTTTTAAAATAAAGTTTGCAAACTTCACGTAAGTACTGCAATACCTGGTTTGCCATTTCATCAGTCATATGACTTTTTAGTTCCAGAAAGGTTAAAAGCATTCAATAGGCTGCCCATTTTTTAAGAATCGAGTACAACTCTTAACTGATCTATATGTGATAGAGCTGGCGTCGAGTCAACTGACAAACTAAAATAACCAGAAGAATTTACTTCATCAACAACGAATGTGTAGACCTTCTGAACCATTGGTTCAATGAGTTCTTCACAGGCGGTTTTGGACAAGTATGAAGGATTTCCTTTTCCAAAATTTCCATATTTATAAATGTGTCCTGCTAAAAATGGATCAAACTGACTTTTGAGCTCAAGTAGCTCTAAAAGATTCCCATTCTGCAGTGAACCAAATTTCATCTGTTCAGTGAAAAGCCAGGCTACGTTCAGCTAACGTACAAATAACAACTATTGCATGCTCCAAGACATGCTCCCAGTAATCGCACTCTTCTTTTAATTTGTTTTTCAAACTCTTGTTGCAAGCCTAAACCTTGTCTGTAAGTTAAGTATGTTAGCTAGAGTTTCGGTGAGTTGTGCTTCTTTAATGATGATCAATTACAATAGTATTTCGCCAGTCACTGAACCCTTCTATTTCAACAAAACACGAGGAAAATTTAGGGACAAAGAGTCGATAGTAAATACAATAACCACTCTCTCTTGTATTACTCACCATTGGTTTTTACCCCAAAGAAAAGTTTTTGCAAACAGTATTTCATTGGTTTGCTACTACTGAAAATCCAGCAAGATTTAACAAATGACCCATTGTGGTGTTAACAGTCAGTGGGTCCACAAGCAATCCAATAAGCCACATCAGCAGCAGAGAAATCGAGCCACAACCCTGGATCTTTTGCTTTAGTTTCTTCATCTTTTGTAGACTGAAGCATTTTACCATAGTTCAGCAATTTTCATTTTCAGAAATTATTTCAACTTTAAACTGTCTTATAGAGTAACTTGCATCAACATTAACACTAGATTTATCTGGAGAATTTACAAGCATAGTAAGATCAGTTGTGAAAGCTGTTCCAGTTGAGCAAGCCTGTGACACCTCAACGTCACCATGATGTTCTGATCTTCAAGTAGACAAAGTGGTACTTGTAGGTGTGAAGCTTGGTTCAAATTTAATCATGTCAAAGTCAGATACAGTACAAGTGACTTCTCATGGTTTAGATTTGGAAGATCTTGTTGTGTAAGTTCAGTGAAAAAATTAATCTGCTATCTAGTCTTGGCCACTAAGTCCAAAGCCTTTTGTTGGTTCTCTTTTGCCAGTTTTTTTCTTTTGTGCACCACTTAAATGAACGTTTCATCTTGTTGTCTGAAAAATACAGAAGAAAAACACAAAATAATACGGATAATATATAATTATAATGATAAGAAAAACACTAAAATTTATAAAGAAAAACATTCGTAAGACAGTCAAACATACTAAACTCTGTCTACATTTAGACAAAGACTGTCAGAAAGTTATCCTGAGGTCCAGGTCCATCAGCACATAAACATGAATTCATAAATACTTTTATTGACTTGCTTTATTATGATATGTTGAAAACCATTCATGATTGGCCTCAATCCATTTTAGAAAAATTAATTTTCAGTCATTGCAAGGTTCATTAAGGTTGTTGTTATGGTAGCTGATTGCAAGAAGAAACGCCAAAGGCTAGATTACCTTAATCCTAATATCTGAAGAATGAGTTGTAACCTCAACTTTTCTTTTGAGCTCAGATTTGACCTGGGATTATTAAATGAGCCAACAAACCATGCATCAACAAAATAGGCATATGTCTGAAACTTTACTTACATGCCTGGATGCGAAAGCAAATTCAAAACGACAGCCTTACACTGGGAATAGTCCACTTCATTATTCCAGGCTACACTAGCGTTTCCAGTGTACTTACACTAAACTAGTTTCAGTATTTAGGCCTAACGTTATTGTCACTCAGTTCTCAGATAACATTAACGTTAGGCCTAATGCTGATACAGGGTGGCCCGTAAGTTCCTACTCATATGTTATTTCATATGTTATTATGTTATATTCAATTACGCATGTATTATATATTCGTTTATTTTTTGCAGAGAAATATGGCCGATGTAAGCCCATTTATATTTGAAAATGTCTCACAGAACATGGCGTCGCATAATATTATGCAACGAGAATGAGGGACAGCACACAGATACACTGGATACATAAGATATATGGATGGGTAGAGACTTACGGGCCACCCTGTACATTGCAACTGAGGCCACTAACGTTAAGCCAAGTACTTAGAACTAACCTTGCTCACATGAACTTGTTCAGTTTATGCACGTTTTTCAATCCTAAATTGATTTTTCAGTTCTTTACATTATCTTCGTATGACCACGGTGACACAGTACTGTACTACTACTAGTAGTATGGTATAAACATTGCAATGTTAAGAACCTTGTTATCGAACATGTCGAACGAAGTCTTACGTAATTTAACCTAAAAGATCAAATTATCGCCTTTAGACTGCTCCGATCTTTCAATTGTTTTCCAAGCTTTTCAGAAATGTAATACAACACATAGTGATCTGAATTTATAGTCACAAAATAGTTGAATTACACCTGAAAGTTTGTCTTCGTTGTATTTGTGTTTCTGTCTCGGATTGTTCGTTCGTCTCATAAAAAAATATCACCAGAAGGCACCCTTGTACTTATCTCCTTAGTAAACCTCAGCTTCAGATCTGCTTATATTATTACATAATTACAAGGGTATACATACATGCCCAAATGCTCTTTCAGGTTACATGTAATATATGAACGGTAGCATTGCTACAGTAGCATTCCTTTCTAAAATTTTTCTTGGTATGATAAATTACAAAACATGTACTCACAAACAAAGATTTTAACAGCAAGCTATTTGAAGCCAAAAAACTTCCGGCTCAGAAAACTTCAGTGAAAAACACACTTATAAAGCAATAATAAGGCAAATAAAACCAAAACAAAGAAGACAATATAAGGCACGAAAACAAAACCGAAAAAAAACATTAAACTAGCCACGTCTCTGAACACATCTGTTACAATTTCGTTTGACTTATATTTCTGTGGTATTATTCTCTTTTGTTTCTGTAGATGTGACTGAATAAAGCAGTAAAAGATAAAACAAAACAGTTCCACTGCCTATAATTTCTTATAAATAGCCACAGCAGAAGAAATGATTGAGAAAAATATTTCATCTGCAAGGTTAGATAGACATCATAACATGTGATCATCTTTTACCTGAAGTTTTATCAACATTTTGTACCGCTCTTTACAGTAATCTTTCGCAAATCAATTACTTCTTACTTCAGATACATAGTTTGGTAGATTCTCGAAACTTTAGTCACTAACCGAGCCAAAGAAAACTTTTTTAACAATGCAGAGTAAAATCAAGCACGGTAGATAAGAGCAATTACAAAAAAAAATCAACCAAAGTTGAGTGTGGTGGTGAAAGAGGTAAGGGCATTATAACTTAGGGGAAATCTCTGTGGTTATCCTTTCCACTGGTGCCCTAATCATGTGCGTATTTTGCTTAATGGTTAATCCACGGCTGCTTTAGTTGATTGTTAAGCCTTTATAGTATGTAATTTTACGTATGAATGATGATAATAGTAATCTTTAGAGAAAGTTAAACTTGCAAGTTTGTTGCGGGGATTCAGTTCATTTTTGCAGAGAATTTCCTTTATACTTTGTTTTAAATTTTTAATTTGAAGTTCTTATGTGATATATTTGATTTTTTGGTCCGGTTGTTGTTTTGTATTAAGCACAAAGCTACACAATGGGCTATCTGTGCTCTGCTCATCGCGGGTATCGAAACTCAGTTTTTAACGTTGTAATTCCGCAGACATACCGCTGAGCCACTGGGGGACTTTTTGGTCTGGAGGTATACTTTTATTTTTAGGAAGGTTGGTGTCAATTTTACTAATCTGCAAGTTTTGTAAACGTTAAATTTCGCATCGTATTTTTGAATTTCATCATATTTTTTTGAAATGAAATAAATTTTCTATTTCGCCATAACAGAATCAGATTCTTTCGATAAGGCTTACGTTGGTTATTGGTAACTTTAGGCTTAGCTGACTTTTTTTTTTTTTTAAAGATAAGTCAAACGGAAGTTAAGCTGTAATTTTGATTTTAAAACATTAGATATAAATATATGCTCAGTACTCTCTTTGGCGAAATAAATTATTTTCGTTATCTTTTACAATACTCACAATAATATATCAATTATTAGGCCTATATTAATCGTAAGGCCTTCCACGACGACTAACTTCCCTTTTTTACTTTTCTTTGGCCTATTTCCGTTTCGTAACATCTCATCTGCTAATTTTTGTCTGTTTCTCTACTTTCACCATTCCAATAAAACTATTTATTTATCTTTAGCGCAGATAGTCTAGTTGCTTTGCGCCATGAAACAGAAAACCAAACTATTTATCTCTGTCACACCTGATCGTCTGTTTTCTGTATTCTACACATCAAAATATTTCACGCGACACTCGATAATCTCTGCATCAATGAGTTACAAACAATGCGTACGACCCCTATCGAGTTTCGTAATTAAATTTGTCATAATGTTTACTTTAAATTGATTGATTGTGACTCTCATGTTACAAATAAAGCTAAACAATCATTAAGTATTTATTCTTAAAATAATTTGTATAATTTATTTGATAAACATATAATCTTATGTAATTATATACATATATGACTTACCTTCCGTTACGTGCCCCGGCATTGTCAGGTGGTTAGGGCACTCGACTCGTAATCTGAGAGTCACGGGTGCGAATCCACGTTAAACTAAACATGTTCGCTCTTTCATTCATAGGGCGTTATTATGGTCAATCCCATTATTCGTTTGAAAGAGTACCCCAGGAGTTGCTTTTCCTCTTGTCTTACTCTGCTAAATTAGGGACAGCTAAGGTAGATTGTTTTCGTATTAGCTTTGTGCAAAATTCAAAACAAAGAAACAAACCCACTTAACGTAATTACAACTTCATAAATAGAGTATCATATTATCCAGTGTTTGTTATGTTATTAGAGACAATATTATCCATTTTCATTCACATCATTCTTGGGTTTGTATGCAACTACTTGAGCATCTGCATGATATAAGGTTCTACTCATATATCATTGGGAAAGTATTTGACATATTATTTGTTACTGGGGCCCTTATCTTCACTTCTAGTGTTTTTAACTGCGATGTCCCTTGTCATTATTACTTCATCAACTAACATAACACTAACATCCTCTGACTCTGAGGTTTTGTTTATTTATCTGTTCCTCCTCAATCTCAATCAAAAAATAAATAAAAATATAGGTGACATTAATATATAGGAAACAATACTAATATACCGGAAATAGAAAAATGAATAAAAATATAGGTGATAGTAATATATAGGAAACAATACTAATATATGGGAAATAGAAAAATGAATTAAAATATAGGTGATATTAATATATAAGAAACAATACTAATATATGGGAAATAGAAAAATGAATTAAAATATAAGTGATATTAATATGTAGGAAACAATAATAATATATGGGAAATAGAAAAATGAATAAAAATATAAGTGATATTAATATTGATATTAATAAAAAAAATTACAAAGTTGTTTTGAAATTTTTTTAAGAGATGCACAAAGGTAATTAATTCTAGGACTGAGAATGATGTCACACTGTTATAGAATTTAACAATGCTATCCAATAAACATCCTTAATTTCTTTCTAAAAGTGAAAAAGATTCACAAATAACAATGAACAGTTATGTTGAAACTTGAGAAAAGTAAATAACCTTAAACAATATCAAACCTAATGAAGGGCAGTTGCTTGAAACACTAGTTAAATAATGTAACTGTTTTTGTCCTTTTTTAACTTTAGGTGTTTATAAGAACATTATTTCTTTTGTGAAGTAAGAGAGGATTCAATATACCAGCACAGTGCTTCCTTGTACCTAGAAAAGCATGAGACCTGTGCAAGTAAAACTTTATACAACCTTCCCTAACAATGGCTAGTGACCAACAAAAGCCAGCCTATTAACCTGAGACACACACAAGATCATCCTCTAATACAAAGAAAAAGCAATATGCAACAAAATTCACATAATACAAACTTGAAACTCCCTTAAGTTAAAAAAAGAGAAAACAGACCTCCATGATGGTCACTGAATATTAAAACTGCTATATATATATATATAAACCAGTCTCTGTACCAAAAAGACTAATGACTGATTTTCAGCCACGACCACTAAATAAATAGTTCTTTGAGATTTCCAAGAATATGGAAGCAGTTATTAGTCAAAACACAGGATAAAAAGTAATGAATAACTGGTATCTAGTAGTTAATAAAAAGTTCTCATTTAACAATCAGACTGAAGTGACCATACAGGTTACTAACCATGACAGTTCATGAGCATCAGAACTATGGGATGAACTAGACAAATACAAAAACTTGTTCACCCTTTACCATTCAGATAACTAGACTAGACTGATGTTTCAGGCAAGAATAAGAAAAGAGAATACTAAAGTATTCTAGAGATGTTTCTCAAGCAAATTAGAATGACCAAATACAAAGTTCACCAAAATAATTATAGCAGAAGTAAACAATCTGATTAACAATTACTTTGAAATTCTTTTAAAGCCTGTAGAAAGGTCCAGTGATTTAGTCAACAGAAAAAATATAAAAAAAAGAGAATAAAAGCAAATAACTTCATGAAGAAATCACAATTCCAAGAATTACGTGACAAAACAAGTCACTCTCACATACAGCTGTGATAAGACATGTAACTGGATTACTCGTAGTTCAAGAGAGCAAAGTCAACAAAAAATGTATCAATTACAAACATATATGTGATATTTATAATCACAAGTACAAATGCCATAAATACATTGACGGATGTCACTGACAATGAATGTAAATCTCGTGTATATATTTGGTTCCCAGATACATAAAGTGTTCTTGACTGAAGCCAACAGGCAAACAATTCCACATTAAAATGCACACAGAAGCATTTAAATGACATAGTCTTAAGTATTCACATCAGAAACTCAATGATGAGTAGTGTTGATAAACAAAATAACACTGAAAGTCACGCGTTTATCTGATTAGAACAGCAGCATTTTAAAATTAATTTATATGCAAATTACTGAATTATGTGCAAAATTTTATTAAACATCTTTACAATCCATGCATGTGAATGAAATTAACATTATAGTAAATAATTTAATGTTTATGTTATCCAAGTTTTAATTCTTTGTTACAACAGAAACATTTAAAATAAATAGTTTGCTTGTCACATGATCCAAGTTATATAAAAAAAATCTCCAATTTAACAGAAACTGACTGTAAACACATAAGCTCACAATGCACACAACTGTGTAGATGCCAATGTATTTTCACATGTCCTTTTGAGACATACGATATATGCTGTCTTAGAACTGAATCCACTGCAAAAGAGAAATAGATTTTACAGCCTTTTATGGTGCTATGCCAATCTTCGAAACTTTGGAAACAAATTTATGATGTACAAGTAATTAGTTAATACAAGTGTAGAAAGCTGTTATAAAGAGCTCAGTGTACGCTCCACTCCACCAACAGTTAATATGAAATTGGTGTACAGTTTTTGTACTGAAGTAACAGCCTGCAGTACTACTGTCTACAGCACTTACAGCAGTTTGTTACCTCAAAATGCTATAGTTAGAGATAGTTGAACTGTACTTAAATCTAATTTTTATATTTTAGTTGACTATATATAATTTATGTTTTAAAAATCATATTTGAGTGATTTAATGGTTTATATAAGCTTAACTTGTCACATGGATTGTAAAATCTTTATAAACAAGATGGTATCTATAACAGCCATCCTGTTTTGGCAACACACCTATGTGGGGAATTTGTCAAAATAACTTCTTCATAAAAGACCTATTGGTATCAGTTAACATATCGGAATAAAGAGACAAAGAATTTAAAGGAGAATTAAAAATAAACTATGAATGAAAAGATAAAGATGTTGATTGATTGATTGATTTAGTGTTTTATGGCACAAAGCAGCGAGGCTATCTGCGCCAGACATTCGGTAAAAATGTAAAAAATAAAAAAATAAATAAATAAATGTAGTGATAGACATAAATGGAAATGAAGGTAAAACAAAAAAGTGTAAAACCAATGTTGACACCTAGTCTACAATGTTAAGATAGAAGGCAGAGTATAAGAAGTTGTAAGGTATTTACTCTAGCAAAAAGGTAATGATCATAACCCGCCAGGAAGACTAACAGGTAAGTTCAAGAACCACCGTCAGTCACCTGAAGTTGGCCTTTTCTGTCCTGGTTCCGGGTTATGTGTCATAGCAACCAGTATCAAAATGTAAAAGAATAGAAGTTTTAAAAGATACATAGCAAAATCATAACAATGAGTAGCCAAATGTTCAGTAAAAAGATAAAAGTCAAGTAAATGGAGTAAAATTTGTAAAAGTAAATTAAGGTAAAAACAAAACAGCAATTAAAACAGAAAATGGTGTAAAAACCAATGGTGACATCCAGTCTTCAAAGTTGTAAAATATTTACTCTAGCAAAATGGTAATGATCATAACCCACCAGGAAGACTAACAGGTAAGTTCAAGAACCACCGTCAATCACCTGAAGTTGGCCTTTCCAGTCCTGGTTCCGGGTTATGTGTCATAGCAACCAGTATCAAAATGTAAAAGAATAGAAGTTTTAAAAGATACATAGCAAAATCGTAACAATGAGTAGCCAAATGTTCAGTAAAAAGATAAAAGACAAGTAAATGGAGTAAAATTTGTAAAAGTAATTGAAGATAAAAGCAAAACGGCAATTAAAACAGAAAATGGCGTAAAAACCAATGTTGACATCCAGTCAACAAAGTTGTAAAGAACTACCTGTAGCAGAATGGTAATGATCATAACCCGCCAGGAAGACTAACAGGTAAGTATAAAAACCACCGTCAGTCACCTGAAGTTGGTCTTTCCAGTCCTGGTTCCGGGTTATGAGTCAATATGGCCAGTACTAAAAGGTTAAGTCGTAAAAGTGTGAAATGATATGCAGCAAAAGTATAATAACAACTCGCCAGAACGACTAACGAGTAGTTCAAACAGTAGCGTTAGTCACCTGAAGTTGGCCTTTCCAGTCCTGGTGTCGAGTTATTTAATGTTCTGGCCATTGTCCAATGTCAAATTGAAGGAGAGAGATTAAAACTGTAAAAAAGGAACCACAATTAAAAAGGTGTAATGAATAAATATGCAACACTTAAATGAGATTAAAAAGGTTAATGGCCATTAAAAAATTAAAAACATTATCAAGGTGGACAGAGTCACCATCACCAATAACTCTGTCCAATGTTACAGACTGACCCTGGGAAAAAAATATGTTTAAAATATTGCCGTCGTTGAGAATTGTAATGATGGCAAGAAAGTAAAACGTGGCTGATAGTGATTTGAGTGTTACACAAACTACACATTGGTGCATCAGTTCCAGATAAAAGAAAATGATGAGTTAAAAAACTGTGACCAATGCGTAGCCTAGTGAGAACAACTTTCTTCTTCCGAACTTTACGGAAGCTAGATGGCCAAATTCCAATTTTGGGTTGTGATTTGAAAAAGTTTGTTGTCACGTTGCTCACTCCAAGTGGACTGCCAGCTGGCACGGAGCCGAGCCTTGAAGACAATACCATAGTCCATGTACGGAATAAGCATAGGAGTGATGGTGCTGAAGCAGACATATTTAGCTGGCATGTCTGCAAGCTCGTTCCCGCAAATACCAACATGGCCTGGTACCCAGAAAAACTGGATTGAAGTAGCTGCTTATGAGAAATGGGCCAGTCAGTTTCGAATATCAGCGAGAATAGGATGTGAGCTAATGTGTAGTGATTCCAAGGCAAGTATAGAACTAAGCGAATCAGTATAAATAGTGCAGTTGGAGTACTGCTCAGCTGCAATATGATCCAGGGCAAGAGATATGGCATACAGTTCAGCAGTGCACACAGAAGCTGTAGAAGGAATTCTGCGCGCAACTACTGACCCATAGCAAACAATAGCAGAGCCCACTGAATTACCTGATTTGGAACCATCTGCATAAATTGGAACTGAATGATTGTTTGAAAGATATTCATTGAATAAAAGACGGTACTTCCAATCTGGAGTATCTGCCTTTTTTAGGTGACTGAAAGAAAGGTCACATTTGGGGGCTGTAATAAGCCATGGTGGGATGGGCCAACCTGTGGAATCTGCAATGTTATCCAAGGACAGACCCAATTCATCCAATTGCGCCTGGATGCGAAGGCCAAACGGAGCAATGACAGATCGTCTGTTCTGAAAAAGTACTGCCCACCGAGGAAGGAAAAAACATTTCCAGGTGGGATGCTTTGGTAAGGAATGAAGTTTCGAAGTATATTGTAAAGATAGTTGCAAACAGCGAAGGTGTAGAGAAGGTTCATGAGATTCAATGTATATACTTTGAACTGGAGAGGTACGGAAAGCCCCAGTGCAGAGTCGAAGTACTTGGTGATGAATGGGGTCCAGCATCTTTAACGCTGAGGGTCTGGCAGAGCCATAGACCATTGATCCATAATCGAGTTTCGATCTAATAAGAGCACGATATACCTTTAACATTGAACAGCGATCTGCCCCCCAACTGGTAGAAGAGAGAACACGGAGGATGTTCAGTGCTCTTGTGCATTTGACCCAAAGCTGCTTTAAGTGTGGTATAAAGGTCAGTTTACGATCAAAGATAAGCCCCAAGAACTTGGTCTCCGGGACCACTGGCAGCAAAACTTCACCGATATGAAGTTCAGGATCAGGGTGAATACCCCATCGACGGCAAAAGTGCATGCATACAGTTTTGGAGAGAGAGAAATTAAAGCCGTTCGCCAGAGTCCACTTCCATACACTATTGAGGCGGTTTGTAGTTGCCGCTCAATATATCTCATGTTTGACGACTGACATGAGATGTGAAAGTCGTCGACATGCAGCCCATTCGCAACAGTGAGAGGGAGTTGTTCAGTGATGGCATTTATCTTTTACTGAAGAGTGTAACACTCAATACACAGCCTTGAGGGGCTCCAAGTTCCTGTACAAAAGAATGGGAAAGTGTCGAACCCACACGAACCTGGAATCTCCTGTCCATTAAATTTTCTTTAATAAACATGGGTAGATGGCCACGTAACCCATATGTATGGAGGTCTCGAAAAACACCATACCTCCATGTTATGTCGTAAGCCTTCTCTATGTCAAAGAATATTGATACAAGATGTTGGCGGTTGAGAAAGGCTTCTCTGATAGATGTTTCAAGACGAATTAGGTGGTCTGTGGTGGAGTGCTGTCGACGGAACCCACACTGGGTGGGCGAGAGGAGGTTGTTTGATTCAAGGAACCAAACAAGACGAGCATTAACCATCCTTTTTAATGTCTTACAGAGACAGCTCGTCAAAGCAATTGGATGGTAGTTTGAAGGAATCTTGGGATCTTTCCCTGGCTTAGAGAAAGGTAAAATAATAGCCTGGCGCCAGGCATCAGGAAAAACATTCTCCTGCAAGATCCGGTTGAAAACAATCAGAAGAACATCAAGAGAAGCAGGAGATAGATGGTGCAGCATGTCATAATGAATATCATCAGGTCCAACAGACGTACTGGCAGACCGATGTAGGGCCATTTTTAGTTCCACCAGGGTAAAGGGACAATTATAGTCAAAGAAACAGTCAGTTCGAAAGGAAAGAGGTGATCGCTCTGCCCGAGTCTTGATGGCCAGGAAGGTGGAGGAACAAGCAGTAGTGCTAGATACCCGGCAAAAGCTTTCACCTAGAGTGTTAGCGATGTTCTGAACATCAGTCACCTCCTGACAATCAGAGAGTAAGATCGAGAGGGGGACAGAACTGTAGTGCCCATTAACCTTTCGAATCCTGTCCCATATGATCTTGGAACTGGTGGTAGAAGATATGCTGGTTGTGAACTTAATCCAAGATTCCTTCTGGCTTTGACGTCTTACCCACCTAGCATGTTCACGGGCCTGTTGGAAAGCAACCCGGTTTGAAAGTGTGGGATATCTACGAAAAGTATCCCAGGCCCGCTTTTGAGCCTTTCGTGCTAAGTGGCAAGCAGGATTTCACCACGGACGAGGATATCGTGGAAAGATAAAGATGTTAAATTACGAATATGTGAAAAAGATGACTATATTAGTAAATTTCTATAAAGATGTAAAAGGTATGTACACATTTTTGTTAATTTTAAAAACATTTCCCTACACTCTCTGTTGATGATGACAAATAGAGTTAGTAATACGGTGCATGAAAGAGAAAATAAAGTGAAAATATTTACCTTAAAAAACAGCAAGTGATGTTCATTTATGAGGTTCTAGAGGTTATGGAAATGAAATGTAAAAACGGTAAGGTAAAAAGTATTATTTTTATACTTTATGTAAAAATTACTTTGCATGTGAACTACTCAGAGTCCAAGTGTAAATAACTACATTAAATAATGAATTTTTATTAGAAAAATCCAAAAAATATTTACAAAATAAAACTTTTGCTGAAACTACTTACTTTAATGAAAGTTTGTTATCAAGTTTTAAGGAAATAATTTCATTAACTAGTTTCATTTTTGAAAAGCATTTCATGAGAGTTGCATACTTTTCTTCCTATGAGCATATATCATTCTACAAGGTTTAATGTCTTCCATAATGTAACTGTTAATTACATATGTATATACATAATGTATGCCTATGTTACATACGTATACAATATTAACAACTATACTACAGCAACCACATAAAATGTATTTAGTCCAAAAGCAATGTTTACATTACTTGTAATATCTTTTAATATGAACTTAAATAGTAGAGTTTTGTAAAGGTTTACTAACCTGCCTAAGATCAGCAAAGCACATCTGGAGTGCACCTTCTTCAAACCCTCAAACAGGTTCTGAATTAGCAAACACTATTGAAGACAAAAAAGAACTCAGTTTAGTTTATATCCATTAGTGAATAATTATTATCTGCATATGTTTTGAAGGCCTTAACATAAAATGCTGTTTCGTTTTTGTCTTTGATCTGCTTAAACATAGTCTAGAAAGCCAACATCCAAATGCAGTGGAGATTGTGTGAAAAGTTTATCAAAATGTGTGGAATAAGATTGACCTCATCAACTTTTGTAGAAACTTACTACAATGAAAGAAGTATTTTCAGGCAATAATGCATTATTATGGCCATCAAAACTGAATATGATTTACAATGAAATAGTTCCAAGGGCAGCAGGAAACCAGAAAGTTGTTCTTAAAAGATAAATGAACCCTTAAACAAATAATACTATGTAAAAGTATTAAGTATTCTGATTATTTACACAACTGAAAAATAAACAAGAACAAAACTACAATAAGAATTTCATTAATTAATCAACAACAAAAATAAATCTCTTCACAGAGAACTAAATCTCATTAAAAAAAATACAATTCCTAATTGACCTAAAACTTTAAGAAGTTAATTATTCTTGGGTATCTTTGAAATTATATTTTGATAAAAATGGTTTTATGTTTCAGATGTGGTTTAAATAAACAGTTTCAATTTTAAGGTAATAACATTAAAGTGTGATGGTCCATAAGGTACAAATTTTCCAAACTCTTCAAATTTCTTGATTTGCATATACTGTGTTAACCTTATTTCCCCAGATGTTAAAAGCTTTAAAAAATAACAACAAAAGCACATTCAATTTTGTCCATAAATCATCCATAAAAAGATCATAGCATAATGTGTTTGCTAAATGACCAATTTCCATCTTCAGTCATTGTCTAATTCAACAGAAATACCTTTGTTACAATATATGGAAAATAGTCAAGTAAGGAAACTGTTATTGTATTAAAGTCTATCTTTATGCTGTGCTGTTTGTGTCCCAGGAACCACAGTATTTACATTATGCATCAATTGTACCTCACTACTATAACAACTGAATAACACAAGCAGAACCAGGTTAATATATGTGATTCATCCTCACTGTCAAGATGAATTCAGGTACACTTTACTTAAAGAGATGGGACTAAATATTTGTCCACAGAAAACCATCCTTTCCTTTTCACTACTGTCTTACATTATACACTATATCTTATTAGTATGATAAAGCTGACTTAAAACTGTAAAATGTTCAAAGTTGCATCGCCTACTTCAATCTTTTTTATCTACCTTTGTACTAAACTCACTGACTCTTTTAATCTTTTGGGATCTTCTAGAAATTTTTCCCTCTGTCCAGGATGTTTTTCTGGCCTCCAAATTAACAAGTTAGGGCTGAGAGATGCCTTGGGTCTCTTTTACAACTGGATGACATATCCATATCAAGGCTTACAATATAAAATTGGATATAAGGCCTTGTTAATGGAGGCCAAGAAAACATACTAGGGAAAAATTTCTAGATGATCCCAATTTTCATGAAAATATAGGTGATTTTCAACAAAATAAGATATTAAGCAGGGTAACAGTGAAAGTTATGTTTCCTATACTGAAAATGTATTTCATATAACTAGTCTCATTTAGTGCTGCCCTCTATGTGAAGAAAAAGAAAGAAAAACATGCCACAAGCCTTTTTCCTCCCTTCCTTTGGAAATGACTCATTTTAATGTCCCTCATGCAAATTATCATGAATAATCCTCCACAAAGGAAAGTGCTATTCACTCATTATACGTGTAACTTTCTCTATTCAGTTCTATCAAATTACTGTTTTGAGTTTTGGTAGAGAATTGAATCACTCATTTTGAGTGGAGAGGAAGTACATTTTATGTATAGAAAAACTAACTTCTAATATGGTACATTAGCTGTACTTATATAATCAGATAGAATCACACACTGAATTGGTGCAAGGGAAGAAAAGAAGCACCCTTTGAAAGAGTACAAAGGCACACCTTGAGTCTAAAGAATCAGATATGTAGATATGATGTGGGAGACTATACTACTTCTAAACCAGCCATACTCTTCACCAATCTGGGAAATGTGTTGTATATTCTGGTAGACAAAAACTGAGAAGTAAATCTAATTAGTATTGGGGAAAAATGGAAGTGTCCCGAGACACAAAGTGGCTAAGGCATGATGGACTGTGCTTGACAACGACATCCAAAATCTGTGCTGCTGGAAACTGACACAGATAGAGAGGGTGGGTGTAGAATGAGGATCATACCATCTTCACCTAAAATTAATGAGACCAGAAGGGATATCAAACCCCTGACTCCTGAAGAGAGCGTATGTTAAGAATTCAAAATGGTATATCAACTTAGAAAACCTGATGACCTGGATTGAAAAAACGTGTATGAGAGAAAAAATAACCAGAACCAACCTAAGACAAATAACATCTTCAGAATAAGCTACACAAAAGACAGTTGATGGGAAAGAACCATAACAATCCCAAGTTCTTCCACCATGCTGTATCAAGACGATTGTAGGACGTAGGCACCTACTGTTTGTAGGCCCTACCAGCCATATAAGTTAAACCAAAAATTAACTTTTAAGGGAAATTTTCATGGACCTATAGTTTTCATAGGCCCTAGGCACTGTGCCTAATAAATAATTCAGCCCTGCCTCCACAATACAGATAAAGTATAATTGAAGGAGGAAGTCAAACATGTTCACTACAATGTGCAAAAACTTGTGTTTTTTGCTTTTACTCTATATTATAAAACAAAAAAAGGAGACTGAGAAACTGATTGAAAGACTATGACAGATAGCCAGTCTTCAGTTTTAATGACAACAACAAACAGCTGGAATAGAAACTGTGAAAGAGATGATTTCCAGATTCAATGTTCTGTTGGACAGAAGGTCTTGAACTACCTCCAACAGAAGCTGGCTGTTAATGGGATCCTGAGGAAGGAAAGAAATGGATATCTGTGATAAAAAGAGGAAGGTAAAGGAAGCATAGGACATGTCCAAATAATCCACCAATCTGTGGTGAAACACAGCCAAGGGGAAGAAAGTCACACAACTGAGCTCCCATCCAGTTATCAACTGGTACTGTTGATATTATGATGATCTACACTGAAAAAAACACCTGGAAAGAGGAACAGGTAAAAGCTGGGGAGCACTAGGATGGGAAACAGGAACAGGGGCTTGTCTTGATTCCAACTGTGGCAAATGTGCTACCAAAAATGAAAGGGTAGAGTGTTGATGCAGGTGTCCCCAGCATACATTTCCAAAGGGTCTGGAATACGTTTGAAAATATACTAAGAAACAGAGCTACACATGATTTCCTAAGTGGGCAGCAAATAAATCTGACAGAAGGCTGCATTTTGACCCAGTATGTTTCAACAACAGAAAAATTATGTATGCAAGGTGAGAGTAGAGAATGAAAAATGAGTTATCTTAGAAGTAACAAAGGAGAGGCTGTTCCTCAAATACCTCAGGACTTTCGTACAGAGTACCTGAAAGTAAATGTATGGTAGATAAATACCACAAAAGTAAGGATAATACAGAGGCATGGGTTAAAAGCACTGGAAGTCAGGGGGTACTCCCAAATGGCAAAATAGATTCCAACACCTGTGAGTCTTACAACGGATAGGCTACTTGTTGGTTCGTCAAACAAACTGTCCACAGCACATAGGAAGCAAGACATGCTGGAACTCTCAACCAATTATGAAGTAAAATGCTTTGTATGAACCCTAATATCCAAAGAAAGTGGGAAAACTAAATATGGTAAAGAAGAACTGAGAACTATCATACAACAAAAAAGGATGAGGATTGTAGGAAATCATAAAAAGGGATAAAACATCACATACCTGAGAAATCATACCTGAATACGCAATATTAGACCGAGCTGACTCTGCAGGAGGTGTACAGGGAAACATGAGAAAATCCTGTGGTGGAAAAAGGCTATAAAAATCTTTCTCGAAATGAACAGGTTCAGATTGTTCATGAGGTGAATAACTTCAAGAGAAAGTGACTGACTCACAGAACGACCAGTCTCTCATTGAATAATTGCAGATAATTCCATAAACAGGGTTGCTTGCACCTCCAGCCACAGTTACAAAACCGGCACTCTGTGCTACATCAACCTCATGTGCTTCGTAAGCACTCACGAATTTTTCAAACACAAACATGTACAAATATTATATCAACGATACTTTGTCCTATCCACTGCCGACGACCAAACACAATATTTATATAAGCAACTTGTCACAGCAACGAATCTTACGGTGACGACGTTTTCTAAACTGATAGAGTATGATCACAATTGATTGTACTCGTGAAAAGACATTGATATTAGGCCTCTGATGTTATTAACTCTACGATTTTTATATTCAGCCCCCTAGGTATCTTCATGGGAGAAAATAAACAAATTTCTTTTTCTTGTAATTCTGTTCCAACCAGTATGTAAACAGTTTGTTTATGATGCTTTTATTTTTTAATATTTTAACTCAAATTGGGGAAACATAAGGGAAGAATAGAAACTTTTTAAATTCCGTATGTGTAATTTACCTGCCAGGCGAGTTGTTTGAACTATTTTCACAACAATAATTGTGATTATTTAGCAAATATTATTGTGAAACAACAATGTCTTATTTTGTAATAAAATAACGTAAACATTAGATGTTTTTCACACATATTTCAATTTGTATATTTTAAATTCAAATCAAAGCTCTTTAAAAATGGAACTGTGGTTTCTGTAGCCTCATCATAAATTTCACACCTTTTAGTTTCTGTACTTTGTCAGCCTTTAGCGTTTAATCCGTAACTCCGTAACCTTTATCAGCTTTCAGTGTTTAATCCGGAACTCCGTAACTTTTATGATATATAGTTGTGGTGTTTCTTTGTTGCCTCTAAGCATGATGTGAAACAACAATATCTTATTTTGTGATAAAAATAATGTAAACACCAGACGTTTTTTTCACACATTTTTGAATTTATATATTTTAAATTCAAATCAAAGATGTGTAAAAATGGAATTATGGTTTCTGTTGCCTCATCATAAATTTCACACCTTTTAGTTTCTGTACTTTGTCAGCTTTTAGCATTTAATCCGTAACTATTATCAGCTTTTAGTGTTTAATCCGGAACTCCGGAACTTTTATAACATATTGTTTGTGGTTCTTACGTGCTTACAATATTTGTAATATTAACAATGAAACAGTATCTCAGCGACACAGACAATTAGGAGACATTTTGTAAAACGTTCAAGCTACTACTGCAAGCAGACTTTAAGATATAGAGATGGTGAAGTTCTTTTTCAAAACATTGATTTTTATAGCATTATATGCTGTAATAATAGCAATGCCTGGACACATAAAACTTAAACCTGAAAATATTGTACTTGGCGCCCCACAGGTGATTCCGTGTGTTCCTGACAGCATTGGAATCAAAAGTTATACCATTGATGTTTTCCAGTATTATTGGTTTGGCCCCTATGGTGGAATAGCAACAGACGATGATAAAATTCGGGTAAACAAAGCCACTGGAGATTTAATGATTTATAAATTTGATTTTTCTGATACCGGTGTGTATAAGTGCGTTATTGAATACTCAAGAAACTGGGAGATAAAAGCACACAATCCAATTTTCATCACTCATTTCTTGGAAGGTAAATGCTTATAAGAATCGATTTCGGTAGTGTTTAGAAGTTAAAAAAACTTTAAATTATGAATCGCATTTATCCATTTTTACTGCAATTTATGTAAAGTGTTATAAGTTCGATATATATTTAATGATTGTACATTAATTTTCCAAAATCCATGAAATCACCTTTCCTACTACCAACATACAGCTCACCGCCATTGTTTCCGCGTTAAGCCTGAGGTATTAAAATGTTGAAAATCAAACTTGTATGCAGATATAAATTTATCATTACGAAATAATTTTGATTTATTATTATTATATACAATAACTAAATACATACATAGATATGGATAAATTTAATCAATAGCATTACACATTTAATGAAATTAGACATTCCGTGAAGTCAGAAAACGAGATAACCTTATGTTAGAAATGAGAAAGGTTTTATTGTTTTCTTTGCAAGTCATAGAACAAATAATTTTAAAACATAAAAAGTGTTGAATGATTTCTTTAATTGTCTGTGAAAAGCTTGAAATTACAAAATGCTACAGTGTTATAGGAGAAAAATGTTTCTTTTGTTACAAACACACAGTAAGTTCTGGTATTCAGAGACATTGTTTAGCCACTTTTCTCATCAAAGCGATGAAACGATACATTCTTATCATTTGAAATAAGAAAGTTTGAAGAGCTCATTTGATTAACTATATCTGTTACTGAGCATATCTTTAATTCTGATCTGGGTGTAAGACTAGAGGGAAGGCAGCTAATCATCACCACCTACCGCCAACTCTTGGGCTACTCTTTTACCAACGAATAGTGGGATTGACCGTCACGTTATAATGCCCCCATGGCTGAAAGGGCGAACATGTTTGGTGTGATGGGGATTCGAACCTGCGACCCTCAGATTACACGTCGAATGCCTAAACACATCTGGCCATGCCGGGCCTTTAATTACCAAAATTTGCGTTTTTCATATAGCAAAGCAACAAAGGGATATCCGCTGTACCAACCGAGGGGAAATCTAACCCTTAACTTTAGCATTGTAAATCCTTATTTATTATTAATTGTGAAAATACGTAGATTTGAAACCTCCTGTGACTTACGATACAATAGATAAAGAGCAAAATAAGCCATCAACTATATTTGTTAGATTTCGTTTATACCTTACAGGATTTCCAATGTATGAGCTTTCACGAAAAAAAGTAGTTAATAATTTGTTATGAGCCTAAAGTGTCATATCAGGTCAAAAAATTCCCCAAGTAGCCCAGGAAACTGTTTGCGTGCTTCCAATGCTAGAAACCGGGTTTCGATATCCGTGATGGGCAGAGCATAGATGGCCCATGGTATAGTGTTGTGCTAAATTACAAATAAACAGTGCAAAAATATTATTTCTTATGTCAACAATACTTGAACTACGAACCATCTTATACTTTATTTTAGCATGCGTACAACCGAGTGAAAACTACCAATGTCCTGAAGGACTCACACTGAGACTTAACCTATGTTGTAAGTTGTGCTTTCCTTCAAAGCGTTTATATGTGTGATCAGTATTTATGAATTATAATTTTTAAATAAATCGAAAAAGGAAAAACTGTTTCGAACAAACTAAGCAATAAATTAGTTATTATATACTTCATCCATTATTTTATTTTTAATTGTCAAAGTTAACATTGTAAACATTTCAAGCTTTTTTCTTAGATCCAAGTCAACCAGGAACGGAGGAAGAAACATACGTTCCTTCTCCAAGGAAAAGTAAGTTATGCTACATAACGTAAAACGTACCTTTAACGTGAGATAATAAGTGGGGAAAGGTTGGTGACAAAATGTCGTGATGTAAAAATATTACTGTGACGATGTTTGTGTTGACGCGTGTTGTTCTTTCTTCCTGTTAAATTTCTTGAATCCCTTATTCATGAAGGTAAAAAATGTAGTAATGTGTGAATACCCGATCTCTTATAATATTCCGGTGCATTGTGGACATTATTTTCTATTCTAAATAATAAATATCTTACCATTTCACCACTCATAGTAACTTAGGTAAAACATGATTCACCAAACCACGTCTATCATTCCCACTAATTCACTGTTCACAGTTTGAGCTTTTCTGTTGTCTGAAGTAAGTTTTTGGACCAGTAATTGTATGCCATAAGTATTTTCCTCCTCCTAGTATTGTTGTATTATTTAAACCTTGACTATTTTATAAAAAACTGGTTGACTCGAACAGAGTTTTACATTAGTTTACAATAAAAAGACCGTCCATGTACTTTACCTTTGAATTGTTACCGATAGTTTTCCAATATATTCTCTTTCGTAGTTCGTATTCTGTAGTTCATTTAGACACTAATTACAGATTTCTTTGAATAGTGAAACATATAAACAGTATTCAGTTTACAAATTGCTAGTAAGTCAGTGTCGACAATCCTACATCCTTGGAAGTCTGAGAACTCGTTACTTTTGCCTTTTGTCTTGTTACAAATATATATATCTGCTGTAATGGTGGTCAGTCACGTGATGCGTCAAATGATCATCCTGATTTGATATGAAAACACAGTCAGTGTATTTGGTTGTCATAAGATATGATAAGTAAATATCTTTATTTGGATTATCAAGGAAGAAAGTAAATCTAAAGTGATACTTCACACTTCTTTACCTGTACTGTTTTATCCATGTGCATTAAACTTATACGTGTTTGAATAAAGAGTGGAACTTCGATTCCAGTAACTCAGAACGCTGTGGTTATCTTGTTATTTTCACTGTAAGTATACCAAATGAAACGTAGCTTCCTCCAATACTATCATATAACAAAAACAAATTGCACTTGACTAACTTTCTTTTTAACTTGTATTTTTCCATTTCAGCACCATCCATGTCAGAACATACGATTCCATTGGTAACTG
>NW_027467782.1:42150884-42352030 GCF_004210375.1 Tachypleus tridentatus | reverse complement strand
TTTTGGGTTGAATTGGATGAGATTTTTTATTTCTTTAGGAAACATTGATTTGCTTTTTTGGTTGTTGTTGTTGTTACAAAAGCTTTTTGTCCTGAATTTTCAAGGAATAATTACTTCAAATATGTCTTGTATGGGTGATGTGTTATTACACAAGTTTTATTTATACTTTGTTTATTATGGAATAGGTTACTACCATTGTATTTTTGCATTTTGTGGGGAAGCTTGTTTATTGTGGAGGAGGTTGCTACCATTGTACAACATTTTGTGGAATCCATCATGCATCATATTGCTTTCATTCTCTTCAACCTGTGTGTTGTGATCATCATGTTCTTTGCTCAATGATTATAATCCTTGTGATTATTTAATGCTTTCTACCTCACCTGACAGTAGGGTTCATGCTTTGATTCCTCTTTTGAATAGCTTTGCATATGTTCCCACATACCTTGACCTTCACTTCCATGTCCTAACTTACAACTGTTTGTTCTTTCCTTTTTTAGATTATCTGTTTTTTGAGATCTGTATCTGCTTAGAGTGAACCCTTCTCCTCTGTTTAGCTCTTTAGTTCCCAGTTTTGCAATTTCTTTTTCTGCACCCTTCTATGGTATTTTTTCTTTCTATACTTTATGTCTGAGGTACTTCATTGTGCTTCAGAATGATTTTTAGAGATTTATTCCCTCTTTTGACCATGATGACCTGTACCCTGTTTGATTCATGATGATGAGAAAACCCACTTGTAGAAAATATATATATGTTAAAATGGCTGGTATGGGTTGAGAAAATTCTATGTAGAGGAGTTCAACATAGAGTTTATCAACCCATACCAACTGACCGACTATATATTGTACCCTACTTACTTTAGTTCTTCTGTTGAGACCTGTTTGGTCAGGATACACTCTTACACCATTGCATGACTACCTACTTCTTATCCTTTTTTTTTTGACCTGATGTCTTTGGTGGTGTTCTTAATTCACTGGAGTCCATGGGCCAAAGTAGCTTGGCATCAGCCTTATTTACTTTCTCTGATTTCTCATCTTTCACAGCCTTGCTGTTCCTTGACAGGCTCAGTCTATTCTAATATATTTGTTTCACCTCTAAAACTTTTCCCCTTCTTCCTGTCCTCCCACTACTCAGTGTCAGATTTGTTGCATTTCTTGTCAGCAACTATCCTGTTTGGTCATGCCCAATAGACACACATCTGTTTGTCACTCTTCTGCACTTACATGTTAATTCTACAAGTTCTCATCCACCTTCTTTCTTTCCACTTCATTTTTTCTCTTCTCATTTTATTTTCTACTCCTTCAGACCCACAATCTATCTTTGTTTTCAAGGATGTAATAAAAGATCATGTGGCCAAAGATACTGTCAAGGAAGTATAAAACTTTTTTTTTGGTTTTACTTTTTTGTCTCTTTGTGCTCCATAAGAAGACCATGGGCTGGTGTCCAGTAACACCTATTGTCCTTCAACTGATCTTTGGCTGTTCCATACTTTTAGATAGAAGATTTCTTTTCTCTCCATTGGCCATTTTCACCTGAACTGTGGATGACCACATCCTGATTGCTCCATCCTCTAGACATTTGATACAGTTTGTTCATCACAATTGTGTTTTCGATTTTATGCTCTTCCCTTCAGCACAATTCTTGCTCCTCATATGTTAAATTGAATGAGGAAGACCCTCACATGCAACCTTTACAGCATGGAACTGAGATTCCATTTCTACATTGAGAGTAGCTCCTCTTAATCCATTTCCAGCTGGGGTAACACAGTGAAAGATCTGTATTCAACCTTCACCTATCACATAAAGAATATACACTAAAATACTTCATTTTAGTTTTTTCTACCTCAACTTTGTTATTAACAACACCATTATCACATACCATGTTCTACAAAAATAGAAAGCCTAACCACAAATGTTTTGCATAGAGATATTCTTAGCCAACTACAACTTTGATCTCCAGTATTATGAGCTATTAGGGATTATTACCATTACTACTGAAGAGTATGATTGCTTGCATTTTTTATAGGTGTTGCACTTTAAATTTATTACATAACAACTAACTACAGTTTAAACTACAGTGCAGTTCATTTTCATATAATTATTTCCAAAACTTTAGACTGTAAAAATATTATCATTACTACCAAACAAAGGTAAAGAAAGATCACTGTTTGTATTCTGGGACTCATAAAGACCAACTGAATTTTTTGGCTTGCTATTAAAATTGACGGTGCGCTCCTTGATTTGCAGAGCAAGGAAAGCGTACAAGCTCGGCTGGGATGGTGGTTGAAGAGACATGGGTATTCTAAATGGTAGCTATAGGAAGTAGAAGAGAAAAGGGTCATTGAAAAGGTGTCTTATGATGGAGGATAGCATATTGCTGTATTCCATTAGGATCTCACTTGTGTGTGATAGAAAATAGTATATTGCTGCATTATTACTATGATCTCACTTATGTATTATAGAGAATAGTATTTTGCTGTATTCCATTAGGATCTCACTTGTGTGTGATGGAGAATGACATATTGCTGTATTCCATTAGGATCTCACTTGTGTGTGATAGAGAATAGCATATTGCTGTATTCCATTGGGATCTCAATTGTGTGTGTGACAGAGAGCAGCATATTGCTGTATTCCATTGGGATCTCACTTGTGTGTGACAGAGAATAGCATATTGCTGTATTCCATTGGGATCTCAATTGTGTGTGACAGAGAACAGCATATTGCTGTATTCCATGAGGATCTCACTTGTATGTGATAGAGAATAGCATATTGCTGTATTCCATTAGTATTTCACTTTGTGTGTGATAGAAAATAGCATATTGCTGTATTACATTATGATCTCACTTGTGTGTGTAGAGAATAGCATATTGCTGTATTACATTATGATCTCACTTGTGTGTGATAGAGAATAGTATTTTGCTGTATTCCATTGGGATCTCACAATTGTGTGTGATAGAGAATAGCATATTGCTGTATTCCATTAGGATCTCACTTGTGTGTTGTGTGTGATAGAGAATAGCATATTGCTGTATTCCATTAGGATCTCACTTGTGTGTGATAGAGAATAGAGAATAACATATTGCTGTATTCCATTAGGATATCACTTGTGTGTGATAGAGAATAGCATATTGCTGTATTCCATTAGGATCTCACTTGTGTGTGATAGAGAATAGCATATTGCTGTATTCCATTAGGATCTCACTTGTGTGTGATAGAGAATAACATATTGCTGTATTCCATTAGGATATCACTTGTGTGTGATAGAGAATAGCATATTGCTGTATTCCATTAGGATCTCACTTGTGTGTGAGAGAATAACATATTGCTGTATTCCATTGGGATCTCACTTGTGTGTGACAGAGAATAGCATATTGCTGTATTCCATTGGGATCTCAATTGTGTGTGACAGAGAATAGCATATTGCTGTATTCCATTAGGATCTCACTTGTGTGTGATAGAAAATAGCATATTGCTGTATTACATTATGATCTCACTTGTGTGTGATAGAGAATAGTATTTTGCTGTATTCCATTGGGATCTCACAATTGTGTGTGATAGAGAATAGCATATTGCTGTATTCCATTATGATCTCACTTGTGTGATAGAGAATAGTATTTTGCTGTATTCCATTAGGATCTCACTTGTGTGTGATAGAGAATAGCATATTGCTGTATTCCATTAGGATCTCACTTGTGTGTGTGATAGAGAATAGCATATTGCTGTATTCCATTAGGATCTCACTTGTGTGATAGAGAATAGCATATTGCTGTATTCCATTAGGATCTCACTTGTGTGTGATAGAGAACAGCATATTGCTGTATTCCATTAGGATCTCACTTGTGTGTGATAGAGAATAGCATATTGCTGAAATAGCATATGCTGTATTCATTAGGATCTCACTTGTGTGTGATAGAAGACAGCATATTGCTGTATTCCATTAGGATCTCACAATTGTGTGTAGCATATTGCTGTATTCCATTAGGATCTCACTTGTGTGTGATAGAGAATAGCATATTGCTGTATTCCATTAGGATCTCACATTGTGTGTAGAATAGCATATTGCTGTATTCCATTGGGATCTCACTTGTGTGTGATAGAAGAATAGCATATTGCTGTATTCCATTATTGGGATCTCACTTGTGTGTGATAGAGAATAGCATATTGCTGTATTCCATTGGATCTCACTTGTGTGTGATGGAAAATGACATATTGCTGTATTACATTATGATCTCACTTGTGTGTGATAGAGAATAGCATATTGCTGTATTCCATTGGGATCTCACTTGTGTGTGATAGAGAATAGCATATTGCTGTTGATAGAGAATAAGCATATTGCTGTATTATAGATCTCACCTTGTGTGTGATAGAGAATAGCATATTGCTGTATTCCATTAGGATCTCACTTGTGTGTGTGCATATTGCTGTATTCCATTAGGATCTCACTTGTGTGTGATGACATATTGCTGTATTCCATTATGATCTCACTTGTGTGTGATAGAGACAGCATATTGCTGTATTCCATGGGATCTCACTTTGTGTGATAGAGAATAAAGCATATGCTGTATTCCATTAGATCTCACATGTGTGTGATAGAGAATAGTATTTGCTGTATTCCATTAGGATCTCACTTGTGTGTGATAGAGAACAGCATATTGCTGTATTCCATTAGGATCTCACTTGTGTGTGATAGAGAACAGCATATTGCTGTATTCCATTAGGATCTCACTTGTGTGTGATAGAGAATATATATTGCTGTATTCCACAGGATCTCATGAGAATAGCATATTGTGTATTCCATTAGGATCTCACATTGTGTGATAGAGAATAGCATATTGCTGTATTCCATTAGGATCTCACTTGTGTGTGATAGAGAATAGCATATTGCTGTATTCCATTAGGATCTCACTTGTGTGTGATAGAGAATAGCATATTGCTGTATTACATTATGATCTCACTTGTGTGTGATAGAGAATAGCATTTTGCTGTATTCCATTGGGATCTCACATGTGTGTGATAGAGAATAGTATTTTGCTGTATTCCATTGGGATATATTGCTGTATTCCATTAGATCTCACTGTGTGTGATAGAATAGCATATTGCTGTATTCCATTAGGATCTCACTTGTGTGTGATAGAGAATAACATATTGCTGTATTCCATTAGATATCACTTGTGTGTATGTGAAGAATAGCATATTGCTGTATTCCATTAGGATCTCACTTGTGTGTGATAGAGAATAGCATATTGCTGTATTCCATTAGGATCTCACTTGTGTGTGATAGAGAATAACATATTGCTGTATTCCATTAGGATCTCACTTGTGTGTGATAGAGAATAGCATATTGCTGTATTCCATTAGGATCTCTTGTGTGTGACAGAGAATAGCATATTGCTGTATTCCATTGGGATCTCACTTGTGTGTGTGTGTGACAGAGAATAGCATATTGCTGTATTCCATTGGGATCTCACTGTATTCCATTGGGATCTCACTTGTGTGTGACAGAGAATAGCATATTGCTGTATTCCATTAGGGATCTCACTTGTGTGTGATAGAAAATAGCATATTGCTGTATTACATTATGATCTCACTTGTGTGTGATAGAGAATAGTATTTTGCTGTATTCCATTGGGATCTCACTTGTGTGTGATGGAGAATGACATATTGCTGTATTCCATTAGGATCTCACTTGTGTGTGATAGAGAATAGCATATTGCTGTATTCCATTGGGATCTCAATTGTGTGTGACAGAGAACAGCATATTGCTGTATTCCATTGGGATCTCACTTGTGTGTGACAGAGAATAGCATATTGCTGTATTCCATTGGGATCTCAATTGTGTGTGACAGAGAATAGCATATTGCTGTATTCCATTGGGATCTCACTTGTGTGTGATAGAGAATAGCATATTGCTGTATTCCATTAGTATTTCACTTGTGTGTGATAGAAAATAGCATATTGCTGTATTCCATTATGATCTCACTTGTGTGTGATAGAGAATAGCATATTGCTGTATTACATTATGATCTCACTTGTGTGTGATAGAGAATAGTATTTTGCTGTATTCCATTGGGATCTCACAATGTGTGTGATGATAGAGAATATTGCTGTATTCCATTAGGATCTCACCTGTGTGTGATAGAGAATAGCATATTGCTGTATTTAGGATCTCACTTGTGTGTGATAGAGAATAACATATTGCTGTATTCCATTAGGATATCACTTGTGTGTGATAGAGAATAGCATATTGCTGTATTCCATTAGGATCTCACTTGTGTGATAGAGAATAGCATATTGCTGTATTCCATTAGGATCTCACTTGTGTGTGATAGAGAATAACATATTGCTGTATTCCATTGGGATATCACTTGTGTGTGATAGAGAATAGCATATTGCTGTATTCCATTAGGATCTCACTTGTGTGTGACAGAGAATAGCATATTGCTGTATTCCATTGGGATCTCACTTGTGTGTGACAGAGAATAGCATATTGCTGTATTCCATTGGGATCTCAATTGTGTGTGACAGAGAATAGCATATTGCTGTATTCCATTTGGATCTCACTTGTGTGTGATAGAAAATAGCATATTGCTGTATTACACATTATGATCTCACTTGTGTGTGATAGAGAATAGTATTTTGCTGTATTCCATTGGGATCTCACAATTTGTGTGTGATAGAGAATAGCATGTTGCTGTATTCCATTATGATCTCACTTGTGTGTGATAGAGAATAGTATTTTGCTGTATTCCATTAGGATCTCACTTGTGTGTGATGGAGAATGACATATTGCTGTATTCCATTAGGATCTCACTTGTGTGATAGAGAACAGCATATTGCTGTATTCCATAAGGATCTCACTTGTGTGTGATAGAGAATAGTATATTGCTGTATTCCATTAGGATCTCACTTGTGTGTGACAGAGAACAGCATATTGCTGTATTCCATTGGGATCTCACTTGTGTGTGATAGAGAATAAGCATATTGCTGTATTCCATTAGGATCTCACTTGTGTGTGATAGAGAACAGCATATTGCTGTATTCCATTAGGATCTCACAATTGTGTGTGATAGAGAATAGCATATTGCTGTATTCCATTAGGATCTCACTTGTGTGTGATAGAGAATAGCATATTGCTGTATTCCATTAGGATCTCACTTTGTGTGAGAGAATAGCATATTGCTGTATTCCATTAGGATCTCACTTGTGTGTGATAGAGAATAACATATTGCTGTATTCCATTAGGATCTCACTTGTGTGTGATAGAGAATAGCATATTGCTGTATTCCATTAGGATCTCACTTGTGTGTGATAGAAAATAGCATATTGCTGTATTCCATTATGATCTCACTTGTGTGTGATAGAGAATAGTATTTTGCTGTATTCCATTGGGATCTCACAATTGTGTGTGATAGAGAATAGCATATTGCTGTATTCCATTATGATCTCACTTGTGTGTGATAGAGAATAGTATTTTGCTGTATTCCATTAGGATCTCTTGTGTGTGTGATGGAGAATGACATATTGCTGTATTCCATTAGGATCTCACTTGTGTGTGATAGAGAACAGCATATTGCTGTATTCCATTAGGATCTCACTTGTGTGTGATAGAGAATAGTATATTGCTGTATTCCATTAGGATCTCACTTGTGTGTGACAGAGAACAGCATATTGCTGTATTCCATTAGGATCTCACTTGTGTGTGATAGAGAACAGCATATTGCTGTATTCCATAAGGATCTCACTTGTGTGTGATAGAGAATAGCATATTGCTGTATTCCATTAGGATCTCACTTGTGTGTGACAGAGAACAGCATATTGCTGTATTCCATTAGGATCTCACTTGTGTGTGATAGAGAACAGCATATTGCTGTATTCCATTAGGATCTCACTTGTGTGTGATAGAGAATAACATATTGCTGTATTCCATTAGGATCTCACTTGTGTGTGATAGAGAACAGCATATTGCTGTATTCCATTGGGATCTCACTTGTGTGTGAGAGAATAGCATATTGCTGTATTCCATTAGGATCTCACTTGTGTGTGATAGAGAATAACATATTGCTGTATTCCATTAGGATCTCACTTGTGTGTGATAGAGAATAGCATATTGCTGTATTACATTAGGATCTCCGACCACGTTCTTCAAACAGATTTATCACTGCTGAGAATATGAAAGGGAAATACAAACTTCTCTCTTCATTTTGACTTGTTTGAAAATATATACTGGAAATAAGAACTTCGATAAATGTCTTGGCGTACCAAAAATGATATACCAAATATTGTACTGGGGATTAAAGATGTAAGTCTCAAACTGAGGGTTCACCTTGAAGATTTACAAAAACAACGTACTCAAAAACTGTTTACAGCAATGGACACTGTGACTATAATTAAACCCAGCAGTTACATTACGAGTGATACAAACAGTTTCAGAAACTCAAACTAAAGCATTATTTACAAAAGTGCTAACGTTACATAAAAGTTCAGTGACAACGCTGTCTTAATAAAATAAGAAAGTTGGTTGTATTATAGTTTAGTAACATCGTTGTCTGAATAAAATACTAAAGTTGGTTGTATTATAGTTTAGTAACATCGTTGTCTGAATAAAATACTAAAGTTGATTGTATTATAGTTTAGTAACATCGTTGTCTGAATAAAATACTAAAGTTGGTTGTATTATAGTTTAGTAACATCGTTGTCTGAATAAAATACTAAAGTTGGTTGTATTATAGTTTAGTAACATCGTTGTCTAAATAAAATACTAAAGTTGGTTGTATTATAGTTTAGTAACATCGTTGTCTGAATGAAATACTAAAGTTGGTTGTATTATAGTTTAGTAACATCGTTGTCTGAATAAAATACTACACAGTTGGTTGTATTATAGTTTAGTAACATCGTTGTCTAAATAAAATATGGAAGCTGTTTTGTATTATAGTTTAGTAACATCGTTGTCTAAATAAAATACTAAAGTTGGTTGTATTATAGTTTAGTAACATCGTTGTCTAAATAAAATACTAAAGTTGGTTGTATTATAGTTTAGTAACATCGTTGTCTAAATAAAATACTAAAGTTGGTTGTATTATAGTTTAGTAACATCGCTTGTCTTTATAAATTACGAAAGCTGGTTGTATTATAGTTTACTAACATTGTTGTCTTAATAAAATACCACAGTTGATTGCATTATAGTTTACTAACATTGTTGTCTTAATAAAATACCACAGTTGATTGCATTATAGTTTAGTAACATCGTTGTGGTGTTGACTTTATTAAATGTTTGTGTGTGTTTTCTTATAGCAAAGCCGCATCGGGCTATCTGCTGAGCCCACTGAGGGAAATCAAAACCCTGATTTTAGCGTTGTAAATCGAGACATACCGCTGCACTAGCGGGTGATATTAATTACTTGAGTAATCCTGGATGTTGAACCTTAACTTGGGACACAGTGATGGTATGTAAAATCCATATATATTTTCACACTACACATAGAAAGCACTGGTCAGAGATACGGAACTACATCCATGGGTAACCCTTTATGAGATTAGCATGTTCGATTTACAAAAGACTAATTACTGGCACTAGAGAAGGATTATACCGAAGAAAATTAACTTGAGAAAAGTTACTTCAATGTCTTTGATTTACGATGTATACTGAATGATCAACAGTTGTATAATTTAAAGTTATTCAAACAAATGATACCAAATATCTATAAACCTGGTAATGGGAGAGTTGGTTATCTATAAACCTGGTAATGGGAGAGATGGTTATCTATAAACCTGGTAATGGGAGAGTTGGTTATCTATAAACCTGGTAATGGGAGAGATGGTTATCTATAAACCTGGTAATGGGAGAGTTGGTTATCTATAAACCTGGTAATTGGAGAGTTGGTTATCTATAAACCTGGTAATTGGAGAGTTGGTTATCTATAAACCTGGTAATGGAAGAGTTGGCTATCCATAAACCTAGCAATGAAAGAGTTGGCTATCTATAAACCTGGTAATGGGAGAGTTAGTTATCTACAAAAAGTGGTAATGGGAGAGGTTAGTTATCTACAAAAAGTGGTAATGGGAGAGTTAGTTGTCTATAACACCTGGTAATGGGAGAGTTGGTTATCTATAAACCTGGCAATGGGAGAGTTAGTTGTCTATAAAACCTGGTTATGGGAGAGTTAGTTATCTATAAACCTGGTAATGGGAGAGTTGATTTATCTATCTATCTATATCTGTATTTAAATAAGGTATATGATCATGTGTGAAACAGAAAGAACCTCATAGAGATGATTTACAGGTGTATTTAAAAGAGTTATGTGAACATGTGTGAAACAGGAAAAACCTCATAGAGATGTTTTACAGGTGTATTTAAATGAGGTATATGATCATGTGTGAAACAGAAGAACCTCATATAGAGATGATTTACAGGTGTATTTAAAAGAGTTAAGTGATCATCTGTGAAACAGGAAGAACCTCATAGAGATGATTTACAGGTGTATTTAAAAGACCTATGTGATCATCTGTGAAACAGGAAGAACCTCATAGAGATGATTTACAGGTGTATTTAAAAGACCTATGTGATCATCTGTGAAACAGGAAGAACCTCATAGAGATGATTTACAGGTGTATTTAAAAGAGCTATGGGAACATGTGTGAAACAGGAAGAACCTTGTAGAGATGATTTACAGGTGTATTTAAAAATTTAAAAGAGATATATGAACATCTGTGAAACAAGGAAGAACCTCATAGAGATGATTTACAAGGTGTATTTAAATGAGCTATGTGAACATCTGTGAAACAGGAAGAACCTCATAGAGAGATGATTTACAGTTGTATTTAAAAGAGCTCTTTGATCATCTGTGAAACAGGAAGAACCTCATAGAGATGATTTACAGGTTTATTTAAAAGAGCTATGTGATCATCTGTGAAACAGGAAGAACCTCATAGAGATGATTTACAGGTGTATTTAAAAGAGATATGTGATCATCTGTGAAACAGGAAGAACCTCATAGAGATGATTTACAGGTGTATTTAAAAGAGCCATGTGGACATGTGTGAAAGAGGAAGAACTTCATAGAGATGATTTACAGGTGTGTTTAAAAGAGCTATGTGAACATGTGTGAAACAGGAAGAACCTGACAGAGATTATTTATTTTTATTCTATTTTGTTCTCTAGTTTCAATGCCTTTCTTATGTGTACTACAACACAGACTTAATTTATTAAAATGTCTTTAATTAATTGTTATGCGCATGTCAGCTTCCATGAAATGTAACTTAACCTACCAGGATCTCGTTCACGAAACAAACATTTTTACAAGAGACAAAACTATACACACAATTTCTTCGGACTCTATAGAAAACTGTTCTAGTGGTTAACATATCAAGACTGTGGATTACAAAGTTCATGTCCTGTTGCCCTTAAAACAAACTCTGCATTTTGAATCAGTGAGTAAATCTGACAGTGAAGCGTAACTATTGTGTCAGATAAGTTCGTACAGGGTTCACTATTTGAAGAATAAGAGGTTTGAACAAAGAAAGACAGAACATTGCAATATTAATTATAAACAAAATGTGATAATGGTATGCCAATCTGACCTCCTGGTGGCAATTATTAGATAAGTAACAGATCCATGAAACATTTAAATAAGTGTTAACTAATTATTAAACATCTATTTACAGGTAAAAACAATGTAATAGGAACCATTATGATATTACCACTCTAATGAAAAAAATAACTAGTGGAAAATATGTAAATATTAAAACAATTATATATATATTATAACCATACAATATTCAATTCGTAAACGAAAACACACTGCATGAAATTAAAAAAATACGCTGCACATTTTTTTTTTCTCGAAAAAGTGATTCTAGAGTACGTGTTACAACGTGAGATTATAAAATGTATCCTATATTTTGAAATGACTGTTGAAATAGGACCCACATTGCAGCTCCAATTCGCTAGTCTCACATAAGAAAATTAGAAATTAGAAGAGTGAAATGTGGGTGCTCAACATCCCACATCTGTATCACCCTTCACTGCCTGTTGTGGGAAGGTGACTGCTCTCCCATGAGAGAATAAGAAAAATATAAACATTAAAATGAAATAAATAAATAAATAAAAATGAAAGGTACTGACATCTGGTGGTAAGATAAAACTTACCTCTTGAAGTTAGCATTCCAGATTTTCAATTTATTATACACAATAACAATACAAGGAACAAAACACCAAGTGTATACAAAATGTACAACAATGATATGGAATGAAATAACAAAAAACATAAATATACAGTACATACAGCTATGTAAGTGAACACGAAAATTACAAAAGGAGAAATTAGAAAAAAAGATATGTATACACACATGCATATATACACTAAATATTAAATTAAAAAATGAATCGGCGCATAAAACAATATGTACTGATATGTACAAGTAACTAAATCCAAAAAACAAACAACAGAAATGAAAGTAGAAAATTACAAATGACTAAAGAAAATTACAGAAAAAAATGAAATACAAAGCTTAAAGAAAAAATTTAAAAACCCAAAAATTAAGAAGGATTTAATTACAAAAAAACAGTCATACAAACAAACATTCCACATAATATACAATATGTACAAAAAAATTATAGGATACAAAAAAGTACACACAAAATAGATAAAAAAAAATTATGAAAATACAAATAAACAATAATTACATAGAACAGACAATCTAGAAAATCAGTCTGATTCCGCTACCCTCAAGCGTGCCCACCGGTGAGACGTCCGGGCACCAACAATGATAAAGAGTCCCTCCGATTCAGTAACTAATAGTTCGCATCAAGGCGGAATAACAGTTTGTATTTGGTCTTATTTTACAGAACAACACTGGAGCCCCTCAAAAAGGAATTGAGTGCGGGTAAGCCAGATGACCCTGATATGGGGATGTGAAAGGTAAAGGCCAGGACACTGTGAACGGGGATCAGCAAGTGATCAAAACGGTCTCAGCCGAGATCGATGGGACACGGAAAAGGTGAGCCACCTTCTTCTGTCCGATGTCGAACAAAGGACCAACATGTAAAGGACACTATACCTGAGTATGACATGACTCGGCGACACTGATACTGGACAGGTATAATCGTTCTCTCACCGGTAAAATGTCATGAAACCCTGAATGTAAATATCAACATGGCACAACATTCCATGGAAGAGCGGGGTGGTGTTGCTCTATCCTGTGAATACAGTCTGGAGGAAGCAGACGGCAGAGAGTATTGGAATTCGCCGGAATATCACGTGGCATAGCGTGACAACGTCTGATCGCTGCAACAGTGTCAGCATACCAAGTGGGAGAATTAAAACACATTGGTTTATTCAGGCCCGGTGAAACACAAAAATGTCTGAACCAATCAGGAAATGAGCCAGTTGGCTACAGGGATGATCCTCCCAAGAGAGACAGCATATAGTTGTGGACAAGAAAGGCACTCGGTCCAGACACGTGGGATGTCCACTCCTCTCATGAAGGGTGGCTTAACTAAAGACAACCAAGACACTGTCTCAGTCTTACCACTCCACAGACATGTCACTCAACAGCTCGCGCACAGCAGTCGTTCAGAGGAAGTATCTCGCCAAGATACCATAACAAGTGGAGAAGCCTCCTCTTCACCGCTTCTGTCAAACAAGTTAGCAGGGCTGTAACAATCTTGAACTGCCAAACTGACACGTTATACCATCTTCCCACAGGCAGCCTCAGGACTCGCAATGAAGGGAATCCCAAAACACTTGACTGGAGAGGAAGCCCATGCCAAATTAAATGGAGTATCTGCAGATGAGGCCCACTTGCCCAACTCCCGAGCCCTAGACTTAGTGTAGTTGAGCTGAGCTGCACTACCCTGAGAGTACTTGTTAACAATCGCCCTTGTTGAACCCAGGTATGTTTGGTTTTCTAGAAATCAGTTCATATCATCTGCATAACTTACATACTTGATGGATGCCCCACCTGGGAAACGAAGGCCACACATTGAAACCTAGTGATACAGATGAGAGAGCAGGTACGATCACTAACGCATAAAGAGATGGCGATAATGGACGTCCTTGACGAACACCCTGACAGATGTTAAACTGGGCATCAAGTATCCATTCACTAAGAACATGCTCGAAGAAGACGTATAGAAAGTTCGTACATAAGCTGGAGTAAAAACCAAACCTCTCCAGAACGTACCGCAAATATTTGTGGTAACTCAATCAAAGGCCTTACTCTGATTAAGTGACACAAAAATTTTAGGGATGCTCCTGTCCGTGATATAATGTAACAGGTCATATCGAAGTACCAAGTTTTGATGGATACTTCTTCCTCACACATTTCAATGTCAAGGACAAGACGGCATGACAACACTGAAATGGGTATACAGGGTTTCAGAAATAATCTTTCCATCCACACTCAAGAGTGATATGGTATGCCATATCTTTGGACTGGAGAGATCCTTAGAGATTAACATAATTAATCCATCCAGCGTACCCGAAGGCATGGACCCACGGGTCAGACAGTAGTTAAAAAAAAGTCTAATGAAAAGGGGCCCAGTAATATGCCATACATGGTGATAGAATTCCACTGGTAAGCCATCCAGTCCCAGACACTTACCAGATAGCCAGCCAAAATTCATTTAGTGTAATGGGTTTCAAAACGTAGTCAGACCGTGATGGATTGAGGGTTGGCAAGAACTGAATGATGTCTCGCCAAATATCCTCACCCACAGTCGAAGCCGAATATAGTCAGCTATAGTACTTGAGGCACGTGTTGAGGATGTCAGTAATGTCTGAGGATACCTGACCATTGTCTCTCAACAGATTGGAGATGTGCTTATATTAAGACTTCTCCTGTGCCTTACAAAGTGGAATCATAGTAACATTTCTGGGATTAAGCAACTTCATCAGACTAGAAATGCTAGTCCATTGATTCAAGAAGTTTGTTTTGAATTACGCGCAAAGCTACACGAGGGCTATCTGTGCTAGCCGTCCCTAATTTAGCAGTGTAAGACTAGAGGGAAGGCAGCTATTCATCACCACCCACCACCAACTCTTGGGCTACTTTTTTACCAATGAATAGTGGGATTGACTGTCACATTATAATGCCCCACAGCTGGGAGGGCGAGCATGTTTGGCACGACGGGGATCAGAACCCGCGACCCTCAGATTACGAGTCGCATGCCTTAACACGCTTGGCCATGCCAGGCCTATCCCATAAGTAATGTCCCATTTTTGGGTTCAGAAAAAGAGAAAGTATTTCAAGCGATTTTAATGTTACTTAATCAATAATGTATGTTCCATTATTATTCATTACTTCCTGCCAATGATTCACAAGCTTCTGAATGTCACTTCTGTAAAATTC
Organism: Tachypleus tridentatus; assembly: GCF_004210375.1. NCBI lineage: Eukaryota > Metazoa > Arthropoda > Merostomata > Xiphosura > Limulidae > Tachypleus > Tachypleus tridentatus. The sequence goes on along the minus strand of NW_027467782.1, from coordinate 42,336,686 downwards.
ATAGGGTCTGTAGGAAAAGAATACAGAGAAAATAGTTTTGACATCTTCATTGGAATAGATGATAATCAGATGTAGCAAGGTCTGGAGAATAAGGAGGATGTGGAAGTTTTTACCAGTCTAGTTCTTCAGTCTTTGCAGATGTAATCCTTGCTGTATGGGGCCATGCATTATCCTGATTTAACACAACACCTTTGACTGATCAAAGGATGGCTCCTTTCTTTCAGTGCAACATTCAAGCACTCTACCTGTTGATTGTAGAAGTTTGATGAAATCATTACATTGAATGAAAGCAACTCACAGTGAATCACACCAACAATATCTCCCAAACGTTTAGCAAGACTTTCCTAGGGTGGATGTTCATTTTGGGCTGTGCTTTAGCCAGTTTACCTGCAATGAGTCATTGTCTACGGCACTTAACATTTTTATAAAATATCCATCTTTCATCTCCAGTCACTATCTTGCTCAATAAAGGTGAGCTATGTTCAAGATAGAGCAGAGAAGTGCAAATGTGCACTCTTGCTCTAAGGTTGGCTTCTCTCAAATCATGGGGGACACATTTTCCAAGTTCTAACACCTTTCCAAGCTCTTGCAGATGACAGTGAACTGTTAAATGGGTTAAATCACACTTCTGTACTAGTTCAACTGTTACAGCATAATCTTCATCAAGTGCAGCCAGTAACAAGTCATCATTAAACTCAACAGGACGACTCGAACATGGCGAATCACTTAAGCTGTAGTCACCTGATCTGAACTTCTGAAACCACCTTCGACATTTTCTTTCATTTAGAGACTCTGCACCATAAATACCTTGAATGTTTTGTGTAGTTTCTACCGCACTATTGCTTTTCTTAAACTCATAAAGCATTATATGCCTAATGGGCTCCTCAGACACATCCATCTTTATAAGGGTGTAATTGATTAATGATCTGAAAAAGTGGAGTTGGGTTAGTTTCTTTTATTTGTCTGAACATTTCTATACACGTCCTGCTATATATTTTAGTCATGAAAGCCTTATATAAAGAAGAAATGATGATACACTTTCTGTATTAAATTTTTGGACATTACTTTTGGGATGGCTTGATATATACTGGTCAAAACAAATTGGATGTCATCAACTTATTGATAAATATATATAGAAACACCTAAATTATAAAGGAAACTATTAAATGAAATTAATGTGTTTGTGGGACGACATCACCAGTTACTTATATGTCTCATGTGCCCCTCAGACACATCCATCTTCGTAATGGTTATTTGATTAATGATCTGAAAAAGTGTATTGGGTTAGTTTCTTCTATTTGTTTGAACATTTTTTATGCATGTTCTACTACATATTTTGCCATTAAAGCTTTTACAAAGATAAAATGATGATGAACTTCCTGTATTAGCTTTTCAGACATCACTTACGGGATGACTTGATATTTGATAAACGTTTATTAATTGGAAAACTACAGATATATGACAAGGAATATTTACAGATTTCGAACATTACAACCAATCAACTTCAGAAAATTAACTTCGGACGTCAGTATTTCTATGAAGGCATGACATATCTTCCTTGATGAAAAATTAGCATATAAATATTTTAAGGTCAGCTAAGAACAGAACTAGCTAGCTTCCCGTCAAGTGAATTGTACCTGTATATCAACAGAGAATTCATTCGTTCATCATGAACTGCCGCTAAAAGATTCAATTCCAGATCAGATAGAAGAACCAGCACTGTTTGTAAACTTTTTAAAAATATTATTTGTAATAACTTGTTGTAATAACCATTATAAATTGTATTGTTGTTTGTATATTCAATTTATCTGTCTTAAGAGAAAAAAAACTGTGTGTATCAATCTAGTTGGTAAATATCATAAATTTAATAAATACCAGGATTCAATTAACTTCTAAATTATCAGTGATGTCGAGAAACCCACTTGTTGAGAAATTTATATGCAAAAACGGCTCGTTTGGGTTGAGAAAATATTTTACATAGAAGAGCGAACAACGTTTCGACCTTCTTCGGTCATCGTCATGACCGTCATCGTCGATGACCGAAGAAGGTCGAAACGTTGTTCGCTCTCTATAATATTTTCTCAACAAACGAGTTGCTCATTGCATATCTTCTAAATTAATATTTCTGGCTGTTTAAAATCATAATACATAAGATAATAAATCGGAGGCTCGTCCGTAATAAACTATATTACTTAACCAGACGTATCAATTTTCATTGTTATTTGATCAAAGTTTTTTTTAAAAACTGCCCATGTTAATCACTATATGGATTTTATTTTTTATACTTGTTTATAAAGTGTTCTGGTTAGCTTTACTTTTCTAAAAGCTTTATAAAATAATAAAAAAAAATGAAATGAATTTAGTTATAGAAAAAAATGCAGACAAAACAATGAATGGAATAAAACTACCACAATGAACAAAGTAGCAAAACAATGGAATAAAAACTACCACAATGAACAAAGTAGCAAAGCAGACAAAACAATGGAATAAAACTACCACAATGAACAAAGTAGTAAACAGACAAAACAATGGAATAAAACTACCACAATGAACAAAGTAGTAAAGCAGATAAAACAATGAATTGAATAAAACTACCACAATGAACAAAGTAGTAAAAGCAGATAAACAATGATTGGAATGAAACTACTACAATGAACAAAGTAGTAAAACAGACAAAACAATGAATGGAATAAAACTACCACAATGAACAAAGTAGTAAAGGAATAAAACAATGAATGGAATAAAACTCCCACAATGAACAAAGTAGTAAAGCAGATAAAACAATGAATGGAATAAAACTACCACAATGCAAGAAAGTAGTAAAAGCAGATAAAACAATGAATGGAATAAAACTACCACAATGAACAAAGTAGTAAAGCAAATAAAACAATGAATGGAATAAAACTACCACAATGAACAAAGTAGCAAAGCAGACAAAACAATGGAATAAAACTACCACAATGAACAAAGTAGCAAAGCAGACAAAACAATGAATGGAATAAAACTACCACAATGAACAAAGTAGTAAAGCAAATAAAACAATGAATGGAATAAAACTACCACAATGAACAAAGTAGCAATGCAGACATAACAATGGAATAAAACTACAACAATGAACAAAGTAGTAAAAGCAGACAAAACAATGGAATAAAACTACCACAATGAACAAAGTAGTAAAACAGACAAAACAATGGAATAAATACCACAATGAACAAAGTAGTAAAGCAGATAAAACAATGATTGGAATGAAACTACCACAATGAACAAAGTAGTAAAGCAGATAAACAATGATTGGAATGAAACTACTACAATGAACAAAGTAGTAAAGCAGACAAAACAATGAATGGAATAAAACTACCACAATGAACAAAGTAGTAAAGCAGACAAAACAATGAATGGAATAAAACTCCCACAATGAACAAAGTAGTAAAGCAGATAAAACAATGAATGGAATAAAACTACCACAATGAACAAAGTAGTAAAGCAGATAAAACAATGAATGGAATAAAACTACCACAATGAACAAAGTAGTAAAGGAAATAAAACAATGAATGGAATAAAACTACCACAATGAACAAAGTAGTAAAGGAGACAAAACAATGAATGGAATAAAACTACCACAATGAACAAAGTAGTAAAACAGGACAAAACAATGGAATAAAACTACCACAATGAACAAAGTAGTAATAAAAGGAAAACAGATAAAACAATGAGTTAAATGAAACTACCACAATGAACAAAGTAGTAAAACAGATAAAACAATGATTGAATGAAACTACCACAATGAACAAAGTAGTAAAGCAGATAAAAAAATGAATGGAATAAAACTACCACAATGAACAAAGTAGTAAAGCAGACAAAACAATGAATGGAATAAAACTACCACAATGAACAAAGTAGTAAAAACAGATAAAACAATGAATGGAATAAAACTACCACAATGAACAAAGTAGTAAAGCAGATAAAACAATGAATGGAATAAAACTACCACAATGAACAAAGTAGTAAAGCAAATAAAACAATGAATGGAATAAAACTACCACAATGAACAAAGTAGTAAAGGAGACAAAACAATGAATGGAATAAAACTACCACAATGAACAAAGTAGTAAAACAGACAAAACAATGGAATAAAACTACCACAATGAACAAAGTAGTAAAGCAGATACAAAACAATGGAATAAAACTACCACAATGAACAAAGTAGTAAAGCAGATACAATAACAATGGAATAAAACTACACAATGAACACAGTAGTAAAACAGATAAAACAATGAATGGAATAAAACTACCACAATGAACAAAGTACTAAACCTGATATCAACATAAATTAACAGAAGAAAATAATACATGAAAGCTAAAAAGTTAAGCATAATAATAGGAGAAAATATAACAGCAGAAGAAAACCTGCTGCAAATGCAGAAAACTAAATAAAATTAATAATAGAAACAAATCGAATAGTGTAATGAAGCAACGTGTGAGCGCAGACAGCCCTCGTGTAGCTTTGCGTGAAATTCAAAACAAAACAACATTTGAAATCAAAAAATTAAACATAATAAAAGGTAAAATGTTTAGCCACAAAGAGCTATTTATAATAAAAATAAGCGTATTGATTTTCCAGAATGTTTGAGGTTGATCTAAAGTTCATAAGATCACCTTTCGTTACGTAAAAAACTCAGACTTACATTATTTTGAACATTAATCCAAACAGTACTTGTAGTAATTCTTATAATAAAATATTACTACGTTCTGTGTAAATTCTCATTTTATCTAGCCTCGACTCCCTATAAAACAAAATTACTGAAAGTATTGAACTAGACAAAGGCTCAAAAGTAATGTTGGCGGGAGGCAACGCTAAGCCTGACTTTGGAACCAGACATATAAAAGTTTGAATTAACAGTTGCTAAGATTATATAAAGCTTAGACTGCTAAATAACTTACTCTGGTGAGTTGGAAATAAGGTTTAGCGATTTTCTATAACAACCAACAGTCGAACGGGCGATGCTGTCTCGCGTAACAGTTTCACAGCGTCTTTGAAGGAGATGTCCCGCAGTGACATGTCGTTCACCTAGAAAATCTGTAGGAGACAAAAGAAATGTTGTTGTATTTTTTTTCATATTAAATCGTGCTGGAATAAACTTTGAAACTAATAAAATGATTCGACTTATAGCCAACAAAACATCTCCCCTCTTTAGACGGCCATCTTGGAAAGCTGCACCACAGCGAAGAACATCTGTTACAACTATGGCCTCCTATAAGATACGATGTGAGCTATTAAATAACAATTATTATTGTATTAGACTCACGACAAGTTCTATTGATAAGCTGCTTTCTCACTAAAGATCTTAAACTGTTTATTCTCCAAGCGAATAATTTACTTGTAAAACAAATTCTGATCTATAACGTAGAGTTAATATTTAAAATAAGCCATATAACGTTTAATTAATTCTAGTTATGCCATTCAATTATAAATCTATAGTTTTGTTTTTATTTAATACAGGCCGTGCATAGTTTGGTAATTAGAGCTCCTAACTCGCAAATCTGTAGGCCACGACTTCGAAACCGCGTTTCTGAACGTGCTTGCCCTTTCAGTTATGGGGTTTACAGAGCCACAGTCAATCCCACTACTCTTTCACGGAAAGAGTTAACGGTAGGTGGTGTTGTAATTAGGGCGAGTGTTTCATGGTCCGCCACCAGAGAGTGACACGTGTAACGATCTCATTGTCCTACAAACCAGATACGATTATGTGTTGGGAAGTAGTATCAAATAATGCGTTGCTAGGAGATGCCATGTGATAATATAGTTAAGGGTTATTCAACATAGAGCGTGTTGCTGTAGGCGACGAACTAGTAACAGAGGGTGCACTCCTAGAAACAGATATTGTAACCAAGGGATCTATTAGTAGATGTTATTACCAAGCTTATATAGGATTGGAAACTATTACTTTCGTAGAACTGCTTATAGATTTCAGTTGTTCTCAACTTATGTTTACAGTTTTAATATATTTACCTGCATTGGTCTTACAAAAGTGGACGGTGCTTTCATATGCAGAAGGTATTATTTGGAAATTATTAAATTGGACAAAGGCGCATTGTGGGGTGTCTTAAGATGTGATTACATCAAACAATTTAGTCTAGACTTAATTATGTGTTCTATAATTTACAAATTAATTATGTGTCCTATAATTTTACAAATAAAACTCTTATTTTATTATTTCAGTGTGACAACTATTATGACACTGTTATCAGTTTTATCACGCGTATTATCTTAATTTGTCCAATATTTGAATGAGACATTCTTTATAACCAATAATTTACCATGCATCCATCATTATATGTATTAAACATTTCACTAATTCATTTATTCTCTAGTTTTATATTGACTTACATAGCATATTTTTTTGAATTTTGTGTCACAAGCCTAGTGTGTCACACATGACAAGTTATAAGATGTCTTCAAATAACGTTCACTTTCATTAAACCTAGTATGTCATACACCGACAAGTTATATATAACATGTCCTGAACTAACGTTAGCTGTCATAAGCCAAGTGTGCAGTGGCGGATTTAAGGTTGTGTGAGCCCAGTGGCTAATAATTTACATACAGTAAAATTATGGGCCCTGAGGTTGAACCTCCTACTTCAATACGACACTGCAAGTGTGTCCCACACTGACAAGATGTAACATATCTTGAACTGACGTCAACTGTCGTTAAGCTTAGTCCATTGCCCAAGGAAGAATATACTTTAAATTTATATTTATACGAGATTTACATTGAATAGTAATAACGACTCCACCACGTAGAATGTTTAAATATAAACAATTTAATATTCTGCATAGCGCCTTTAAAAGTTGAATAATATAATAATAAATATGTATTTATTGGTGGTGTGTTCTATTGACGAGCTACATTCCATCTTAACTGACAGTTAAAAATTAGAAGCTGTTATCTGTCTCTGATAGCTCTTGTGTAGTGTTTTTATTAAAGGTTATTCATGTTTGATACAAAGCAGTAAAATCACTAGAAATGGTACAAGTGTCGCAAGGTTTTGAATCCCGTAAAGCAAGAACGATTTTGGTTGCAGCAGTAAGTACTTAAATGTTTCCAATTCATTAACCATCTCGTTCAGTACCGATTAATTTATTACAATGACAACTAAGCTGGCAGACTAAAAAGTTTGAGATACAATGTATAAAATATGCTATCCTGAACAATAAAACAGACCAGCAAACCTTTGCGATCAATCTTTCTCTTAAGGAACTTTAATTAAACTTCAAACCAACTTTTTATAGTACCATTAAAGTTTTTTCGTTTTTTTTACCACAGAAGTTATGATACTGAGTTGATAACAAATGAAATTGACAAAACCAATCCAGTATGCTGGCAATATAAAGTTTAAACATTACACAACATATATATTAAGATTTTATTCATTATTTATTTACAAATTCCAAATAAATCATCGTAGGAAAAGAAGGAATGTTGTTTTCTTGAAATATCGTATTTTGAATGTTTCTAATACTTATACATTTTTAATAATACATTGGAAATGTGGTAAACGTAAGGGCGTTCGAAGCTAGAATTCAGGATCCAATCCCTGCTGTTGCAGATCGCAGCCCATTATGCCCTCAGCTACAAAACAAATATTCCACATTTTTACGGAAGGACTCAGAGGCACGTTTCTGGACTTTCAACGCTAAAATATAGTGTTTGAATCCCATGGTGGACAGAATACAGATAACTTATTGTATAGTTTTGTGATCAAACAAATAAAGCAACTATCGGGTAAATCAGTTTGAAGTTTCTCAGTAAAGCTTTAGTTTAAATTCGATGATGAGAAACCAGTTTTTCAGAAAACACGAGTTAGAAGATGGCTACAGTGGGCAATACAAATATCTTTATTGTAAATAATATCACGTCATCGTCACTAGTTTACAGGTATTATCCAAACCATACAAATAAAACTTCTATAAATTACTTTGAATTCCAAATATCAAGAACTAATTACAAAAACATGAGGAAGAATTGAACCAAAGATCAACCAAAGCTGCTTCTTGTACTTTAATACGACATCATGATGATGTACATTCATAGTAAATCTTCAAATTCCTAGATGTTTTCGTCACTTGACAGTTATTGGTTTTTAACAAACTACGCACACTTTTCTGTCATCATAGTAATGCGTAAAAACAACAAATTGCCAAATCGTTAGTCTTAACTAGTAATTTACGCACTTTCTTGTACTAGTGTTTTATATATAAGAACCAAACCTATTTTTCTTTATAGATATTTGGATTAATTAAGTTTTTCTACAATGTTTAAATATTTTTAAAGGTACATTTTAAAGAATATTCAACATTGTTTTAGCATATAATTTGGAACTAACGTATATCTCTTAAGATGTCCGAATATAGTGATATATTATTGTTTGTCCTGGAATAGCTAGGTGGTTAGTACACTCGACTCGTAATCAGAGGGTCGCGGGTCTGAATCCCCGCCACACCAAACATGCTCGTCTTTTTAACCGTGAAGGCCTTATAATGTCACAGTCAATCTCACTATTCGTTGGTAAAAGAGTAGCCCTAGAGTTAACGGTTTTGAATTTAACACAGAGCTACACGAGTGCTATCTGCGCTAGCTGTCCTTAATTTAGCAGTGTAAGACCAAAGGGAAGGTAGCTAGTCATCATCACCAACCTTTGAGCTCGTCTTTATCAACTAAGAATGAGATTGCCCATCACATCACAACGTCCCACGACTGAAAGGGCGATTGGTAGGATGGGGATTCAAACCCGTAACCCTGAGATTACGAATTGAATGCCCAAACCACCCATCTACACTGGATTTGTTGTTTTTTTAAGCAAACTAGAACAGAAATCGTCGCATTTCTAATCTTGGTAAGCTAACCACTAGGTTTCACCCAGAGCGATTAGATATTATTGGAATTACGGCCAAAATGTCGTTAACAGTAATGGTTCCCAACTAATGCATTCTAATTATGATATTTTCTGATATTGACTAGGAACGTTAAGTATCTTTTATCATCCTGTCACGGAGACTAGTATCTTTAAATATCAAATTTCTTTCTCGTTCTGATTTTTATAATTAGGTAGCTTGCTTCTGATCACGAACAGTTCCGTCGAGAGGTATGAAGATGTCTTCCTTCTCACTAATCGTCACCAAACAACCTACGTTCGAAATAAAACCGGTAAAGAATCAATTTCATTCTAAACAGGATTTTATCATTCCTATTGTCATGTTACACACCAACAAGTGTCAGCGTCTTGAAACTTTAAGCATCAACAAAGGTCAGCGTCTTGAAACACTATAATCATTAACAAAGGTCAGCGTCTTGAAACTCTAATCACCAACAAAGGTCAGCGTCTTCAAACTTTAATCACCAACAAAGGTCAGCGTCTTCAAACTCTAATCACCAACAAAGGTCAGCGTCTTGAAACTCTACTCACCAACAAAGGTCAGCTTCTTGAAACTCTAATCACCAACAAAGGTCAAAGGTCTTGGAACTATAAGTATCAACAATGGGCAGCGTCTTGAAACTCTAATCACCAACAAAGGACAGAGTTTTGAAACTCTAAGCATAAACAAAAGTCAAGGTCTTGAAATTCTAATCACCAACAAAGGTCAATATCTTGAAACTCTAATCACCAACAAAGGACAACCGTCTTGAAACTCTAATCACTCAACAAAGGTCAGCGTCTTGAAACTCTAAATCACTAACAAAGGTTAAAGGCCTTGAAATTAAACATCAACAAAGGGAAGCGTCACAGAAACTAAGTATCAACAAAATGAAATGTCTTGAAACCCTAATCACCAACAAAGGTCAACGTCTTGAAACTCTAATCATCAACAAAGGTCAGCGTCTTGAAATTCTAATCACCAACAAAGGTCAATGTTTTGAAACTCTAAGTATCAAACAAAGATCAAGTCTTGAAACTCTAATCACTCACAAGGTCGTGACTCAATAATACCCAAACAAAGGGCAAGCGTCTTGAAACTCTTTAATCAAAGCAAAGAAAGGTCATCGTCTTGAAATTCTAATCACTAACAAAGGTCACGTCTTCTTGAAACTCTAATCACCAACAAAGGACAATATCTTTAAACTGTAATCACCAACAAAGTAGGCATCGTCTTGAAACTCTAATCACCAACAAAGATCAACGTCTTGAAACTCTAATCACTAACAAAGGTCAGCGTCTTGAAACTCTAATCACCAACAAAGGTCAGCGTCTTGAAACTCTAATCACCAACAAAGGTCAGCGTCTTGAAACTCTAAGCATTAACAAGTCAGCGTCTTGAAACTATAAAGTATCAACAAGGGGCAGCGTCTTGAAACTCTAATCATCAACAAAGGTCAGCGTCTTGAAACTATAAGGATCAACAAGGGCAGCGTCTTGAAAACTCTAATCACCAACAGGGTCTTGAAACTTAATCAACAAAGGTCAGCGTCTTGAAACTCTAATCACCAACAAAGGTCAGCGTCTTTCTAAACTCTGCAGAATCAACAAAGGTCAAGCGTCTTGAAACTCTAATCACCAACAAAGGTCAAAGGTCTCTGAAACTCTAATCACCAACAAAGGTCAGCGTCTTGAAACTCTAATCACCAACAAAGGTCAGCGTCTTGAAACTCTAATCACCAACAAAGGTCAGCGTCTTGAAACTCTAATCACCAACAAAAGGTCAGCGTCTTGAAACCTTAATCACCAACAAAGGTCGCATCAGTCTTCAAACTCTAATCACCAACAAAGGTCAGCGTCTTGAAACTCTAAGTATCACCAACAAAGGTCAGTGTCTTCAAACTCTAATCACCAACAAAGGTCAGCGTCTTGGAAACTCTAATCACCAACAAAGGTCAATGTCTTGAAACTCTAATCACCAACAAAGGTCAGCGTCTTGAATAGTATCAACAAAGGGCGTCTTGAAACTCTAATCACCAACAAGGACAGCGTTTTGAAAACTCTAATCACCAACAAAGGTCAATGTCTTGAAACTCTAATCATCCAACAAAGCAGGTCAGCGATCTTGAAACTCTTAGCATCAACAACAGGTCAGCGTCTTGAAATCCCAATCACTAACAAAGGTCAGCTGTCTTTGAAACTCTAATCACCAACAAAGGTCAAGGTCTTGAAACAAGGTAAGTATCACAAACAAAGGTCAGCGCCTTGAAACTCAATCACCAAGGTCATCGTCTTGAAACTCTAATCACCAACAAAAACAGTTTTGAAACTCTAATCAACAACAAGCACAACATCTTGAAACTCTAATCACCAACAAGGTTCTTGAAACTCTAATCATGTAAAGAGGAATGTCGCCCTGAAACTCATAGCATCAACAACAGGTCAATGTCTTGAAACTCTAAATCACAAACAAGGGTCAGCGTCTTTGAAACTTTAATCACAAGTAACAAAGGCGTCTTGAAACTCTAGTATCACTAACAAAGCGTCTTCTCTCAAAGTGTCTTGAAACTCTAATCATCAACAAAGGTCAAACGCCTCCAAACTCTAATCAATAACAAAGGACAAAGTGTCTTGAAACTATAATCAATAACAAAGATCAGCGCCTCCAAACTCTAATCACCAACAAAGGACAATGTCTTGAAACTCTAATAATCTCTAACCCAAGGGTCAGCCGCCTTTGAAACTCTAATCACCAACAAAGGTCAGCGTCTTGAAACTCTAATCACCAACAAGGTCAGCGTCTTGAAACTCTAATCACCAACAAGGTCAGCGTCTTGAAACTCTAATCACCAACAAGGTCATCTTGAAACTCTAATCATCAACAAAGGTCAGCGTCTTGAAACTCTAATCACCAACAAGGTCAGCGTCTTGAAACTATAAGTGTCAAAAGGTCAGCGTCTTGAAACTCTAATCACCAACAAAGGAAGGCGTCTTGAAACAATCACCAACAAAGGTGGCGTCTTGACTCTAATAACAACAAAGGTCAGCGTCTTGAAACTCTAATCACCAACAAAGGTCAGCGTCTTGAAACTCTAATCACCAACAAAGGTCAGCGTCTTGAAACTCTAATCACCAACAAAGGTCAGCGTCTTGAAACTCTAATCACCAACAAAGGTCAGCGTCTTGAAACTCTAATCACCAACAAAGGTCAGCGTCTTGAAACTCTAATCACCAACAAAGGTCAGCGTCTTGAAACTCTAATCACCAACAAAGGTCAGCGTCTTGAAACTCTAATCACCAACAAAGGTCAGCGTCTTGAAACTCTAATCACCAACAAAGGTCAGCGTCTTGAAACTCTAATCACCAACAAAGGTCAGCGTCTTGAAACTCTAATCACCAACAAAGGTCAGCGTCTTGAAACTCTAATCACCAACAAAGGTCAGCGTCTTGAAACTCTAATCACCAACAAAGGTCAGCGTCTTGAAACTCTAATCACCAACAAAGGTCAGCGTCTTGAAACTCTAATCACCAACAAAGGTCAGCGTCTTGAAACTCTAATCACCAACAAAGGTCAGCGTCTTGAAACTCTAATCACCAACAAAGGTCAGCGTCTTGAAACTCTAATCACCAACAAAGGTCAGCGTCTTGAAACTCTAATCACCAACAAAGGTCAGCGTCTTGAAACTCTAATCACCAACAAAGGTCAGCGTCTTGAAACTCTAATCACCAACAAAGGTCAGCGTCTTGAAACTCTAATCACCAACAAAGGTCAGCGTCTTGAAACTCTAATCACCAACAAAGGTCAGCGTCTTGAAACTCTAATCACCAACAAAGGTCAGCGTCTTGAAACTCTAATCACCAACAAAGGTCAGCGTCTTGAAACTCTAATCACCAACAAAGGTCAGCGTCTTGAAACTCTAATCACCAACAAAGGTCAGCGTCTTGAAACTCTAATCACCAACAAAGGTCAGCGTCTTGAAACTCTAATCACCAACAAAGGTCAGCGTCTTGAAACTCTAATCACCAACAAAGGTCAGCGTCTTGAAACTCTAATCACCAACAAAGGTCAGCGTCTTGAAACTCTAATCACCAACAAAGGTCAGCGTCTTGAAACTCTAATCACCAACAAAGGTCAGCGTCTTGAAACTCTAATCACCAACAAAGGTCAGCGTCTTGAAACTCTAATCACCAACAAAGGTCAGCGTCTTGAAACTCTAATCACCAACAAAGGTCAGCGTCTTGAAACTCTAATCACCAACAAAGGTCAGCGTCTTGAAACTCTAATCACCAACAAAGGTCAGCGTCTTGAAACTCTAATCACCAACAAAGGTCAGCGTCTTGAAACTCTAATCACCAACAAAGGTCAGCGTCTTGAAACTCTAATCACCAACAAAGGTCAGCGTCTTGAAACTCTAATCACCAACAAAGGTCAGCGTCTTGAAACTCTAATCACCAACAAAAAGTCGTCTTGAAACTCTAATCACCAACAAAGGTCAGCGTCTTGAAACTCTAATCACCAACAAAGGTCAGCGTCTTGAAACTCTAATCACCAACAAAGGTCAGCGTCTTGAAACTCTAATCACCAACAAAGGTCAGCGTCTTGAAACTCTAATCACCAACAAAGGTCAGCGTCTTGAAACTCTAATCACCAACAAAGGTCAGCGTCTTGAAACTCTAATCACCAACAAAGGTCAGCGTCTTGAAACTCTAATCACCAACAAAGGTCAGCGTCTTGAAACTCTAATCACCAACAAAGGTCAGCGTCTTGAAACTCTAATCACCAACAAAGGTCAGCGTCTTGAAACTCTAATCACCAACAAAGGTCAGCGTCTTGAAACTCTAATCACCAACAAAGGTCAGCGTCTTGAAACTCTAATCACCAACAAAGGTCAGCGTCTTGAAACTCTAATCACCAACAAAGGTCAGCGTCTTGAAACTCTAATCACCAACAAAGGTCAGCGTCTTGAAACTCTAATCACCAACAAAGGTCAGCGTCTTGAAACTCTAATCACCAACAAAGGTCAGCGTCTTGAAACTCTAATCACCAACAAAGGTCAGCGTCTTGAAACTCTAATCACCAACAAAGGTCAGCGTCTTGAAACTCTAATCACCAACAAAGGTCAGCGTCTTGAAACTCTAATCACCAACAAAGGTCAGCGTCTTGAAACTCTAATCACCAACAAAGGTCAGCGTCTTGAAACTCTAATCACCAACAAAGGTCAGCGTCTTGAAACTCTAATCACCAACAAAGGTCAGCGTCTTGAAACTCTAATCACCAACAAAGGTCAGCGTCTTGAAACTCTAATCACCAACAAAGGTCAGCGTCTTGAAACTCTAATCACCAACAAAGGTCAGCGTCTTGAAACTCTAATCACCAACAAAGGTCAGCGTCTTGAAACTCTAATCACCAACAAAGGTCAGCGTCTTGAAACTCTAATCACCAACAAAGGTCAGCGTCTTGAAACTCTAATCACCAACAAAGGTCAGCGTCTTGAAACTCTAATCACCAACAAAGGTCAGCGTCTTGAAACTCTAATCACCAACAAAGGTCAGCGTCTTGAAACTCTAATCACCAACAAAGGTCAGCGTCTTGAAACTCTAATCACCAACAAAGGTCAGCGTCTTGAAACTCTAATCACCAACAAAGGTCAGCGTCTTGAAACTCTAATCACCAACAAAGGTCAGCGTCTTGAAACTCTAATCACCAACAAAGGTCAGCGTCTTGAAACTCTAATCACCAACAAAGGTCAGCGTCTTGAAACTCTAATCACCAACAAAGGTCAGCGTCTTGAAACTCTAATCACCAACAAAGGTCAGCGTCTTGAAACTCTAATCACCAACAAAGGTCAGCGTCTTGAAACTCTAATCACCAACAAAGGTCAGCGTCTTGAAACTCTAATCACCAACAAAGGTCAGCGTCTTGAAACTCTAATCACCAACAAAGGTCAGCGTCTTGAAACTCTAATCACCAACAAAGGTCAGCGTCTTGAAACTCTAATCACCAACAAAGGTCAGCGTCTTGAAACTCTAATCACCAACAAAGGTCAGCGTCTTGAAACTCTAATCACCAACAAAGGTCAGCGTCTTGAAACTCTAATCACCAACAAAGGTCAGCGTCTTGAAACTCTAATCACCAACAAAGGTCAGCGTCTTGAAACTCTAATCACCAACAAAGGTCAGCGTCTTGAAACTCTAATCACCAACAAAGGTCAGCGTCTTGAAACTCTAATCACCAACAAAGGTCAGCGTCTTGAAACTCTAATCACCAACAAAGGTCAGCGTCTTGAAACTCTAATCACCAACAAAGGTCAGCGTCTTGAAACTCTAATCACCAACAAAGGTCAGCGTCTTGAAACTCTAATCACCAACAAAGGTCAGCGTCTTGAAACTCTAATCACCAACAAAGGTCAGCGTCTTGAAACTCTAATCACCAACAAAGGTCAGCGTCTTGAAACTCTAATCACCAACAAAGGTCAGCGTCTTGAAACTCTAATCACCAACAAAGGTCAGCGTCTTGAAACTCTAATCACCAACAAAGGTCAGCGTCTTGAAACTCTAATCACCAACAAAGGTCAGCGTCTTGAAACTCTAATCACCAACAAAGGTCAGCGTCTTGAAACTCTAATCACCAACAAAGGTCAGCGTCTTGAAACTCTAATCACCAACAAAGGTCAGCGTCTTGAAACTCTAATCACCAACAAAGGTCAGCGTCTTGAAACTCTAATCACCAACAAAGGTCAGCGTCTTGAAACTCTAATCACCAACAAAGGTCAGCGTCTTGAAACTCTAATCACCAACAAAGGTCAGCGTCTTGAAACTCTAATCACCAACAAAGGTCAGCGTCTTGAAACTCTAATCACCAACAAAGGTCAGCGTCTTGAAACTCTAATCACCAACAAAGGTCAGCGTCTTGAAACTCTAATCACCAACAAAGGTCAGCGTCTTGAAACTCTAATCACCAACAAAGGTCAGCGTCTTGAAACTCTAATCACCAACAAAGGTCAGCGTCTTGAAACTCTAATCACCAACAAAGGTCAGCGTCTTGAAACTCTAATCACCAACAAAGGTCAGCGTCTTGAAACTCTAATCACCAACAAAGGTCAGCGTCTTGAAACTCTAATCACCAACAAAGGTCAGCGTCTTGAAACTCTAATCACCAACAAAGGTCAGCGTCTTGAAACTCTAATCACCAACAAAGGTCAGCGTCTTGAAACTCTAATCACCAACAAAGGTCAGCGTCTTGAAACTCTAATCACCAACAAAGGTCAGCGTCTTGAAACTCTAATCACCAACAAAGGTCAGCGTCTTGAAACTCTAATCACCAACAAAGGTCAGCGTCTTGAAACTCTAATCACCAACAAAGGTCAGCGTCTTGAAACTCTAATCACCAACAAAGGTCAGCGTCTTGAAACTCTAATCACCAACAAAGGTCAGCGTCTTGAAACTCTAATCACCAACAAAGGTCAGCGTCTTGAAACTCTAATCACCAACAAAGGTCAGCGTCTTGAAACTCTAATCACCAACAAAGGTCAGCGTCTTGAAACTCTAATCACCAACAAAGGTCAGCGTCTTGAAACTCTAATCACCAACAAAGGTCAGCGTCTTGAAACTCTAATCACCAACAAAGGTCAGCGTCTTGAAACTCTAATCACCAACAAAGGTCAGCGTCTTGAAACTCTAATCACCAACAAAGGTCAGCGTCTTGAAACTCTAATCACCAACAAAGGTCAGCGTCTTGAAACTCTAATCACCAACAAAGGTCAGCGTCTTGAAACTCTAATCACCAACAAAGGTCAGCGTCTTGAAACTCTAATCACCAACAAAGGTCAGCGTCTTGAAACTCTAATCACCAACAAAGGTCAGCGTCTTGAAACTCTAATCACCAACAAAGGTCAGCGTCTTGAAACTCTAATCACCAACAAAGGTCAGCGTCTTGAAACTCTAATCACCAACAAAGGTCAGCGTCTTGAAACTCTAATCACCAACAAAGGTCAGCGTCTTGAAACTCTAATCACCAACAAAGGTCAGCGTCTTGAAACTCTAATCACCAACAAAGGTCAGCGTCTTGAAACTCTAATCACCAACAAAGGTCAGCGTCTTGAAACTCTAATCACCAACAAAGGTCAGCGTCTTGAAACTCTAATCACCAACAAAGGTCAGCGTCTTGAAACTCTAATCACCAACAAAGGTCAGCGTCTTGAAACTCTAATCACCAACAAAGGTCAGCGTCTTGAAACTCTAATCACCAACAAAGGTCAGCGTCTTGAAACTCTAATCACCAACAAAGGTCAGCGTCTTGAAACTCTAATCACCAACAAAGGTCAGCGTCTTGAAACTCTAATCACCAACAAAGGTCAGCGTCTTGAAACTCTAATCACCAACAAAGGTCAGCGTCTTGAAACTCTAATCACCAACAAAGGTCAGCGTCTTGAAACTCTAATCACCAACAAAGGTCAGCGTCTTGAAACTCTAATCACCAACAAAGGTCAGCGTCTTGAAACTCTAATCACCAACAAAGGTCAGCGTCTTGAAACTCTAATCACCAACAAAGGTCAGCGTCTTGAAACTCTAATCACCAACAAAGGTCAGCGTCTTGAAACTCTAATCACCAACAAAGGTCAGCGTCTTGAAACTCTAATCACCAACAAAGGTCAGCGTCTTGAAACTCTAATCACCAACAAAGGTCAGCGTCTTGAAACTCTAATCACCAACAAAGGTCAGCGTCTTGAAACTCTAATCACCAACAAAGGTCAGCGTCTTGAAACTCTAATCACCAACAAAGGTCAGCGTCTTGAAACTCTAATCACCAACAAAGGTCAGCGTCTTGAAACTCTAATCACCAACAAAGGTCAGCGTCTTGAAACTCTAATCACCAACAAAGGTCAGCGTCTTGAAACTCTAATCACCAACAAAGGTCAGCGTCTTGAAACTCTAATCACCAACAAAGGTCAGCGTCTTGAAACTCTAATCACCAACAAAGGTCAGCGTCTTGAAACTCTAATCACCAACAAAGGTCAGCGTCTTGAAACTCTAATCACCAACAAAGGTCAGCGTCTTGAAACTCTAATCACCAACAAAGGTCAGCGTCTTGAAACTCTAATCACCAACAAAGGTCAGCGTCTTGAAACTCTAATCACCAACAAAGGTCAGCGTCTTGAAACTCTAATCACCAACAAAGGTCAGCGTCTTGAAACTCTAATCACCAACAAAGGTCAGCGTCTTGAAACTCTAATCACCAACAAAGGTCAGCGTCTTGAAACTCTAATCACCAACAAAGGTCAGCGTCTTGAAACTCTAATCACCAACAAAGGTCAGCGTCTTGAAACTCTAATCACCAACAAAGGTCAGCGTCTTGAAACTCTAATCACCAACAAAGGTCAGCGTCTTGAAACTCTAATCACCAACAAAGGTCAGCGTCTTGAAACTCTAATCACCAACAAAGGTCAGCGTCTTGAAACTCTAATCACCAACAAAGGTCAGCGTCTTGAAACTCTAGGTCATGAAACTCAACAAAGGTCAGCGTCTTGAAACTCTAATCACCAACAAAGGTCAGCGTCTTGAAACTCTAATCACCAACAAAGGTCAGCGTCTTGAAACTCTAATCACCAACAAAGGTCAGCGTCTTGAAACTCTAATCACCAACAAAGGTCAGCGTCTTGAAACTCTAATCACCAACAAAGGTCAGCGTCTTGAAACTCTAATCACCAACAAAGGTCAGCGTCTTGAAACTCTAATCACCAACAAAGGTCAGCGTCTTGAAACTCTAATCACCAACAAAGGTCAGCGTCTTGAAACTCTAATCACCAACAAAGGTCAGCGTCTTGAAACTCTAATCACCAACAAAGGTCAGCGTCTTGAAACTCTAATCACCAACAAAGGTCAGCGTCTTGAAACTCTAATCACCAACAAAGGTCAGCGTCTTGAAACTCTAATCACCAACAAAGGTCAGCGTCTTGAAACTCTAATCACCAACAAAGGTCAGCGTCTTGAAACTCTAATCACCAACAAAGGTCAGCGTCTTGAAACTCTAATCACCAACAAAGGTCAGCGTCTTGAAACTCTAATCACCAACAAAGGTCAGCGTCTTGAAACTCTAATCACCAACAAAGGTCAGCGTCTTGAAACTCTAATCACCAACAAAGGTCAGCGTCTTGAAACTCTAATCACCAACAAAGGTCAGCGTCTTGAAACTCTAATCACCAACAAAGGTCAGCGTCTTGAAACTCTAATCACCAACAAAGGTCAGCGTCTTGAAACTCTAATCACCAACAAAGGTCAGCGTCTTGAAACTCTAATCACCAACAAAGGTCAGCGTCTTGAAACTCTAATCACCAACAAAGGTCAGCGTCTTGAAACTCTAATCACCAACAAAGGTCAGCGTCTTGAAACTCTAATCACCAACAAAGGTCAGCGTCTTGAAACTCTAATCACCAACAAAGGTCAGCGTCTTGAAACTCTAATCACCAACAAAGGTCAGCGTCTTGAAACTCTAATCACCAACAAAGGTCAGCGTCTTGAAACTCTAATCACCAACAAAGGTCAGCGTCTTGAAACTCTAATCACCAACAAAGGTCAGCGTCTTGAAACTCTAATCACCAACAAAGGTCAGCGTCTTGAAACTCTAATCACCAACAAAGGTCAGCGTCTTGAAACTCTAATCACCAACAAAGGTCAGCGTCTTGAAACTCTAATCACCAACAAAGGTCAGCGTCTTGAAACTCTAATCACCAACAAAGGTCAGCGTCTTGAAACTCTAATCACCAACAAAGGTCAGCGTCTTGAAACTCTAATCACCAACAAAGGTCAGCGTCTTGAAACTCTAATCACCAACAAAGGTCAGCGTCTTGAAACTCTAATCACCAACAAAGGTCAGCGTCTTGAAACTCTAATCACCAACAAAGGTCAGCGTCTTGAAACTCTAATCACCAACAAAGGTCAGCGTCTTGAAACTCTAATCACCAACAAAGGTCAGCGTCTTGAAACTCTAATCACCAACAAAGGTCAGCGTCTTGAAACTCTAATCACCAACAAAGGTCAGCGTCTTGAAACTCTAATCACCAACAAAGGTCAGCGTCTTGAAACTCTAATCACCAACAAAGGTCAGCGTCTTGAAACTCTAATCACCAACAAAGGTCAGCGTCTTGAAACTCTAATCACCAACAAAGGTCAGCGTCTTGAAACTCTAATCACCAACAAAGGTCAGCGTCTTGAAACTCTAATCACCAACAAAGGTCAGCGTCTTGAAACTCTAATCACCAACAAAGGTCAGCGTCTTGAAACTCTAATCACCAACAAAGGTCAGCGTCTTGAAACTCTAATCACCAACAAAGGTCAGCGTCTTGAAACTCTAATCACCAACAAAGGTCAGCGTCTTGAAACTCTAATCACCAACAAAGGTCAGCGTCTTGAAACTCTAATCACCAACAAAGGTCAGCGTCTTGAAACTCTAATCACCAACAAAGGTCAGCGTCTTGAAACTCTAATCACCAACAAAGGTCAGCGTCTTGAAACTCTAATCACCAACAAAGGTCAGCGTCTTGAAACTCTAATCACCAACAAAGGTCAGCGTCTTGAAACTCTAATCACCAACAAAGGTCAGCGTCTTGAAACTCTAATCACCAACAAAGGTCAGCGTCTTGAAACTCTAATCACCAACAAAGGTCAGCGTCTTGAAACTCTAATCACCAACAAAGGTCAGCGTCTTGAAACTCTAATCACCAACAAAGGTCAGCGTCTTGAAACTCTAATCACCAACAAAGGTCAGCGTCTTGAAACTCTAATCACCAACAAAGGTCAGCGTCTTGAAACTCTAATCACCAACAAAGGTCAGCGTCTTGAAACTCTAATCACCAACAAAGGTCAGCGTCTTGAAACTCTAATCACCAACAAAGGTCAGCGTCTTGAAACTCTAATCACCAACAAAGGTCAGCGTCTTGAAACTCTAATCACCAACAAAGGTCAGCGTCTTGAAACTCTAATCACCAACAAAGGTCAGCGTCTTGAAACTCTAATCACCAACAAAGGTCAGCGTCTTGAAACTCTAATCACCAACAAAGGTCAGCGTCTTGAAACTCTAATCACCAACAAAGGTCAGCGTCTTGAAACTCTAATCACCAACAAAGGTCAGCGTCTTGAAACTCTAATCACCAACAAAGGTCAGCGTCTTGAAACTCTAATCACCAACAAAGGTCAGCGTCTTGAAACTCTAATCACCAACAAAGGTCAGCGTCTTGAAACTCTAATCACCAACAAAGGTCAGCGTCTTGAAACTCTAATCACCAACAAAGGTCAGCGTCTTGAAACTCTAATCACCAACAAAGGTCAGCGTCTTGAAACTCTAATCACCAACAAAGGTCAGCGTCTTGAAACTCTAATCACCAACAAAGGTCAGCGTCTTGAAACTCTAATCACCAACAAAGGTCAGCGTCTTGAAACTCTAATCACCAACAAAGGTCAGCGTCTTGAAACTCTAATCACCAACAAAGGTCAGCGTCTTGAAACTCTAATCACCAACAAAGGTCAGCGTCTTGAAACTCTAATCACCAACAAAGGTCAGCGTCTTGAAACTCTAATCACCAACAAAGGTCAGCGTCTTGAAACTCTAATCACCAACAAAGGTCAGCGTCTTGAAACTCTAATCACCAACAAAGGTCAGCGTCTTGAAACTCTAATCACCAACAAAGGTCAGCGTCTTGAAACTCTAATCACCAACAAAGGTCAGCGTCTTGAAACTCTAATCACCAACAAAGGTCAGCGTCTTGAAACTCTAATCACCAACAAAGGTCAGCGTCTTGAAACTCTAATCACCAACAAAGGTCAGCGTCTTGAAACTCTAATCACCAACAAAGGTCAGCGTCTTGAAACTCTAATCACCAACAAAGGTCAGCGTCTTGAAACTCTAATCACCAACAAAGGTCAGCGTCTTGAAACTCTAATCACCAACAAAGGTCAGCGTCTTGAAACTCTAATCACCAACAAAGGTCAGCGTCTTGAAACTCTAATCACCAACAAAGGTCAGCGTCTTGAAACTCTAATCACCAACAAAGGTCAGCGTCTTGAAACTCTAATCACCAACAAAGGTCAGCGTCTTGAAACTCTAATCACCAACAAAGGTCAGCGTCTTGAAACTCTAATCACCAACAAAGGTCAGCGTCTTGAAACTCTAATCACCAACAAAGGTCAGCGTCTTGAAACTCTAATCACCAACAAAGGTCAGCGTCTTGAAACTCTAATCACCAACAAAGGTCAGCGTCTTGAAACTCTAATCACCAACAAAGGTCAGCGTCTTGAAACTCTAATCACCAACAAAGGTCAGCGTCTTGAAACTCTAATCACCAACAAAGGTCAGCGTCTTGAAACTCTAATCACCAACAAAGGTCAGCGTCTTGAAACTCTAATCACCAACAAAGG
The DNA here is from genome assembly GCF_004210375.1 of Tachypleus tridentatus. Classification (NCBI taxonomy): domain Eukaryota; kingdom Metazoa; phylum Arthropoda; class Merostomata; order Xiphosura; family Limulidae; genus Tachypleus; species Tachypleus tridentatus. Next base: position 42,314,361 of record NW_027467782.1, on the reverse strand, counting down.
TCAGCGTCTTGAAACTCTAATCACCAACAAAGGTCAGCGTCTTGAAACTCTAATCACCAACAAAGGTCAGCGTCTTGAAACTCTAATCACCAACAAAGGTCAGCGTCTTGAAACTCTAATCACCAACAAAGGTCAGCGTCTTGAAACTCTAATCACCAACAAAGGTCAGCGTCTTGAAACTCTAATCACCAACAAAGGTCAGCGTCTTGAAACTCTAATCACCAACAAAGGTCAGCGTCTTGAAACTCTAATCACCAACAAAGGTCAGCGTCTTGAAACTCTAATCACCAACAAAGGTCAGCGTCTTGAAACTCTAATCACCAACAAAGGTCAGCGTCTTGAAACTCTAATCACCAACAAAGGTCAGCGTCTTGAAACTCTAATCACCAACAAAGGTCAGCGTCTTGAAACTCTAATCACCAACAAAGGTCAGCGTCTTGAAACTCTAATCACCAACAAAGGTCAGCGTCTTGAAACTCTAATCACCAACAAAGGTCAGCGTCTTGAAACTCTAATCACCAACAAAGGTCAGCGTCTTGAAACTCTAATCACCAACAAAGGTCAGCGTCTTGAAACTCTAATCACCAACAAAGGTCAGCGTCTTGAAACTCTAATCACCAACAAAGGTCAGCGTCTTGTGACCCTAATCACAAACAACAAAAAAATCAGTCACGTCTTCAAAACTCTAATCACCAACAAAGGTCAATGTCTTGAAACTCTAATCACCAACAAAGGTCAGCGTCTTGAAACTCTAATCACCAACAAAGGTCATCGTCTTGAAACTCTAATCACCAACAAAGATCAGCGTCTTGAAACTCTAATCACCAACAAAGGTCAGCGTCTTGAAACTCTAATCACCAACAAAGGTCAGCGTCTTGAAACTCTAATCACCAACAAAGGTTAGCATCTTGAAACTCTAAGCATTAACAAAAGTCAGCGTCTTGAAACTATAAGTATCAACAAAGGGCAGCGTCTTGAAACTATAAGGATCAACAAAGGGCAGCGTCTTGAAACTCTTATCACCAACAAACAAAGAGTTTTGAAACTCTAATCACCAACAAAGGTCAACGTCTTGAAACTCTCAGAATCAACAAAGGTCAGCGTCTTGAAACTCTAATCACCAACAAAGGTCAGCGTCTTGAAACTCTAATCACCAACAAAGGTCAGCGTCTTGAAACTCTAATCACCAACAAAGGTCAGCGTCTTGAAACTCTAATCACCAACAAAGGTCAGCGTCTTGAAACTCTAATCACCAACAAAGGTCAGCGTCTTGAAACTCTAATCACCAACAAAGGTCAGCGTCTTGAAACTCTAATCACCAACAAAGGTCAGCGTCTTGAAACTCTAATCACCAACAAAGGTCAATGTCTTGAAACTCTAATCACCAACAAAGGTCAGCGTCTTGAAACTCTAATCACCAACAAAGGTCAATGTCTTGAAACTCTAATCACCAACAAAGGTCAGCGTCTTGAAACTCTAATCACCAACAAAGGTCAGCGTCTTGAAACTCTAATCACCAACAAAGGTCAAGCGTCTTGAAACTCTAATCACCAACAAAGGTCAGCGTCTTGAAACTCTAATCACCAACAAAGGTCAATGTCTTGAAACTCTTAGCATCAACACAGGTCAGCGTCTTGAAACTCTAATCACCAACAAAGGTCAGCGTCTTGAAACTCTAAGCATCAACAAAGGTCAGCGTCTTGAAACTCTAATCACCAACAAAGGTCAACGTCTTGAAACTCTAATCACCAACAAAGGTCAATGTCTTGAAACTCTATCATCAACACAGGTCAGCGTCTTGAAACTCTAATCACTAACAAAGGTCAGCGTCTTGAAACTCTAATCACCAACAAAGGTCAGCGTCTTGAAACTCTAATCACCAACAAAGGTCAGCGTCTTGAAACTCTAATCACCAACAAAGGTCAGCGTCTTGAAACTCTAATCACCAACAAAGGTCAGCGTCTTGAAACTCTAATCACCAACAAAGGTCAGCGTCTTGAAACTCTAATCACCAACAAAGGTCAGCGTCTTGAAACTCTAATCACCAACAAAGGTCAGCGTCTTGAAACTCTAATCACCAACAAAGGTCAGCGTCTTGAAACTCTAATCACCAACAAAGGTCAGTTGTCTTGAAACTCTAATCACCAACAAAGGTCAGCGTCTTGAAACTCTAATCACCAACAAAAAAGTCAGCGTCTTGAAACTCTAATCACCAACAAAGGTCAGCGTCTTGAAACTCTAATCACCAACAAAGGTCAGCGTCTTGAAACTCTAATCACCAACAAAGGTCAGCGTCTTGAAACTCTAATCACCAACAAAGGTCAGCGTCTTGAAACTCTAATCACCAACAAAGGTCAGCGTCTTGAAACTCTAATCACCAACAAAGGTCAGCGTCTTGAAACTCTAATCACCAACAAAGGTCAGCGTCTTGAAACTCTAATCACCAACAAAGGTCAGCGTCTTGAAACTCTAATCACCAACAAAGGTCAGCGTCTTGAAACTCTAATCACCAACAAAGGTCAGCGTCTTGAAACTCTAATCACCAACAAAGGTCAGCGTCTTGAAACTCTAATCACCAACAAAGGTCAGCGTCTTGAAACTCTAATCACCAACAAAGGTCAGCGTCTTGAAACTCTAAGCATCAACAAAGGTCAGCGTCTTGAAACTCTAATCACCAACAAAGGTCAGCGTCTTGAAACTCTAATCATCAACAAAGGTCAGCGTCTTGAAACTCTAATCACCAACAAAAGTCAACGTCTTGAAACTCTAATCACCAACAAAGGTCAGCGTCTTGAAACTCTAATCACCAACAAAGGTCAGCGTCTTGAAACTCTAATCACCAACAAAGGTCAGCGTCTTGAAACTCTAATCACCAACAAAGGTCAGCGTCTTGAAACTCTAATCACCAACAAAGGTCAGCGTCTTGAAACTCTAATCACCAACAAAGGTCAATGTCTTGAAACTCTAATCACCAACAAAGGTCAGCGTCTTGAAACTCTAATCACCAACAAAGGTCAGCGTCTTGAAACTCTAATCACCAACAAAGGTCAGCGTCTTGAAACTCTAATCACCAACAAAGGTCAGCGTCTTGAAACTCTAATCACCAACAAAGGTCAGCGTCTTGAAACTCTAATCATCAACAAAGGTCAGCGTCTTGAAACTCTAATCACCAACAAAGGTCAGCGTCTTGAAACTCTAATCACCAACAAAGGTCAGCGTCTTGAAACTCTAATCACCAACAAAGGTCAGCGTCTTGAAACTCTAATCACCAACAAAGGTCAGCGTCTTGAAACTCTAATCACCAACAAAGGTCAGCGTCTTGAAACTCTAATCACCAACAAAGGTCAGCGTCTTGAAACTCTAATCATCAACAAAGGTCAGCGTCTTGAAACTCTAATCACCAACAAAGGTCAGCGTCTTGAAACTCTAATCACCAACAAAGGTCAGCGTCTTGAAACTCTAATCACCAACAAAGGTCAGCGTCTTGAAACTCTAATCACCAACAAAGGTCAGCGTCTTGAAACTCTAATCACCAACAAAGGTCAGCGTCTTGAAACTCTAATCACCAACAAAGGTCAGCGTCTTGAAACTCTAATCACCAACAAAGGTCAGCGTCTTGAAACTCTAATCACCAACAAAGGTCAGCGTCTTGAAACTCTAATCACCAACAAAGGTCAGCGTCTTGAAACTCTAATCACCAACAAAGGTCAGCGTCTTGAAACTATAAGTATCAACAAAGGTCAGCGTCTTGAAACTCTAATCACCAACAAAGGTCAGCGTCTTGAAACTCTAATCACCAACAAAGGTCAGCGTCTTGAAACTCTAATCACCAACAAAGGTCAGCGTCTTGAAACTCTAATCACCAACAAAGGTCAGCGTCTTGAAACTCTAATCACCAACAAAGGTCAGCGTCTTGAAACTCTAATCACCAACAAAGGTCAATGTCTTGAAACTCTAATCACCAACAAAGGTCAACGTCTTGAAACTCTAATCACCAACAAAGGTCAGCGTCTTGAAACTCTAATCACCAACAAAGGTCAGCGTCTTGAAACTCTAATCACCAACAAAGGTCAGCGTCTTGAAACTCTAATCACCAACAAAGGTCAGCGTCTTGAAACTCTAATCACCAACAAAGGTCAGCGTCTTGAAACTCTAATCATCAACAAAGGTCAGCGTCTTGAAACTCTAATCACCAACAAAGGTCAGCGTCTTGAAACTCTAATCACCAACAAAGGTCAGCGTCTTGAAACTCTAATCACCAACAAAGGTCAGCGTCTTGAAACTCTAATCACCAACAAAGGTCAATGTCTTGAAACTCTAATCACCAACAAAGGTCAGCGTCTTGAAACTCTAATCACCAACAAAGGTCAGCGTCTTGAAACTCTAATCACCAACAAAGGTCAGCGTCTTGAAACTCTAATCACCAACAAAGGTCAGCGTCTTGAAACTCTAATCACCAACAAAGGTCAGCGTCTTGAAACTCTAATCACCAACAAAGGTCAGCGTCTTGAAACTCTAATCACCAACAAAGGTCAGCGTCTTGAAACTCTAATCACCAACAAAGGTCAGCGTCTTGAAACTCTAATCACCAACAAAGGTCAGCGTCTTGAAACTCTAATCACCAACAAAGGTCAGCGTCTTGAAACTCTAATCACCAACAAAGGTCAGCGTCTTGAAACTCTAATCACCAACAAAGGTCAGCGTCTTGAAACTCTAATCACCAACAAAGGTCAGCGTCTTGAAACTCTAATCACCAACAAAGGTCAGCGTCTTGAAACTCTAATCACCAAAAAAGGTCAGCGTCTTGAAACTCTAATCACCAACAAAGGTCAGCGTCTTGAAACTCTAATCACCAACAAAGGTCAGGTCTTGAAACTCTAATCACCAACAAAGGTCAGCGTCTTGAAACTCTAATCACCAACAAAGGTCAGCGTCTTGAAACTCTAATCACCAACAAAGGTCAGCGTCTTGAAACTCTAATCACCAACAAAGGTCAGCGTCTTGAAACTCTAATCACCAACAAAGGTCAGCGTCTTGAAACTCTAATCACCAACAAAGGTCAGCGTCTTGAAACTCTAATCACCAACAAAGGTCAGCGTCTTGAAACTCTAATCACCAACAAAGGTCAGCGTCTTGAAACTCTAATCACCAACAAAGGTCAGCGTCTTGAAACTCTAATCACCAACAAAGGTCAGCGTCTTGAAACTCTAATCACCAACAAAGGTCAGCGTCTTGAAACTCTAATCACCAACAAAGGACAGCGTCTTGAAACTCTAATCACCAACAAAGGTCAGCGTCTTGAAACTCTAATCACCAACAAAGGTCAGCGTCTTGAAACTCTAATCACCAACAAAGGTCAGCGTCTTGAAACTCTAATCACAACAAAGGTCAGCGTCTTGAAACTCTAATCACCAACAAAGGTCAGCGTCTTGAAACTCTAATCACCAACAAAGGTCAGCGTCTTGAAACTCTAATCACCAACAAAGGTCAGCGTCTTGAAACTCTAATCACCAACAAAGGTCAGCGTCTTGAAACTCTAATCACCAACAAAGGTCAGCGTCTTGAAACTCTAATCACCAACAAAGGTCAACGTCTTGAAACTCTAATCACCAACAAAGGTCAAGCGTCTTGAAACTCTAATCACCAACAAAGGTCAACGTCTTGAAACTCTAATCACCAACAAAGATCAACGTCTTGAAACTCTAATCACCAACAAAGATCAACGTCTTGAAACTCTAATCACCAACAAAGATCAACGTCTTGAAACTCTAATCACCAACAAAGGATCAACGTCTTGAAACTCTAATCACCAAAGATCAACGTCTTGAAACTCTAATCACCAACAAAGGTCAGCGTCTTGAAACTCTAATCACCAACAAAGGTCAGCGTCTTGAAACTCTAATCACCAACAAAGGTCAGCGTCTTGAAACTCTAATCACCAACAAAGGTCAGCGTCTTGAAACTCTAATCACCAACAAAGGTCAGCGTCTTGAAACTCTAATCACTTGAAACTCAACAAAGGTCAGCGTCTTGAAACTCTAATATCAACAAGGGCAGCGTCTTGAAACTCTAATCACCAACAAAAAGGTCAGCGTCTTGAAACTCTAATCACCAACAAAGGTCAGCGTCTTGAAACTCTAATCACCAACAAAGGTCAGCGTCTTGAAACTCTAATCACCAACAAAGGTCAGCGTCTTGAAACTCTAATCACCAACAAAGGTCAGCGTCTTGAAACTCTAATCACCAACAAAGGTCAGCGTCTTGAAACTCTAATCACCAACAAAATCAGCGTCTTGAAACTCTAATCACCAACAAAGGTCAGCGTCTTGAAACTCTAATCACCAACAAAGGTCAACGTCTTGAAACTCTAATCACCAACAAAGGTCAGCGTCTTGAAACTCTAATCACCAACAAAGGTCAGCGTCTTGAAACTCTAATCACCAACAAAGGTCAGCGTCTTGAAACTCTAATCACCAACAAAGGTCAGCGTCTTGAAACTCTAATCACCAACAAAGGTCAGCGTCTTGAAACTCTAATCACCAACAAAGGTCAGCGTCTTGAAACTCTAATCACCAACAAAGGTCAATGTCTTGAAACTCTAATCACCAACAAAGGTCAATGTCTTGAAACTCTAATCACCAACAAAGGTCAATGTCTTGAAACTCTAATCACCAACAAAGGTCAGCGTCTTGAAACTCTAATCACCAACAAAGGTCAATGTCTTGAAACTCTAATCACCAACAAAGGTCAGCGTCTTGAAACTCTAATCACCAACAAAGGTCAGCGTCTTGAAACTCTAATCACCAACAAAGGTCAATCGTCTTGAAACTCTAATCACCAACAAAGGTCAGCGTCTTGAAACTCTAATCACCAACAAAGGTCAGCGTCTTGAAACTCTAATCACCAACAAAGGTCAGCGTCTTGAAACTCTAATCACCAACAAAGGTCAGCGTCTTGAAACTCTAATCACCAACAAAGGTCAGCGTCTTGAAACTCTAATCACCAACAAAGGTCAGCGTCTTGAAACTCTAATCACCAACAAAGGTCAGCGTCTTGAAACTCTAATCACCAACAAAGGTCAGCGTCTTGAAACTCTAATCACCAACAAAGGTCAGCGTCTTGAAACTCTAATCACCAACAAAGGTCAGCGTCTTGAAACTCTAATCACCAACAAAGGTCAGCGTCTTGAAACTCTAATCACCAACAAAGGTCAGCGTCTTGAAACTCTAATCACCAACAAAGGTCAGCGTCTTGAAACTCTAATCACCAACAAAGGTCAGCGTCTTGAAACTCTAATCACCAACAAAGGTCAGCGTCTTGAAACTCTAATCACCAACAAAGGTCAGCGTCTTGAAACTCTAATCATCAACAAAGGTCAGCGTCTTGAAACTCTAATCACCAACAAAGGTCAGCGTCTTGAAACTCTAATCACCAACAAAGGTCAGCGTCTTGAAACTCTAATCACCAACAAAGGTCAGCGTCTTGAAACTCTAATCACCAACAAAGGTCAGCGTCTTGAAACTCTAATCACCAACAAAGGTCAGCGTCTTGAAACTCTAATCACCAACAAAGGTCAGCGTCTTGAAACTCTAATCACCAACAAAGGTCAGCGTCTTGAAACTCTAATCACCAACAAAGGTCAGCGTCTTGAAACTCTAATCACCAACAAAGGTCAGCGTCTTGAAACTCTAATCACCAACAAAGGTCAGCGTCTTGAAACTCTAATCACCAACAAAGGTCAGCGTCTTGAAACTCTAATCACCAACAAAGGTCAGCGTCTTGAAACTCTAATCACCAACAAAGGTCAACGTCTTGAAACTCTAATCACCAACAAAGGTCAGCGTCTTGAAACTCTAATCACCAACAAAGGTCAGCGTCTTGAAACTCTAATCACCAACAAAGGTCAGCGTCTTGAAACTCTAATCACCAACAAAGGTCAGCGTCTTGAAACTCTAATCACCAACAAAGGTCAGCGTCTTGAAACTCTAATCACCAACAAAGGTCAGCGTCTTGAAACTCTAATCACCAACAAAGGTCAGCGTCTTGAAACTCTAATCACCAACAAAGGTCAGCGTCTTGAAACTCTAATCACCAACAAAGGGCAGCGTCTTGAAACTCTAATCACCAACAAAGGTCAGCGTCTTGAAACTCTAATCACCAACAAAGGTCAGCGTCTTGAAACTCTAATCACCAACAAAGGTCAATGTCTTGAAACTCTAATCACCAACAAAGGTCAGCGTCTTGAAACTCTAATCACCAACAAAGGTCAGCGTCTTGAAACTCTAAGCATCAACAAAGGTCAGCGTCTTGAAACTCTAATCACCAACAAAGGTCAGCGTCTTGAAACTATAAGTATCAACAAAGGTCAGCGTCTTGAAACTATAAGTATCAACAAAGGGCAGCGTCTTGAAACTCTAATCACCAACAAAGGACAGAGTTTTGAAACTCTAATCACCAACAAAGGTCAGCGTCTTGAAACTCTAATCATGAACAAAGGTCAGCGTCTTGAAACTCTAATCACCAACAAAGGTCAGCGTCTTGAAACTCTAATCACCAACAAAGGTCAATGTCTTGAAACTCTAATCACCAACAAAGGTCAGCGTCTTGAAACTCTAAGCATTAACAAAGGTCAGCATCTTGAAACTCTAAGCATTAACAAAGGTCAGCGTCTTGAAACTCTAATCACCAACAAAGGCCAGCGTCTTGAAACAAAATAAAAAACAAATAAACAAACTGAGGTTGAAAAAAATGTATAGAACAAATACATTGTAGAGAAAAGTTAATTGCCACTTGACAGCAGTAGAAAGAACTTCGGTCTACTAGATTTAATGAACGGGCTGTACAAGGCACATATATGGCAAACCTATTTTCTTCTAAAATCTTTTGCTTGTTTTGGAATTTCGCACAAAGCTACTCGAGGGCTATCTGTGCTAGCCGTCCCTAATTAAGCAGTGTAAGAGTAGAGGGAAGGCAGCTAGTCATCACCACCCACCGCCAACTCTTGGGCTACTCTTTTACCAACGAATAGTGGGATTGACCGTCACATTATACACTCCCACGGCTGGGAGGGCGAGCATGTTTAGCGCGACGCGGGCGCGAACCCGCGGCCCTCGGATTACGAGTCGCACGACTTACGCGCTTGGCCATGCCAGGCCCCCAAATCTTTTGCTGCATATCCTTATAACGCCCAGACATGTTAGCAGCATTGTCATAAGACTGACCCCTATATTTTTTAAAATAAAGTTTGCAAACTTCACGTAAGTACTGCAATACCTGGTTTGCCATTTCATCAGTCATATGACTTTTTAGTTCCAGAAAGGTTAAAAAGCATTCAATAGGCTGCCCATTTTTTAAGAATCGAGTACAACTCTTAACTGATCTATATGTGATAGAGCTGGCGTCGAGTCAACTGACAAACTAAAATAACCAGAAGAATTTACTTCATCAACAACGAATGTGTAGACCTTCTGAACCATTGGTTCAATGAGTTCTTCACAGGCGGTTTTGGACAAGTATGAATGACTTCCTTTTCCAGAATTTCCATATTTATAAATGTGTCCTGCTAAAAAATGGATCAAACTGACTTTTGAGCTCAAGTAGCTCTAAAAAATTCCCATTCTGCAGTGAACCAAATTTCATCTGTTCAGTGAAAAGCCAGGCTACGTTCAGCTAACGTACAAATAACAACTATTGCGTGCTCCAAGATATGTTCACAGTAATCGCACACTTCTTTTAATTTCTTTTTCCAACTCTTGTTGCAAGTCTAAACCTTGTCTGTAAGTTAAGTATGTTAGCTAGAGTCTCGGTGAGTAGTGCTTCGTTCATGATGATCAATTACAATAGTATTTCGCCAGTCACTGAACCCTTCTATTTCAACAAAACACGAGGAAAATTTAGGGACAAAGAGTCGATAGTAAATACAATAACCACTCTCTCTTGTATTACTCACCATTGGTTTTTACCCCAAAGAAAAGTTTTTTGCAAACAGTATTTCATTGGTTTGCTACTACTGAAAATCCAGTAAGATTTAACAAATGACCCATTGTGGTGTTAACAGTCAGTGGGTCCACAAGCAATCCAATAAGCCACATCAGCAGCAGAGAAATCGAGCCACAACCCTGGATCTTTTGCTTTAGTTTCTTCATCTTTTTTAGACTGAAGCATTTTACCATAGTTCAGCAATTTTCATTTTCAGAAATTATTTCAACTTCAAACTGTCTTGTGGAGAAACTTGCATCAACATTAACACTAGAGATATCTGGAGAATTTACAAGCATAGTAAGATCAGTTGTGAAAGCTGTTCTAGTTGAGCAAGCCTGTGACACCTCAACGTCACCATGATGTTCTGATGTTCAAGTAGACAAAGTGGTACTTGTAGGTGTGAAGCTTGGTTCAAATTTAATCATGTCAAAGTCAGATACAGTACAAGTGACTTCTCATGGTTTAGATTTGGAAGATCTTGTTGTGTAAGTTCAGTGAAAAATTAATCTGCTATCTAGTCTTGGCCACTAAGTCCAAAGCCTTTTGTTGGTTCTCTTTTGCCAGTTTTTTTCTTTTGTGCACCACTTAAATGAACGTTTCATCTTGTTGTCTGAAAAATACAGAAGAAAAACACAAAATAATACGGATAATATATAATTATAATGATAAGAAAAACACTAAAATTTATAAAGAAAACATTCGTAAGACAGTCAAACATACTAAACTCTGTCTACATTTAGACAAAGACTGTCAGAAAGTTATCCTGAGGTCCAGGTCCATCAGCACATAAACATGAATTCATAAATACTTTTATTGACTTGCTTTATTATGATATGTTGAAAACCATTCATGATTGGCCTCAATCCATTTTAGAAAAATTAATTTTCAGTCATTGCAAGGTTCATTAAGGTTGTTGTTATGGTAGCTGATTGCAAGAAGAAACGCCAAAGGCTAGATTACCTTAATCCTAATATCTGAAGAATGAGTTGTAACCTCAACTTTTCTTTTGAGCTCAGATTTGACCTGGGATTATTAGATGAGCCAACAAACCATGCATCAACAAAATAGGCATATGTCTGAAACTTTACTTACATGCCTGGATGCGAAGGCAAATTCAAAACGACAGCCTTACACTGGGAATAGTCCACTTCATTATTCCAGGCTACAGTAGCGTTTCCAGTGTACTTACACTAAACTAGTTACAGTATTTAGGCCTAACGTTATTGTCACTCAGTTCTCAGATAACATTAACGTTAGGCCTAATGCTGATACAGGGTGGCCCGTAAGTTCCTACTCATATGTTATATGTTTATTCATATGTTATTATGTTATATTCAATTACGCATGTATTATATATTCGTTTATTTTTTGCAGAGAAATATGGCCGATGTAAGCCCATTTATATTTGAAAATGTCTCACAGAACATGGCGTCGCATAATATTATGCAAGCGAGAATGAGGGACAGCACACAGATACACTGGATACATAAGATATATTGATGGGTAGAGACTTACGGGCCACCCTGTACATTGCAACTGAGGCCACTAACGTTAAGCCAAGTACTTAGAACTAACCTTGCTCACATGAACTTGTTCAGTTTATGCACGTTTTTCAATCCTAAATTGATTTTTCAGTTCTTTACATTATCTTCGTATGACCACGGTGACACAGTACTGTACTACTACTAGTAGTATGGTATAAACATTGCAATGTTAAGAACCTTGTTATCGAACATGTCGAACGAAGTCTTACGTAATTTAACCTAAAAGATCAAATTATCGCCTTTAGACTGCTCCGATCTTTCAATTGTTTTCCAAGCTTTTCAGAAATGTAATACAACACATAGTGATCTGAATTTATAGTCACAAAATAGTTGAATTACACCTGAAAGTTTGTCTTCGTTGTATTTGTGTTTCTGTCTCGGATTGTTCGTTCGTCTCATAAAAAAATATCACCAGAAGGCACCCTTGTACTTATCTCCTTAGTAAACCTCAGCTTCAGATCTGCTTATATTATTACATAATTACAAGGGTATACATACATGCCCAAATGCTCTTTCAGGTTACATGTAATATATGAACGGTAGCATTGCTACAGTAGCATTCCTTTCTAAAATTTTTCTTGGTATGATAAATTACAAAACATGTACTCACAAACAAAGATTTTTAACAGCAAGCTATTTGAAGCCAAAAAACTTCCGGCTCAGAAAACTTCAGTGAAAAACACACTTATAAAGCAATAATAAGGCAAATAAAACCAAAACAAAGAAGACAATATAAGGCACGAAAACAAAACCGAAAAAAACATTAAACTAGCCACGTCTCTGTATACATCTGTTACCATTTCGTTTGACTTATATTTCTGTGGTATTATTCTCTTTTGTTTCTGTAGATGTGACTGAATAAAGCAGTAAAAGATAAAACAAAACAGTTCCACTGCCTATAATTTCTTATAAATAGCCACAGCAGAAGAAATGATTGAGAAAAATATTTCATCTGCAAGGTGAGACATCATAACATGTGATCATCTTTTACCTGAAGTTTTATCAACATTTTGTACCGCTCTTTACAGTAATCTTTCGGAAATTAATGACTTCTTACTTCAGATACATAGTTTAGTAGATTTTCGAAACTTCAGTCACTAACCGAGTCAAAGAAAACTTTTTTAACAATGCAGAGTAAAATCAAGCACGGTAGATAAGAGCAATTACAAAAAAAAATCAACCAAAGTTGAGTGTGGTGGTGAAAGAGGTAAGGGCATTATAACTTAGGGGAAATCTCTGTGGTTATCCTTTCCACTGGTGCCCTAATCATGTGCGTATTTTGCTTAATGGTTAATCCACGGCTGCTTTAGTTGATTGTTAAGCCTTTATAGTATGTAATTTTACGTATGAATGATGATAATAGTAATCTTTAGAGAAAGTTAAACTTGCAAGTTTGTTGCGGGGATTCAGTTCATTTTTGCAGAGAATTTCCTTTATACTTTGTTTTAAATTTTTAATTTGAAGTTCTTATGTGATATATTTGATTTTTTGGTCCGGTTGTTGTTTTGTATTAAGCACAAAGCTACACAATGGGCTATCTGTGCTCTGCTCATCGCGGGTATCGAAACTCAGTTTTTAACGTTGTAATTCCGCAGACATACCGCTGAGCCACTGGGGGACTTTTTGGTCTGGAAGTATACTTTTATTTTTAGGAAGGTTGGTGTGAATTTTACTAATCTGCAAGTTTTGTAAACGTCAAATGTCGCATCGTATTTTTGAATTTCATCATATTTTTTTGAAATGAAATAAATTTTCTATTTCGCCATAACAGAATCAGATTCTTTCGATAAGGCTTACGTTGGTTATTGGTAACTTTAGGCTTAGCTGACTTTTTTTTTTTTAAAGATAAGTCAAACGGAAGTTAAGCTGTAATTTTGATTTTAAAACATTAGATATAAATATATGCTCAGTACTCTCTTTGGCGAAATAAATTATTTTCGTTATCTTTTACAATACTCACAATAATATATCAATTATTAGGCCTATATTAATCGTAAGGCCTTCCACGACGACTAACTTCCCTTTTTACTTTTCTTTGGCCTATTTCCGTTTCGTAACATCTCATCTGCTAATTTTTGTCTGTTTCTCTACTTTCACCATTCCAATAAAACTACTTATTTATCTTTAGCGCAGATAGTCTAGTTGCTTTGCGCCATGAAACAGAAAACCAAACTATTTATCTCTGTCACACCTGATCGTCTGTTTTCTGTATTCTACACATCAAAATATTTCACGCGACACTCGATAATCTCTGCATCAATGAGTTACAAACAATGCGTACGACCCTATCGAGTTTCGTAATTAAATTTGTCATAATGTTTACTTTAAATTGATTGATTGTGACTCTCATGTTACAAATAAAGCTAAACAATCATTAAGTATTTATTCTTAAAATAATTTGTATAATTTATTTGATAAACATATAATCTTATGTAATTATATACATATATGACTTACCTTCCGTTACGTGCCCCGGCATTGTCAGGTGGTTAGGGCACTCGACTCGTAATCTGAGAGTCACGGGTGCGAATCCACGTTAAACTAAACATGTTCGCTCTTTCATTCATAGGGCGTTATTATGGTCAATCCCATTATTCGTTTGAAAGAGTACCCCAGGAGTTGCTTTTCCTCTTGTCTTACTCTGCTAAATTAGGGACAGCTAAGGTAGATTGTTTTCGTATTAGCTTTGTGCAAAATTCAAAACAAAGAAACAAACCCACTTAACGTAATTACAACTTCATAAATAGAGTATCATATTATCCAGTGTTTGTTATGTTATTAGAGACAATATTATCCATTTTCATTCACATCATTCTTGGGTTTGTATGCAACTACTTGAGCATCTGCATGATATAAGGTTCTACTCATATATCATTGGGAAAGTATTTGACATATTATTTGTTACTGGGGCCCTTATCTTCACTTCTAGTGTTTTTAACTGCGATGTCCCTTGTCATTATTACTTCATCAACTAACATAACACTAACATCCTCTGACTCTGAGGTTTTTGTTTATTTATCTGTTCCTCCTCAATCTCAATCAAAAAATAAATAAAAATATAGGTGACATTAATATATAGGAAACAATACTAATATACCGGAAATAGAAAAATGAATAAAAATATAGGTGATAGTAATATATAGGAAACAATACTAATATATGGGAAATAGAAAAATGAATTAAAATATAGGTGATATTAATATATAAGAAACAATACTAATATATGGGAAATAGAAAAATGAATTAAAATATAAGTGATATTAATATGTAGGAAACAATAATAATATATGGGAAATAGAAAAATGAATAATAATATAAGTGATATTAATATTGATATTAATAAAAAAAATTACAAAGTTGTTTTGAAATTTTTTTAAGAGATGCACAAAGGTAATTAATTCTAGGACTGAGAATGATGTCACACTGTTATAGGATTTAACAATGCTATCCAATAAACATCCTTAATTTCTTTCTAAAAGTGAAAAAGATTCACAAATAACAATGAACAGTTATGTTGAAACTTGAGAAAAGTAAATAACCTTAAACAATATCAAACCTAATGAAGGGCAGTTGCTTGAAACACTAGTTAAATAATGTAACTGTTTTTGTCCTTTTTTTAACTTTAGGTGTTTATAAGAACATTATTTCTTTTGTGAAGTAAGAGAGGATTCCATATACTGTAGACCAGCACAGTGCTTCCTTGTACCTAGACAAGCATGAGACCTGTACAAGTAAAACTTTATACAACCTTCCCTAACAATGGCTCGTGACCAATAAAAGCCAGCCTATTAACCTGAGACACACACAAGATCATCCTCTAATACAAAGAAAAAGCAATATGCAACAAAATTCACATAATACAAACTTGAAACTCCCTTAAGTTAAAAAAAGAGAAAACAGACCTCCATGATGGTCACTGAATATTAAAACTGCTGTATATATATATATAAACCAGTCTCTGTACCAAAAAGACTAATGACTGATTTTCAGCCACGACCACTAAATAAATAGTTCTTTGAGATTTCCAAGAATATGGAAGCAGTTATTAGTCAAAACACAGGATAAAAAGTAATGAATAACTGGTATCTAGTAGTTAATAAAAGTTCTCATTTAACAATCAGACTGAAGTGACCATACAGGTTACTAACCATGACAGTTCATGAGCATCAGAACTATGGGATGAACTAGACAAATACAAAAACTTGTTCACCCTTTACCATTCAGATAACTAGACTAGACTGATGTTTCAGGCAAGAATAAGAAAAGAGAATACTAAAGTATTCTAGAGATGTTTCTCAAGCAAATTAGAATGACCAAATACAAAGTTCACCAAAATAATTATAGCAGAAGTAAACAATCTGATTAACAATTACTTTGAAATTCTTTTAAAGCCTGTAGAAAGGTCCAGTGATTTAGTCAACAGAAAAATATAAAAAAAAGAGAATAAAAGCAAATAACTTCATGAAGAAATCACAATTCCAAGAATTACGTGACAAAACAAGTCACTCTCACATACAGCTGTGATAAGACATGTAACTGGATTACTCGTAGTTCAAGAGAGCAAAGTCAACAAAAAATGTATCAATTACAAACATATATGTGATATTTATAATCACAAGTACAAATGCCATAAATACATTGACGGATGTCACTGACAATGAATGTAAATCTCGTGTATATATTTGGTTCCCAGATACATAAAGTGTTCTTGACTGAAGCCAACAGGCAAACAATTCCACATTAAAATGCACACAGAAGCATTTAAATGACATAGTCTTAAGTATTCACATCAGAAACTCAATGATGAGTAGTGTTGATAAACAAAATAACACTGAAAGTCACGCGTTTATCTGATTAGAACAGCAGCATTTTAAAATTAATTTATATGCAACTTACTGAATTATGTGCAAAATTTTATTAAACATCTTTACAATCCATGCATGTGAATGAAATTAACATTATAGTAAATAATTTAATGTTTATGTTATCCAAGTTTTAATTCTTTGTTACAACAGAAACATTTAAAATAAATAGTTTGCTTGTCACATGATCCAAGTTATATAAAAAAAATCTCCAATTTAACAGAAACTGACTGTAAACACATAAGCTCACAATGCACACAACTGTGTAGATGCCAATGTATTTTCACATGTCCTTTTGAGACATACGATATATGCTGTCTTAGAACTGAATCCACTGCAAAAGAGAAATAGATTTTACAGCCTTTTATGGTGCTATGCCAATCTTCGAAACTTTGGAAACAAATTTATGATGTACAAGTAATTAGTTAATACAAGTGTAGAAAGCTGTTATAAAGAGCTCAGTGTATGCTCCACTCCACCAACAGTTAATATGAAATTGGTGTACAGTTTTTGTACTGAAGTAACAGCCTGCAGTACTACTGTCTACAGCACTTACAGCAGTTTGTTACCTCAAAATGCTATAGTTAGAGATAGTTGAACTGTACTTAAATCTAATTTTTATATTTTAGTTGACTATGTATAATTTATGTTTTAAAAATCATATTTGAGTGATTTAATGGTTTATATAAGCTTAACTTGTCACATGGATTGTAAAATCTTTATAAACAAGATGGTATCTATAACAGCCATCCTGTTTTGGCAACACACCTATGTGGGGAATTTGTCAAAATAACTTCTTCATAAAAGACCTATTGGTATCAGTTAACATATCGGAATAAAGAGACAAAGAATTTTAAAGGAGAATTAAAAATAAACTATGAATGAAAAGATAAAGATGTTGATTGATTGATTGATTTAGTGTTTAATGGCACAAAGCAGCGAGGCTATCTGCGCCAGACATTCGGTAAAAATGTAAAAAATAAAAAAATAAATAAATATATGTAGTAATAGACATAAATGGAAATGAAGGTAAAACAAAAAAGTGTAAAACCAATGTTGACACCTAGTCTACAATGTTAAGATAGAAGGCAGAGTATAAGAAGTTGTAAGGTATTTACTCTGGCAAAAAGGTAATGATCATAACCCGCCAGGAAGACTAACAGGTAAGTTCAAGAACCACCGTCAGTCACCTGAAGTTGGTCTTTCCAGTCCTGGTTTCGGGTTATGTGTCATAGCAACCAGTATCAAAATGTAAAAGAATAGAAGTTTTAAAAGATACATAGCAAAATCATAACAATGAGTAGCCAAATGTTCAGTAAAAAGATAAAAGTCAAGTAAATGGAGTAAAATTTGTAAAAGTAAATTAAGGTAAAAACAAAACAGCAATTAAAACAGAAAATGGTGTAAAAACCAATGGTGACATCCAGTCTTCAAAGTTGTAAAATATTTACTCTAGCAAAATGGTAATGATCATAACCCACCAGGAAGACTAACAGGTAAGTTCAAGAACCACCGTCAATCACCTGAAGTTGGCCTTTCCAGTCCTGGTTCCGGGTTATGTGTCATAGCAACCAGTATCAAAATGTAAAAGAATAGAAGTTTTAAAAGATACATAGCAAAATCGTAACAATGAGTAGCCAAATGTTCAGTAAAAAGATAAAAGTCAAGTAAATGGAGTAAAATTTGTAAAAGTAATTGAAGATAAAAGCAAAACGGCAATTAAAACAGAAAATGGCGTAAAAACCAATGTTGACATCCAGTCAACAAAGTTGTAAAGAACTACCTGTAGCAGAATGGTAATGATCATAACCCGCCAGGAAGACTAACAGGTAAGTATAAAAACCACCGTCACTCACCTGAAGTTGGTCTTTCCAGTCCTGGTTCCGGGTTATGAGTCAATATGGCCAGTACTAAAAGGTTAAGTCGTAAAAGTGTGAAATGATATGCAGCAAAAGTATAATAACAACTCGCCAGAACGACTAACGAGTAGTTCAAACAGTAGCGTTAGTCACCTGAAGTTGGCCTTTCCAGTCCTGGTGTCGAGTTATTTAATGTTCTGGCCATTGTCCAATGTCAAATTGAAGGAGAGAGATTAAAACTGTAAAAAGGAACCACAATTAAAAGGTGTAATGAATAAATATGCAACACTTAAATGAGATTAAAAAGGTTAATGGCCATTAAAAAATTAAAAACATTATCAAGGTGGACAGAGTCACCATCACCAATAACTCTGTCCAATGTTACAGACTGACTCTGGGAAAAAAATATGTTTAAAATATTGCCGTCGTTGAGAATTGTAATGATGGCAAGAAAGTAAAACGTGGCTGATAGTGATTTGAGTGTTACACAAACTACACATTGGTGCATCAGTTCCAGATAAAAGAAAATGATGAGTTAAAAAACTGTGACCAATGCGTAGCCTAGTGAGAACAACTTTCTTCTTCCGAACTTTACGGAAGCTAGATGGCCAAATTCCAATTTTGGGTTTGATTTGAAAAAGTTTGTTGTCACGTTGCTCACTCCAAGTGGACTGCCAGCTGGCACGGAGCCGAGCCTTGAAGATAACACCATAGTCCATGTACGGAATAAGCATAGGAGTGATGGTGCTGAAGCAGACATATTTAGCTGGCATGTCTGCAAGCTCGTTTTCGCGAATACCAACATGGCCTGGTACCCAGAAAAACTGGATTGAAGTAGCTGCTTATGATAAATGGGCCAGTCAGTTTCGAATATCAGCGAGAATAGGATGTGAGCTAATGTGTAGTGATTCCAAGGCAAGTATAGAACTAAGCGAATCAGTATAAATAGTGCAGTTGGAGTACTGCTCAGCTGCAATATGATCCAGGGCAAGAGATATGGCATACAGTTCAGCAGTGCACACAGAAGCTGTAGAAGGGATTCTGCGTGCAACTACTGATCCATAGCAAACAATAGCAGAGCCCACTGAATTACCTGATTTGGAACCATCTGCATAAATTGGAACTGAATGATTGTTTGAAAGATATTCATTGAATAAAAGACGGTACTTCCAATCTGGAGTATCTGCCTTTTTTAGGTGACTGAAAGAAAGGTCACATTTGGGGGCTGTAATAAGCCATGGTGGGATGGGCCAACCTGTGGAATCTGCAATGTTATCCAAGGACAGACCCAATTCATCCAATTGCGCCTGGATGCGAAGGCCAAACGGAGCAATGACAGATCGTCTGTTCTGAAAAAGTACTGCCCACCGAGGAAGGAAAAAACATTTCCAGGTGGGATGCTTTGGTAAGGAATGAAGTTTCGAAGTATATTGTAAAGATAGTTGCAAACAGCGAAGGTGTAGAGAAGGTTCATGAGATTCAATGTATATACTTTGAACTGGAGAGGTACGGAAAGCCCCAGTGCAGAGTCGAAGTACTTGGTGATGAATGGGGTCCAGCATCTTTAACGCTGAGGGTCTGGCAGAGCCATAGACCATTGATCCATAATCGAGTTTCGATCTAATAAGAGCACGATATACCTTTAACATTGAACAGCGATCTGCCCCCCAACTGGTAGAAGAGAGAACACGGAGGATGTTCAGTGCTCTTGTGCATTTGACCCAAAGCTGCTTTAAGTGTGGTATAAAGGTCAGTTTACGATCAAAGATAAGCCCCAAGAACTTGGTCTCCGGGGACCACTGGCAGCAAAACTTCACCGATATGAAGTTCAGGATCAAGGTGAATACCCCGTCGACGGCAAAAGTGCATGCATACAGTTTTGGAGAGAGAGAAATTAAAGCCGTTCGCCAGAGTCCACTTCCATACACTATTGAGGGCGGTTTGTAGTTGCCGCTCAATATATCTCATGTTTGACGACTGACATGAGATGTGAAAGTCGTCGACATGTAGCCCATTCGCAACAGTGAGAGGGAGTTGTTCAGTGATGGCATTTATCTTTTACTGAAGAGTGTAACACTCAATACACAGCCTTGAGGGGCTCCAAGTTCCTGTACAAAAGAATGGGAAAGTGTCGAACCCACACGAACTTGGGATCTCCTGTCCATTAAAAAAATTTTTAAAAAACATGGGTAGATGGCCACGTAACCCATATGTATGGAGGTCTCGCAAAACACCATACCTCCATGTTATGTCGTAAGCCTTCTCTATGTCAAAGAATATTGATACAAGATGTTGGCGGTTGAGAAAGGCTTCTCTGATAGATGTTTCAAGACGAATTAGGTGGTCTGTGGTGGAGTGCTGTCGACGGAACCCACACTGGGTGGGCGAGAGGAGGTTGTTTGATTCAAGGAACCAAACAAGACGAGCATTAACCATCCTTTTTAATGTCTTACAGAGACAGCTCGTCAAAGCAATTGGACGGTAGTTTGAAGGAATCTTGGGATCTTTCCCTGGCTTAGAGAAAGGTAAAATAATAGCCTGGTGCCAGGCATCAGGAAAAACATTCTCCTGCCAGATCCGGTTGAAAACAATCAGAAGGACATCAAAAGAAGCAGGAGATAGATGGTGCAGCATGTCATAATGAATATCATCAGGTCCAACAGACGTACTGGCAGACCGATGAAGGGCCATTTTTAGTTCCACCAGGGTAAAGGGACAATTATAGTAAAAAAAACAGTCAGTTCGAAAGGAAAGAGGTGATCGCTCTGCCCGAGTCTTGATGGCCAGGAAGGTGGAGGAACAAGCAGAAGTGCTAGATACCCGGCAAAAGCTTTCACCTAGAGTGTTAGCGATGTTCTGAACATCAGTCACCTCCTGACCATCAGAGAGTAAGATCGAGAGGGGGACAGAATTGTAGTGCCCATTAACCTTTTGAATCCTGTCCCATATGATCTTGAAACTGGTGGTAGAAGATATGCTGGTTGTTAACTTAATCCAAGATTCCTTCTGGCTTTGATGTCTTACCCACCTAGCATGTGGAAAGCAACCCGGTTTGAAAGTGTGGGATATCTACGAAAAGTATCCCAGGCCCGCTTTTGAGCCTTCCGTGCTAAGTGGCAAGCAGGATTTCACCACGGACGAGGATATCGTGGAAAGATAAAGATGTTAAATTACGAATATGTGAAAAAGATGACTATATTAGTAAATTTCTATAAAGATGTAAAAGGTATGTACACATTTTTGTTAATTTTAAAAACATTTCCCTACACTCTCTGTTGATGATGACAAATAGAGTTAGTAATACGGTGCATGAAAGAGAAAATAAAGTGAAAATATTTACCTTAAAAAACAGCAAGTGATGTTCATTTATGAGGTTCTAGAGGTTATGGAAATAAAATGTAAAAACGGTAAGGTAAAAAGTATTATTTTTATACTTTATGTAAAAATTACTTTGCATGTGAACTACTCAGAGTCCAAGTGTAAATAACTACATTAAATAATGAATTTTTATAAGAAAAATCCAAAAAATATTTACAAAATAAAACTTTTGCTGAAACTACTTACTTTAATGAAAGTTTGTTATCAAGTTTTAAGGAAATAATTTCATTAACTAGTTTCATTTTTGAAAAGCATTTCATGAGAGTTGCATACTTTTCTTCCTATGAGCATATATCATTCTTCAAGGTTTAATGTCTTCCATAATGTAACTGTTAATTACATATGTATATACATAATATATGCCCATGTTACATACGTATACAATATTAATGACTATTCTACAGCAACCACATAAAATGTATTTAGTCCAAAAGCAATGTTTACATTACTTGTAATATCTTTTAATATGAACTTAAATAGTAGAGTTTTGTAAAGGCTTACTAACCTGCCTAAGATCAGCAAAGCACATCTGGAGTGCACCTTCTTCAAACCCTCAAACAGGTTCTGAATTAGCAAACACTATTGAAGACAAAAAAGAACTCAGTTTAGTTTATATCCATTAGTGAATAATTATTATCTGCATATGTTTTGAAGGCCTTAACATAAAATATTTCGATTGCCAACACAATTCAGTTTTATTGAAGCATAAAATGCTGTTTCGTTTTTGTCTTTGATCTGCTTAAACATAGTCTAGAAAGCCAACATCCAAATGCAGTGGAGATTGTGTGAAAAGTTTATCAAAATGTGTGGAATAAGATTGACCTCATCAACTTTTGTAGAAACTTACTACAATGAAAGAAGTATTTTCAGGCAATAATGCATTATTATGGCCATCAAAACTGAATATGATTTACAATGAAATAGTTCCAAGGGCAGCAGGAAACCAGAAAGTTGTTCTTAAAAGATAAATGAACCCTTAAACAAATAATACTGTGTAAAAGTATTAAGTATTCTGATTATTTACACAACTGAAAAATAAACAAGAACAAAACTACAATAAGAATTTCATTAATTAATCAACAACAAAAATAAATCTCTTCACAGAGAACTAAATCTCATTAAAAAAATACAATTCCTAATTGACCTAAAACTTTAAGAAGTTAATTATTCTTGGGTATCTTTGAAATTAGATTTTGATAAAAATGGTTTTATGTTTCAGATGTGGTTTAAATAAACAGTTTCAATTTTAAGGTAATAACATTAAAGTGTGATGGTCCATAAGGTACAAATTTTCCAAACTCTTCAAATTTCTTGATTTGCATATACTGTGTTAACCTTATTTCCCCAGATGTTAAAAGCTTTAAAAAATAACAACAAAAGCACATTCAATTTTGTCCATAAATCATCCATAAAAAGATCATAGCATAATGTGTTTGCTAAATGACCAATTTCCATCTTCAGTCATTGTCTAATTCAACAGAAATACCTTTGTTACAATATATGGAAAATAGTCAAGTAAGGAAACTGTTATTGTATTAAAGTCTATCTTTATGCTGTGCTGTTTGTGTCCCAGGAACCACAGTATTTACATTATGCATCAATTGTACCTCACTACTATAACAACTGAATAACACAAGCAGAACCAGGTTAATATATGTGATTCATCCTCACTGTCAAGATGAATTCTGGGAATACTTAAAGAGATGGGACTAAATATTTGTCCACAGAAAACCATCCTTTCCTTTTCACTACTGTCTTACATTATACACTATATCTTATTAGTATGATAAAGATGACTTAAAACTGTAAAATGTTCAAAGTTGCATCGCCTACTTCAATCTTTTTTATCTACCTTTGTACTAAACTCACTGACTCTTTTAATCTTTTGGGATCTTCTAGAAATTTTTCCCTCTGTCCAGGATGTTTTTTGGCCTCCAAATTAACAAGTTAGGGCTGAGAGATGCCTTGGGTCTCTTTTACAACTGGATGACATATCCATAGAGGGAAAAATTTCTAGATGATCCAAATTTTCATGAAAATATAGGTGATTTTCAACAAAATAAGATATTAAGCAGGGTAACAGTGAAAGTTATGTTTCCTATACTGAAAATGTATTTCATATAACTAGTCTCATTTAGTGCTGCCCTCTATGTGAAGAAAAAGAAAGAAAAACATGCCACAAGCCTTTTTCCTCCCTTCCTTTGAAAATGACTCATTTTAATGTCCCTCATGCAAATTATCATGGATAATCCTCCACAAAGGAAAGTGCTATTCACTCATTATACATGTAACTTCCTCTATTCAGTTCTATCAAATTACTGTTTTGAGTTTTGGTAGAGAATTGAATCACTCATTTTGAGTGGAGAGGAAGCACATTTTATGTATAGAAAAACTAACTTCTAATATGGTACATTAGCTGTGCTTATATAATCAGATAGAATCACACACTGAATTGGTGCAAGGGAAGAAAAGAAGCACCCTTTGAAAGAGTACAAAGGCACACCTTGAGTCTAAAGAATCAGATATGTAGATATGATGTGGGAGACTATACTACTTCTAAACCAGCCATACTCTTCACCAATCTGGGAAATGTGTTGTATATTCTGGTAGACAAAAACTGAGAAGTAAATCTAATTAGTATTGGGGAAAAATGGAAGTGTCCCGAGACACAAAGTGGCTAGGGCATGATGGACTGTGCTTGACAACTACATCCAAAATTTATGCTGCTGGAAACTGACACAGATAGAGAGGGTGGGTGTAGAATGAGGATCATACCATCTTCACCTAAAATTAATGAGACCAGAAGGGATATCAAACCCCTGACTCCTGAAGAAAGCGTATGTTAAGAATTCAAAATGGTATATCAACTTAGAAAACCTGATGACCTGGATTGAAAAAACGTGTATGAGAGAAAAATAACCAGAACCAACCTAAGACAAATAACATCTTCAGAATAAGCTACACAAAAGACAGTTGATGGGAATGAACCATAACAATCCCAAGTTCTTCCACCATGCTGTATCAAGACGATTGTAGGACGTAGGCACCTACTGTTTGTAGGCCCTACCAGCCATATAAGTTAAACCAAAAATTAACTTTTAAGGAAAATTTTCATGGACCTATAGTTTTCATAGGCCCTAGGCACTGTGCCTAATAAATAATTCAGCCCTGCCTCCACAATACAGATAAAGTATAATTGAAGGAGGAAGTCAAACATATTCACTACAATGTGCAAAAACTTATGTTTTTTGCTTTTACTCTATATTATAAAAAAAAAAAAAAGGAGACTGAGAAACTGATTGAAAGACTATGACAGATAGCCAGTCTTCAGTTTTAATGACAACAACAAACAGCTGGAATAGAAACTGTGAAAGAGATGATTTCCAGATTCAATGTTCTGTTGGACAGAAGGTCTTGAACTACCTCCAACAGAAGCTGGCTGTTAATGGGATCCTGAGGAAGGAAAGAAATGGATATCTGTGATAAAAAAGAGGAAGGTAAAGGAAGCATAGGACATGTCCAAATAATCCACCAATCTGTGGTGAAACACAGCCAAGGGGAAGAAAGTCACACAACTGAGCTCCCATCCAGTTATCAACTGGTACTGTTGATATTATGATGATCTACACTGAAAAAAACACCTGGAAAGAGGAACAGGTAAAAGCTGGGGAGCACTAGGATGAGAAACAGGAACAGGGGCTTGTCTTGATTCCAACTGTGGCAAATGTGCTACCAAAATGAAAGGGTAGAGTGTTGATGCAGGTGTTCCCAGCATGCAATTCCAAAGAGTCTGGAATACGTTTGAAAATATACTAAGAAACAGAGCTACACATGATTTCCTAAGTGGGCAGCAAACAAATCTGACAGAAGGCTGCATTTTGACCCAGTATGTTTCAACAACAGAAAAATTATGTATGCAAGGTGAGAGTAGAGAATGAAAAATGAGTTATCTTAGAAGTAACAAAGGAGAGGCTGTTCCTCAAATACCTCAGGACTTTCGTACAGAGTACCTGAAAGTAAATGTATGGTAGATAAATACCACAAAAGTAAGGATAATACAGAGGCATGGGTTAAAAGCACTGGAAGTCAGGGGGTACTCCCAAGTTGGCAAAATAGATTCCAACACCTGTGAGTCTTACAACGGATAGGCTACTTGTTGGTTCGTCAAACAAACTGTCCACAGCACATAGGAAGCAAGACATGCTGGAACTCTCAACCAATTATGAAGTAAAATGCTTTGTATGAACCCTAATATCCAAAGAAAGTGGGAAAACTAAATATGGTAAAGAAGAACTGAGAACTATCATACAACAAAAAAGGATGAGGATTGTAGGAAATCATAAAAAGGGATAAAACATCACATACCTGAGAAATCATACCTGAATACGCAATATTAGACCGAGCTGACTCTGCAGGAGGTGTACAGGGAAACATGAGAAAATCCTGTGGTGGAAAAAGGCTATAAAAATCTTTCTCGAAATGAACAGGTTCAGATTGTTCATGAGGTGAATAACTTCAAGAGAAAGTGACTGACTCACAGAACGACCAGTCTCTCATTGAATAATTGCAGATAATTCCATTAACAGGGTTGCTTGCACCTCCAGCCACAGTTACAAAACCGGCACTCCGTGCTACATCAACCTCATGTGCTTCGTAAGCACTCACGAATTTTTCAAACACAAACATGTACAAATATTATATCAACGATACTTTGTCCTATCCATTGCCGACGACCAAACACAATATTTATATAAGCAACTTGTCACAGCAACGAAACTTACGGTGACGACGTTTTCTAAACTGATAGAGTATGATCACAATTGATTGTACTCGTGAAAAGACATTGATATTAGGCCTCTGATGTTATTAACTCTACGATTTTTATATTCAGCCCCCTAGGTATCTTCATGGGAGAAAATAAACAAATTTCTTTTTCTTGTAATTCTGTTCCAACCAGTATGTAAACAGTTTGTTTATGATGCTTTTATTTTTTAATATTTTAACTCAAATTGGGGAAACATAAAGGAAGAATAGAAACTTTTTAAATTCCGTATGTGTAATTTACCTGCCAGGCGAGTTGTTTGAACTATTTTCACAACAATAATTGTGATTATTTAGCAAATATTATTGTGAAACAACAATGTCTTATTTTGTAATAAAATAACGTAAACATTAGATGTTTTTCACACATATTTCAATTTGTATATTTTAAATTCAAATCAAAGCTCTTTAAAAATGGAACTGTGGTTTCTGTAGCCTCATCATAAATTTCACACCTTTTAGTTTCTGTACTTTGTCAGCTTTTAGCGTTTAATCCGTAACTCCGTAACTTTTATCAGCTTTCAGTGTTTAATCCGGAACTCCGTAACTTTTATGATATATAGTTGTGGTGTTTCTTTGTTGCCTCTAAGCATGATGTGAAACAACAATATCTTATTTTGTGATAAAAATAATGTAAACACCAGACGTTTTTTTCACACATTTTTGAATTTATATATTTTAAATTCAAATCAAAGATGTGTAAAAATGGAATTATGCTTTCTGTTGCCTCATCATAAATTTCACACCTTTTAGTTTCTGTACTTTGTCAGCTTTTAGCATTTAATCCGTAACTATTATCAGCTTTTAGTGTTTAATCCGGAACTCCGGAACTTTTATAACATATTGTTTGTGGTTCTTACGTGCTTACAATATTTGTAATATTAACAATGAAACAGTATCTCAGCGACACAGACAATTAGGAGACATTTTGTAAAACGTTCAAGCTACTACTGCAAGCAGACCTTAAGATATAGAGATGGTGAAGTTCTTTTTCAAAACATTGATTTTTATAGCATTATATGCTGTAATAATAGCAATGCCTGGACACATAAAACTTAAACCTGAAAATATTGTACTTGGCGCCCCACAGGTGATTCCGTGTGTTCCTGACAGCATTGGAATCAAAAGTTATACCATTGATGTTTTCCAGTATTATTGGTTTGGCCCCTACGGTGGAATAGCAACAGACGATGATAAAATTCGGGTAAACAAAGCCACTGGAGATTTAATGATTTATAAATTTGATTTTTCTGATACAGGTGTGTATAAGTGCGTTATTGAATACTCAAGAAACTGGGAGATAAAAGCACACAATCCAATTTTCATCACTCATTTCTTGGAAGGTAAATGCTTATAAGAATCGATTTCGGTAGTGTTTAGAAGTTAAAAAAACTTTAAATTATGAATCGCATTTATCCATTTTTACTGCAATTTATGTAAAGTGTTATAAGTTCGATATATATTTAATGATTGTACATTAATTTTCCAAAATCCATGAAATCACCTTTCCTACTACCAACATACAGCTCACCGCCATTGTTTCCGCGTTAAGCCTGTGGTATTAAAATGTTGAAAATCAAACTTGTCTGCAGATATAAATTTATCATTACGAAATAATTTTGATTTATTATTATTATATACAATAACTAAATACATACATAGATATGGATAAATTTAATCAATAGCATTACACATTTAATGAAATTAGACATTCCGTGAAGTCAGAAAACGAGATAACCTTATGTTAGAAATGAGAAAGGTTTTATTGTTTTCTTTGCAAGTCATAGAACAAATAATTTTAAAACATAAAAAGTGTTGAATGATTTCTTTAATTGTCTGTGAAAAGCTTGAAATTACAAAATGCTACAGTGTTATAGGAGAAAAATGTTTCTTTTGTTACAAACACACAGTAAGTTCTGGTATTCAGAGACATTGTTTAGCCACTTTTCTCATCAAAGCGATGAAACGATACATTCTTATCATTTGAAATAAGAAAGTTTGAAGAGCTCATTTGATTAACTATATCTGTTACTGAGCATATCTTTAATTCTGATCTGGGTGTAAGACTAGAGGGAAGGCAGCTAATCATCACCACCTACCGCCAACTCTTGGGCTACTCTTTTACCAACGAATAGTGGGATTGACCGTCATGTTATAATGCCCCCACGGCTTAAAGGGCGAGTATGTTCGGTGTGACGGGGATTTGAACTTGCGAACCTCGGATTACGAGCCGAGCGCCTTAACCACCTGGCTATGCCGGGACATTTATATTTGCTTATTTTCTTTTCCTGTTTAACAAACCGGCATTAGCCAAATTTTCTTTGCTTGGATAACTGTAGAACTTTATTGTATCTTATCTGATGTTCAAACACCCCTTTCGTCATGCCAAAATTTTAAACAGTAGAAATTATCTGACAAGTTCACACTTATGCTAGCTAGAAACTTTCTAATTAAAAAACACTGGACTCATTTACGCACCACATGGAGTTAAAAATGTATTTTATTTTACTTTTTATGAAGCTTGTTTTTGTTTGTTTTTTGGAATTTCGCACATAGCTACTCGAGGGCTATCTGTGCTAGCCGTCCCTAATTTAGCAGTGTAAGACTAGAGGGAAAGCAGCTAGTCATCACCACCCACCGCCAACTCTTGGGCTACTCTTTTACCAACGAACAGTGGGATTGTTCCACCGTCACATTATACGCCCCCACGGCTGGGAGGGCGAGCATGTTTAGCGCGACGCGGGCACGAACCCGCGACCCTCAGATTACGAGTCGCACGCCTTACGCGCTTGGCCATGCCAGGAAGCATCATTATTGTCGTGTTTGTATTCTTTTTTGCGCTTTAGTTCAAATCGATATTGATAAATTTCGCAGCGCCATCTCGATGTTAACACTCCTATGAAAAGTGGGGCTTAATAGGCCCCAGAGCAACTTGAAAGGTTATTAATATTAGGCTAATAATTTTGTATTTAAATGAAATTGCCATTTAAATCCATTAATGAATGGATTAACGAGATTCCCACTGTCCCTCTCTACTATCTAGCGAAATCACAGCCAGGGGAACGGGCTTGGAGAAATCAGGACTAGAAACGTCATTTCGTAGGAGTGTTAAGCTGCTTCCAAACAAATATTAAAATATTCGAATTTTAAATACAAAGGCACCCATAGATTAAGGACATCTGGTGGAGCCCAGAATTACGACCGAACACTTATAACTCTAAAAGTCTGGTATTAATGCTCTTGGTGAGCAGACACAGATAGTCCGTTTTGAAGTTTTCTGATAAAAAAAACAACAAAAACGACATTGAGTGAAATTCTCGATAATTGCAGCAACTAAATTAAAATATACATCACGCAATTTATCATTCTTAAAAGTATAGTTGTTGGTACCAACGTTTTTTTATTTCAATTTCTTTTTTAGTTTGATTATTTTTGAAATTCTCAAATTTCTAATAACGCTTGTTAGTAATTGTTTACATTTTGTTCTGTTTAGTACTAGATAAATATGATACTTTCTACAGAGTTTTTCCCCGAAGTAAAGTGGAAAATATTTCGGTATGCACAAGATAAACATTCCCTTCCCTTTTTACTTATTAGAAATCAATTTATAGAGTCAATCAGTTTGCTCAAAATTTGGATATTTCAATAAAAGTGTTGTTCGAAAACGTATTTGAATTGATATCCACTAAATTTATATAGCCCAGTTATCGGTAGTTTCATTGTATTAATTTCCAAGAGGTAATTTCGATATAATGATAACTAACATCAACCTATTCTAATTCTTGTTATTTTTAGAAAGAACCAAAGGCGAATGTTTTCACCCATAGGAAGGACATTCAAAATAGTAATGCATCAAGTAAAATAAGAAACATTATCACGAGCCTTGAAGGATCACATGCCAAATATTTTATAACAACACAGCCTCATAAATATAAACCAATTATCTCATATATATCAGAAACTCTGTTAACTGAAAGGAAGAAGGTACCTCCATATTGTAGACGTCACAACAAATTTACGAAATATAAATCAATGAGACCTCTTTACTTCAAAGAACTGCGAGATTTGTTTAACGAAAAGAAATCATCAGAGTCAGAGGGTTCTGAGGACTAGAATAGATAGAAAAATTGAGAAACGTAAGCTCCTGAAACATATTTAGATCCACAAGAATTTTTTGACTAGTGTTTAACCGAATTAGAAAGCCATATGCAAGACAACAACAGAATAACTTCTATGATCGGACGATTTTCTTCACTAATAAGAGACAATGACTCTCGATTTGTGTTTTCTTGTCCCAGACTTTCACAAACTTCACATCGATAAAAAAATTAAAATAAAATGTATGTAAATAGAAAATAAAAAGTTATAGAGTATTTTAAAATTGCCTGTTTTATCGCTTTAAAAATCCATGTTTGTTTCAAATAAAATGATTATTTATTACAGAAGCTTTATAAATTATAACTTCACTGAAGACACACAAGTTGGGGAAAGAATGATTTCAAATCAGTAATTAATATTTTTTGGATATACAAAATTGTTTAGTTTAAGAGTTACTATTTAATTTATTTAGTGAGTTAATATTTACTGATTTAAAAAAAATAATAGTGATTATTTAACTTTAGTTGTATGACGTGGCAAACAAACAAACTTACCACGTTGATAGTCCTCGAGGAGCTTTGTGCTAGCCGTCCCTAATTTAGTAGTGTAAGACGAGAGGGAAGGCAGCTAGTCATTACCACACACCGCCAACCCTTGGGCTACTCTTTTACCAATGAATAGTGGGATTGACCGTCACATTATAACGCCCCCACGGCTGAAAGACGCATGTTTGGCGCAACGGGGATGCAAACCCGCTACCCTCAGATTACGAATTTTCTCAGACAATTAGTCAATGAGAAAAAACGTGAAGTTAGCTGGTGTGAGAATAATTAACCATATCTGGCGATATGATAAAGTTAGTTTCAAAGTTTAATAAATATAATAATTTGTATTGTAAAAGGGGATCTATATTAATTGAACCATTCTCTGTGAATTTTGATGAGAAGTAGACAATTTTTTAAAGTTATGATATAACTGTTGTAACCCATGGGGTACTTACTGAGTGAATAATTTACTAATAGTACTGTGAGTAAAAGTAAGTACTGTGTGAAAAATAGTTTATATTGTCAATCCACCCAAGTGGATATTTGAAAATAAAGATTAATTATTTAGAGTTTTGGATACAACTGTGATATTTCATGGTGTAAATAATTTTTGTACATACGTTTGTCTTATTTTGAAGATATTATTATTTAAAACAAAAACTGGTAGTTGACTAGAAACGGGAGTCTACCAAAGGTTACATGGGGTTAACAGACAAATGGGTAAAGAAATGTTATTTATAAAATATGTAACGTTGCGAAGGAATGGAAGTCCATTACTAACAAGGAACAGCAGAAATCTCAGAATAAAGCTGCTATAGCAACTTCTATAGATGGTGTTGTTAAGAAACTAGAAAGTTTGACTGTCAACATAGATGCTGCTGCCAAAAGAAAGAGAATCAATAAAAGATGCCAGATTTACTATGAGAAGGAAGTTCCATTTCCATGGTTAATCAGTACACGACTAACAATCAACTTAAGTTAACAAATGGATCAACAGTGCCAATAGTGATTGGAGCATGTTACAGATATTCAGAAGTACCAGCAAATCACAACATGCCAGTGAGTGAAGAATATGTTGGGGACAAAAGAGTGAAGTGCCTACAAGAAATTGTTTGCAGTAGTGAGAGCCAGTCTACTAAATTATGACCACATGAGAGGCAAACTACACATGTGAGTGTGTGTGTGTACTTATTGATGGGACAATGAGAAAATGTCCCATAAGAAAATAAAGATAAATGCATTATATTATGTGGTAGACCTGGAGACAACAATATAAAACATCCATATTTGACCAAATTGTTTAAAACATACCAGCTAGTAGAAACTCAGATACCAGACCGAAAGAAGATTGATGAACCATTGGTGGTCACCACTAGTGGTCAAGTAAAGAAGAGCAAGCAAGACATCAAGACCTTACAAGTGTGAAAAAAAGGACATCCCGAATGTAGGTTTGTAGGAAATGAAGGAATCATAAAAGAAAGTTCTTCCATTGCAGAAACTTTGGGACAATACCTGGGAGAAAATTTAACAGAAGACAAAGGAGATGGTACCAACAGAATAGAGAAACAAAAGGGAGTGCTATGTCAGACCTACCAAAGACTATATGTATGAAAAACATATATATATATAAACGAAGAAGCATTGGCACTATGATTTTAGTAAATGTAGTTTTACTCCATTATAAAATAAGACTTCAGATATATGGCATATTTTACATTTTTAAATACGTTATTTTTTTTTACTTATATAAAATTCCACTATGTTTTATGCAGGTATATGTTAATGTGTGTTACTTAAACAATGACTCAATGACTTTCACTTCTATATTTCTGTGGACTTATAATGCTAGAAAATAAGTTTAGGTAAGCGTGATGGGCAGCCACAGATAGCCCATTGTGTATTTGTGTAGCTAACTTTAAACAAAAATAAACAAACAGTTCTACATTTAATTTGCATGGCATAGTTTTGCATTTATAACGTTTCATAGGTATAGCATTTATCGATAACAAATTAGTTTACATTTCTCTAATTAATATACTGTATAACATATATTTGTAATAAACAAAAATAAATCCAAACAAAAATCAAAGACGCTGCACCAATTAAAAGGATCCCCAGGATACAGGCTGTAATGTGATATATAAACTGTACTCTAGATTTGGAAGGTGATTGATGACGTAGAACCCACATTGTGGTTGGAAACACTGACTGATGACGTAGAAACCACATTGTGGTTGGAACACTGACTGTCAGTTTTAACCTCCACACGTCAGTCTCACATGAAGAAATTCAAGAGCAATAAAATAATTAAAATCAATTGAAATTAGGAGAGCGAGATGTGAGTGTTTGAGCCCATAACGTCATACATCAATATCAGATAAAAAAATTGCAGGGTGCGGTATCTATCAGATGCAACAATGATTTAGTAATAAATCTATATCGAAGTGAGTTTGTGACGGTTAGGGTCTTGTTTACTATGATTTCATCTGTTGCTGTTTGTGAACAGAGCCAACTACTGAAGATTTCTGTCATTATTTTTAAGAAAGCAACTAATAACACTGTTTTGGGTTTGAATTTTATAGCTGGGAATATGGTTTATAATTATTTTTAACAGTGTGGTGTCGACAGTGAAATGTAACAAAACGATTGTTTGTTTGTTTCTTAGGTTAGCACAAAGCTACATATTTTACTTTATACTTTCTGTCTACAGCGAGAAATCGAATTCATGACTTTAGTGTCAAAGCCCGCTGAACTATTATTGACGCGACAAAACGAAATTTTGTTTTACTTGGGTATTTGAACATAAGTACGCAAGAGGTCTCTGTGCTAGCTTTCCCTAATTTTGAACTGATAGACAGATACGAGCAGCATTTACTATCGACTCTGAAATTGCTTTATTCGAATTCTTCAATCTCACTGCCACTATTAAAACTATTGGCGCGCTTTTATTTAGGTGAAACGTGAACTATGGATCTTTAGATGCATTGCCCGAATAAAAATCACTCGGTCAAGCTTAACCCACAAACTATTATATTTTTTTGAAACAAGTTGAATGGACGGTGAAATCTTATATCGAAACGTCTTCCTCTACACTTTTGTTTCTACAATAGTTGTCGTCCATTTAACTTAGATTCAGCACTAATACTCTGTCTAAATAGTCTGTGAAATAATGTTATATCTTTAATATAAATCACTTGGTCAAGCTTAACCCACAAACTATTTTTTTTTGAAACAGAGTTGAATGGACGGTGAAATCTTATATCGAAACGTCTTCCTCTACACTTTTGTTTCTACAATAGTTGTCGTCCATTTAACTTAGATTCAGCACTAATACTCTGTCTAAATAGTCTGTGAAATAATGTTATATCTTTTCTTTTGTCTTTTACTCTAGGCTGTACATGTTTCGAAAAGAAATAAGCCTTCTTATAGTATAAGTTTATTGTTTCTTCATTTATGCGTGGCCTGACATGGCCAAGTGGGTTGAGGCGTTCCACTTGTAACCTGAGGGTCGCGGAATCGAAACGCCGTCGCACCAAACATGCTCGCCCTTTTGCCCTGGGGCGTTATAATGTGACGGTCAATCCCACTATTTGTTGATAAAAGACTAGCCAAAGAGTTGGCGGTGGGTGGTGATGATTAGCTGCCTTTTCTCTAATCTTACACTGCTAAATTAGGGACGACTAGCGCAGATAGCGCTCAAGTAGCTTTGCGCGAAATTCAAAAACAAATCACCCCTAGCGGAGCAGAGGACACACATAAAATGTAGTTTGAAATGGTTGAAGTTAAGCACAAAACTGCACAATGAGCTATCCGTACTCTGCCCACCACGGATATCGAAACCTGATGTCTAGCCTTCTATATCCACAGACATATCGCTTTGGTTTGAATTTTGCGAAAAGCAGGACAAGGGCTATCTCTACTTACTTTTCATAATTTAGCAACCATAAACTAGAGGAAAGATAGCTAAACACCATCCACCACCGACTCTTGGACTATGCTTTCACTAGCAAATAATGGGACTGACCGTCACATATAATGCCCCATGGATGAAAGGGCAAGTATTTTTGGTGACGGAGATTCAAACCTATGACCATTAAATTCAGAGTCGAGCGCCTTAAACACAAGATCATACCAAGTACACAACAGCTGTATATAAGTTATCAGAAAAATGTAGTGCAGCGATTCACGACCTCTAACCTTGTACCTGATCTCAAAATGAAAGTTCTTGGGTTCGAAACGTGCGTATTCAGTTTTATAGTGTATTTATAGAAGTGGAATATTTAGAGAGAAGGATTAATGTTAAATTTTAATGTGATCATAGTACTAATATTTGGATGTATTTTATTACTCACAACCCTCAACTGTTACAGATCAGAAGTTTGGGAACAATGTATTTAAGACTATAGAGTGATATACGAGCACCTGTAACTATTTATTGTAAGAAAACGTAATTTGAGCATATTTTTAATCAGGCAAGTGCTAAGGATCGTAACACACAACAGTATCTATCCAGGAAAATACTAACGATCAGAACATAGATGATTGTTTATCTAAGCAAATACTAAAGATATGAACATTGGTTACTATTTATCCAGATGAGTACTAAAAATCAGTAAAACGTGCGCATGCTATGAATCACGAGTATAATTATGCACTCTCTTGTCTAGAACACAGCATGGCATATGAACTATAAAAGCAAGAAATGAAAATACTTGTTTCTTTTAATTTCAGTTTGGAAGTACATCTAGTTCATATGGTGTCATTCGTTACTAAGGTATAGTTAGTTTTTAACCTGGTTTTTTCTTTAATTTTTGGCTTACTGTGTTTCTCCAAAGAACATTACAAGATGTAGCTTTCAGTAGGTTCAGGGAACTATGAGGAAGATAGCACCAATAAAGTTATTGAATGGTGAAGAAGGAAACATCACCGTGTTTTGTAGAAAGACCACAAGACAACCTTTAGAATCTTGACCGTAGGAGTTTGTTTCTGGTGCTGTCATTAGTGAAAATGTACAGTCTCTTACCTTACTGGACATGTTCATTTTCAGGTCACCACTTTAGTTTCATTGGTCAATGGACTTTCAGAATGACCAGTACGTTGGAATCATCATATGGAGGTAGTGAGAAGATTTGGCACCAAACTAACACACTTCTGGTTTTGGTTCATGAAACAACAGTTTATCTGTTTACACATTTTAAGAGCCAAACTAAAATAAGAACTGTCTGAGCTGGATAACTTGGTTACACAGAGTTAACCATTAACATTATGATGAGTTGTATGTCTGACTGCAATGCATCCAAGGGAAGAGAAGCTAAAACTTTGCACACATGGTAAGGGGATAGTGTGGGTGTGTACCGAGGTACTATGTGTTAGATTTGACTCAAAAATGTTCTTTATCCTAATTATTCTGCTTTGTAAAGGTCTATAGAAAAGTATCATTTTTCTCTCTCTTACTCTGAACACTATTTTCAACATAAACTTGGGAACTCTAAACATTTGAAGTAAACTAAGTTTTAGAAACAGAAACAGAGAATACGGTAGAATTTGAAGACTGAAAAAGATTCAGATAAAATCACAGTAATAAAATAATCGAATCTGAGAAACTAATGTAAATCTATTTGTTTTTAAAAAAGGTTGGACTGAATTAAGATTGGAAAATCGTAAAATAAAAATCATTAAAGAATTGATGCATTGGGGTAGCTATAGAATTAATTAAAATAAAGGAGACACTTAACTGGTATAGCAAGATCTTAGTGGATCCATTCCTAGATATGTTTTAGTACTGTATATAGAGTCCAGGTTAAATGGGTTGTAGCTAAAATATTCCTGGTTGACCAGGTATGATAATGATTGAAAATGTTTCATGACCAATGCTGTCAGTGAACAAAGGTCATGGAGTGACATTGTTCACTGGACAAAGAATGTAAGTTGAAATTCTTGATATGAGTATGCTTTCTTTGTACACATTTCCACTAAATGATCAAGAAAAAAGATGTTTAGCATCACAGATATTAATTTTGAGCTAAAGAGGACTGGAAGGTTAAACACCAACCATCTAGTGGAAGAGGACTATTGTATTGTTTGAAATGGTAAGTGAGTTGTACCAGTGATGAATATTAGTAGTCTGTTCTCTTTATTGTACTTTTAAAATTAAACAATAAGTTATCCTCTTGTAAACACTCTCAAACTCCTATATTTTGTTTTTCTTTAATTATTTTTTTTTACCTAGTGTTTTCCTTACATCATTGCAACATGTAACTGATTTGCATGTTTATTTTCTGTTTTTTCTATTTATCATTTAATACTGAAACTTATGTTAGTGAACTTTCTATTTGTCTTTCCTGCAAGAAAACATTTCTTAAATAGCAACTTCTATAACTTTTTAAGAAATAAAAATTCATTCATGTTTTAGGTAAAAATAAAATATCTTCTATTTCTAAACTTCTTGGTTCAGAGACGTCTAAAGAAATACTTCTAGGAACAGATGGTTAAAGTTAAGAGCAATGAATCTGCCATTGCAGACAAGTGCTTACAATCAGACTTGATCGTTTATGATTTGTAAGACTCGTTTAAGTCATACTGTAGATTTGCAACTATATATACTCTATAATAATAAATGTTGGTTTGTTCTTTTAGGTTCTTAACCCTGCAGGAGAATTTCATCCTACATAAAACAGCTGCTTATATAGGTACAGTAATCTGAAATTACATAAAGCACATTATTTCAATGGCATTTACTGTATATGTATACTAAGAACAATACATCTCTGTGGTAACCTGCTGCTGATATTACCAGCAAGCAGCAACAAGTTAATCCCAATCACATTATGTCAGGGCTTACAGAATGTCATCAAGACCGCATAGATTTCTTTGAAAACCTGACTGACAATTGCCATATTTTATATCCAAGAAGCTGCTGTGGTAGTGACATTTTCCAATTTTAAGCTACAAGGTAGGTATCTAAAGGTTTTAAGTAAAGCTGTTGATAAACCTAGTAATTTTTATTGGAACTCATAATCAGGTATTTTTTATAAACATAATAAAGGAGAATCAAGATTAATTTAATGCATTACTTCTTAGCTTGCAGCCTGAGCAAATATAATTATTGTCAGAAAACAACAAAATTATAAACCCTGTCATCTCCTTTGAAACTCCTTTAAAGGAAATGAGCACATTGTTTTTTTGTAACTAATAAGAGGGTAACAAATTGTAAATAATGGAAAAGTAATTTAAAGTTTTAATGACGTTACAAAACCTAAAATATGATCAAATGTTTATTCCCTAATATTTTAGTAGTATTAAAAAGGGTAAACAAGTTCTTGCTTTTATGACCCTGATGTTATGCACAAGAAACACTTTTACAGGGGCATAAAAACTGACAATGCTGAGTTCCTTTAAATTTTTTCACGAGTAAAAATTGCTGAAGACAGCGATTGCATAGACTTATGAAAAGTTAACAAATGTTTGAAAATATCTAGATAATATTATTTCTGACTAGAATTTTCATGATACCAAAACTCTAGATTCACATCTCAACAGGACAAAAATCAAATACCATGATTACATAACGCACTAAACTCATACCTCACTAAAAAACAAAATATACAACATGATTACTCCAGTTATGTTTTACCAGATAAGGAAGGTTATAATTATCTATCTTCAGGAAATGGAATTCACAACATAATCACTAAAGCAATGTAGTTAAACCCCACTATTTAACAAAGCATGCATCACAACCACTCAAAAAACATAGCTGATTGTGACCAGAAAAAAAAATACATACCAGTACTGTTTGTACAATAAGTCCTGTCTAATGAGATAAAACATTGTACTGTAGCCAGCTGTGTTTTAATGTACAAAAAACCCACACAATGGCTCTCTATGGAGAACATACGTCAGCTTCCACTTGATAAATCCACTACCACTGCTACATAGCCCAAGAACATATTAGCAAATTTTTTATACGTGTGGAATTTTTCCATCGTCCTGTGATAACCCTCAAAATAATGAAAACATAAGGATATGAGCTGTCTCAGATATAATTTTTTTCAGCTTTAAGAGATTCTAGATTGACCAAATGTTATTATTTTACATGAGTAATAAATATAAAGGAGAGATATTCTGATAAAATATAATAACTTTTAAATAGTTGTGTGAAACAAAATAGATAAAAATTGCAAATAAACTTTATGAATATAATATAACAAGTTAGAAACTTAAAATCTCCCTCTGAATGCATTAATTATTATAAAAACTACATGTACTATGGACTTCAAAGGTTTATTACATGCATTAATGATCTAATGATTTCATTCATATATAATTTCAGTCAGACAACATGGTGAGTGGATGGTAGATAATATTCTAAACATATCAGACAGAATGTGTTTGTTTTGTTATAGCAAAGCAACAAAGGGCTATCTGCTGTGTCCACCAAGGGGAACCAAAACCCTGATTTTAGCATTATAAATTCAAAGACTTACCTCTGTCCTACTAGGGAACAGACAATGAACACTTGTATAACAGCTGTTATGGAGTGAATACCTTTTCTAAGTTAGCATTCACAAACTTCATATCATAAAAACTGTTGTTATAACAAACTAGTATTCCAACCACTACTGTAGTTGTTGTATGCCAGCGAGCCTTATAAGCTATTAAATGCAATGGTAGCTCAAATCAAAATCTTATATCAAGGTTAAAATTGCCTTCTTGTTTTCAAATTATATATTCTCTAAAAAAAGATACTTAATTCTTTTAGCTTTTTTCACCTCAGTCAAATACATTAGACTACTGAAGGTTTTTCAATGTGTGTAAATAATCATACTTAAATAATGTTAAACCTTCACACCACCATTATTTTCTAATGGGATTCCAAACATATTTATATATGGTGCCTTTGTTGTTAATATTTGCAATAATTTTATCAAGATACAAATAATAGTTGATACTATGGAATAAGAACCAGAATCTC
This sequence comes from Tachypleus tridentatus, assembly GCF_004210375.1. Classification (NCBI taxonomy): domain Eukaryota; kingdom Metazoa; phylum Arthropoda; class Merostomata; order Xiphosura; family Limulidae; genus Tachypleus; species Tachypleus tridentatus. Next base: position 42,274,299 of record NW_027467782.1, on the reverse strand, counting down.
ATTTGATTAAGTAAGTGGTTCAAAAGTTGTATGAAGTTTAAAGTTAGGCAATTGAAAACAGATGTTTCATTTCAAAGAGAATAACTGATATTTACCTGTAAGACAGGAGTATTATGCAGTGAAAACAATATTTTATTGTTAAAAAGGCTCCAATGCATACAAAGATTCATTAAAAATCCATCATCATATCATATTATTTACAATAGAAAAATAATTAAATGTTGAAAAAAATACCTTTCAAAGTTATGTGAGAGTGTACTGTTATCTTGTATAATCATAGATTACTCAAACGATAAAAATATTATACTCAAAATATTTTTTAAAATTATTTTATAAACTGCTATACTTTATGACTGTATATATACACATATAAAGTATATTCAGTGTATACGTATTTTTATCAAATTAACACTGAAATAGTGAAAATGTTTTTATATTAAATTTCTATAAAATGTGCATATATTTGAAAGTTAAGTAATAACATTTTATTGTGAAAATTATTTGTATTTTATCCAAAAAAAGTCACAAGCATAAGCAAAATAAGTAACTGAACAATTTAAAAATGTTTTCATCTTCAGTAATATCAGACCCTTTGGCTTCCTATTAATGGCCAGTGATCCCACAAGAATATAAATGTATGTGTGTGAAATTTCCAAGAATGCTCCAAATGAATATCCTTAATGAGTTGTGTTATATGCCACAACAGCAGTTTACTACATTATCAATCAAAGACAAAAGATTTAAGAATTAATATTTTTTACTTAATCTGCTAAATGTATTATGTTTATTATTAATACTCTTAGGTAACATTTGAGGACTAAACTGACACCTAATAAAATACAATTTAGATGTTAGAAAAGTGCTCATACTGATGTCCAAGCCCCTAATGGCACAACGGTATGTCTGCAGACTCACACCACTAAAATCTGGGTTTCGATGCCCATGGTGGACAGAGCACAGAGAGCCCATTGTGCAGCTTTGTGCTTAATTCTAAACAAACAAACTGATGTCAAATATTTGAAAAACTAAACTATGTTACAATCTAAAATTAAAATATACTGCTTTGAAAATGCAAGTCTTTCTATTCGAAATTTTGAGTAACTTACAAGTTATTGTGTCACAAAATATTGTGAACTCAGATAATAAATGAGCCATTTATCCCAATCTCATACACACTTTGAAAAACTTTAATTTATAATTTGTATTTGCAATAATTAACGTACAACTACCTCTACTACCAGCTTTGAGTTTTATCAGTATCCGACATGGAATTTTAGCTTTACACATTTCGTGGGTATGAGCGCTAGTTCCAGAACTAATGCAATATCAAAAATTACAGATTAAAATCATATTAATTACTTATCTTAGGATCTGGAGACAACTATTATGATATCAGTCATGTCCTATTTCTCACCTTTTAACCTAATAATACTACTAATATTTCAAAATATTCTGTTCTACTAACAATGATAAGAATATAAACATACGTATGCTTTTTTATTTTCTTAATATGACGAGAACTTTCTTGCAGACTCCGTTGTACTCTTTGTTCGAAACTGTAGAGGTCGCTTGATAACACATATGGATAGCTAACAACGCGGAAACTGACAATTTTTATAGTTTTAATTTAGTGAAGTGATGTCTCTAAAGGAAAAAACTAAACGAACCAGGAAAGAAAGTTGATCAGAAGAATGAAATATATCAAAGTAAAACAATTTTATTGTTGTATACATAGGCATTGAAATTCTGAATTATGTAAATTGTAACTAGTGCAATATTTGGACTTTAAAGTAATATACTGTGACTTGAATTTACCGTAGCGGCTGAGCCTAATTCCAGTCTGTGAGTGTTAATACAAAAATGAGTTAGTTAGCCACATAATAATTGTTCATGCTAATTATAAGTAGTATCTGCAATATTATTACAAATGTTCAATGTAAGTAGATTTGGACAACATTTTAAAATGAAATTATTAGTATATAACATAAGTAGGGACAACATAAATTGTAAATTTACGATTTTTAAACTTTAAAGGCAATGGTGAAATAAATGCATGTCCTGTCACTTTGAATTGTGGCTCTATCGTAATAAGAAAAAAAGGCTTTTCCAGTTGTTGAGTGAGTCCTGCAAATTATTATGGTTTTATTCTCACTGTCACTTGTCCATGTGAAGTAACGAGTAAATCATCAAGAGTGCTTAATAGGACAAGTACTTTTCCTTTTAATTTAATTGCTTTAGTGACTTTTTATGTGAAAGTTTTAAACTATGAAAAACTATTTTTTATAATATTAAATAGTTTTTCATTAAAACAAATTCAGATACAAGACCAGAAACAACATGGGTAGATAATTGTACATTGCTGTCAATCTGGATATTTTGTTTATTGGCTGATGCCTTTACCAAAATCTCATTAGCCAAAAAACAGACAACTGTTACACAGTTTGTTAAAACTGGATCTGCAGCTGGCCACAAAACAGATATCAACATGCTACAACATTCAGTGATTAAGTATACTGATCCTCTATTGATAAAGTAACATTAATACAGGAAAAGAAGAAAGTAGCTTGTAAGTTCAAAGTGACAGTGTAGATGCAATGGTTCAGACTTAGAGGTCAAAATGGCATAAAAAGCAGGTGTGAAAGAGCTGCAAGGTAAATTATAAGTATGAAGAAAGAGAAAAGGAAGGACTGATTCATCTATTCCACTGGAGAGTGATGAAGATGAAATGCCTAGCAGTACTTCTGAGGATCCCATGGAGTTTGTGACACTGAATGAATGATGCAGATTATCCAAGAATTGAAGTGTAAAAGCAAGACATTGTTGTGGTATTTCAACATGGCACAGGAGCAATGCCGATTCAATTTGGTATTGAATCCACAACAACATTAAACTTTCAAATCAAAAGCTCTATGAAAAGCATCAAGTTTCAGTGCTCTTGAAAAGAACAGTTGATTGCTTGCATTCTGCATGGCAGGATTAAGGATTCTTTGTACTATGTTACTTCCAGGAGATCCAGATGATCTTATGAACATGACTGGAAATACAATTAAATCTGATGATACAAAACTATTCTCATATGCCAATAATATGCAACAAGTTTTGCCAGAGAAAGTTATACTTGCACTGATATGCTAGTCAATGATGTTTAAAGAAATGAAAGATAGATTGAAGAACAAACTTTTGAAATAGCTAGATGAGAACTGTCCCACTGATATGAAGGTCGTGGATTTTGTATCTACTTTGAAAACTAAAAGCAAGAATGAAAGCAAATAGTCAATAACACAACATACACATCTTCCAAGTTTACCACTGTGTGCTATGGGAGTCAAAAACTTGGAATAGCATTACTAAATCTGCATATTTTTTTTCATAAAACTTTGTGGGAGATTTTGTTCAACCTGAAAACTCTAAAAGTGAGTTTTAGCTCATTCTAGAAGGATGTTATTTATTAAGGGCAGTCATTCAGCACAAATCCTGGGTGTCTGGCTTGTGGAAGCAGTGTTAAAAATTTGCAAACAGTCTAAAAAAGTTGATTTATTTATATCAACCAATTGTAATTTTAATGTGTTTGACCAGAAACTAAAATAAATTGGTATCTGTATTGATGGTGGCACTATTTTTTTCTCACTTTGACTATTTTAGATTTAGATTTACATTGCTTAGCTTTAGGCCAGACCGTAAAATAACTTATTGTTGCAAGATTCATGGTTAAATTTCAAAATTTCTTAATCAGAATGAAATACAATTGTATTCCTATGAGAATTGATTATATCAGTTAGTTTCATGCAAAGTAATGAATTAATTTTATGAAAATAATCAACTTGTGTGTCCAATTATTACTATCTTCAATATTCAGTAATCAAAAATTAATCTTTTTAGAGGCAGTTCACATCTTGCACAGAAAGCTGTCTTTATGTCTGCCTTAGAAATTTCCATGCTACTTGTGAAGTTCTGCTGATTGTGTGAGTGACCTCACACAGGTCGTGTAGTAATTATGGATTATAGTCATGTTGACTAATTGTTTTTTCAATTATGTTGTGATGCTTCTTGTTTGGTGATGTTGTTTTGTCTGGTGCACATGGGATGGTGTGTAAGGCAGAGGTGAGACTGTTTCTTGTTTCTGTTTTTTATAGTATTCTTTGGCTAGTGTATCAAATATGTTTTTGAAATAACCAAATACTTTGTTGAGGTCAGAAAATGACTGATTTGGGGTATATTCAGTGGTGATGCACACACACACACACACACACACATCCTGAATAGATCAGATGTATTTAAGTTGGGTCTGATAAAGGCAAATTCTGGGTGTTATTTATCTTATTTTACTGCTTTAATATCATGCTGAAAAGGTGTGGTCAGTTCTTATAAACTTCATGAGAAGACAGTGCATTAGCATTCAAAATATTACAGTCCAACCAGGTATCCAAGGCTACCTTAACTTTTACCAGTGTTTGAAACTGCAAAATTTTGTGATGGCCTTTTAACATGTCTTTAACACTTTGTAATTTCATAATTATCATCAACATTGTCTGCAGGAAAGTAGGAACAAAAACAGTATGAAAGGCTTTGTAAAATCATACTTCCATATAGTAATCTTAGAAGTACCACATTAATGTCAAATTCACAGTGTAGTTTTCATCTTAACAGCTGTCACATTATTTTTAATGAACATGTATCAGATAATATATTTTGAATACTTTAAAACTCTATCTTTGTAATGCATGATTTGTTCACTTAATCAATGAAATAGTATGCAATGTTTATTGAAGTTATTGATACAAAGGTTCAAACAAATTGTTGGTAGTAGAAGAGTAATCACACTCTACTCACATTACCTTAGGTAGATCAACAAGTAGGAAGGAAATTGAGGACCTGAACTTGATATTCAAATCTGTAACAACACAGAAAGGTAAAATACTACTCTTTATATTATGAAATAGGTTTTTTCTGTCACTTTTCCTTGCTTGTGGAGAATGAAGTTGATGTTAGATAACACTGCACAACAAAGTTTTTGCTTCTTGAACACTGTTGGGTGTTCCTTGTAGAGTTTTGGCTGCTGAACACAAAAATCATATCCAAAATTTGCCCATTACGTACAGTTTTGTTGAAATCTTCAGTTTTGCTACCATGGGAAAACAATATCAGGGCAACTGGAATTTGTCAATGCTTGCTGACTACTGTTGGACACTGCAACGTGATGCACGGACATTGAATACAAACAAAATCAGGAGCAAAACACTTTTAATTATGTTGAACTTAATAGCATATTACAAACATTAACACAATTAAATAAGTTATTGCCAGTAAACAATTAACTGTTTATTTCTCAAAGTTTCCACATGATGAAGCAAAACCAAAACTGTATTTGTGCATACCCACCAGGTACCTGTCACAATCAGCAAAACCTTTTCAGGAAGCAAAACATTTAAAAGAAAAATTGTTGTGCAGTGTAATTTGTGTATGGAGTAAAGTTTATTATCTTAATTGTACCTAATACAAAAGCTAGATTAGACTAGCTTTCCCATAAGTTATTTCTATGTAATTCAATAGAGAGTGTGAGCAAGAAATTATGAAATTTGTATATTCCTATTGTTGTATGACTTTCCAGTAACATAACAAGTATGTGATATGTATCTCAGAACAACTGGTTATACCAAAATAAAACTGAAAACAATGTTTTGACCTTCTTAGGTTATATTCAGATCAACAAAGAAGGAGTTTGCAACAGTTGTTCTGAAATACATTTTTACTTCAAGTTGGTTTGTCGTCATCACGAAATGCGTGATATATTGTTAATCACTTAACCTCCCCCTACATGTTGATATGGCATGTTTTGGTAAACATATAAATACAAAAATTTTGATTTTTTTTCTCTTTTCCCATTATTGCATTTGCTTGTTTTGAAGTGGTGTAAAATGAGCAGGAGAATATGTCAATGTGAGGTTTCATAGTACTAACAAACATAGGATTTTATAGTTAACTGAAGACTTTTAAGAATTACTACATAAGTGTTTTAATGCAGATTATCTTTGGATGCGTCAATGATCTGGCTGTCTAAGTAGGTCATAAAGGTTTTTTAAGATTTTATTTCTTAGAAATAGCAAATAATAACGTAAGTTGAATCTTTCAGACTGAGTTATTCAAGAAAAAGTTAAAATACTTTTCAGAATTATTATGGTTTTTATACCTTATGTATTATATAGAAACTGAAATACATCATGATGTATTCTACCATATTAATATTGCTCTTGATATGTAGTCTTAAATGTGTTTAAAGATGGAACCTCTTTGCTTTCTACTTTTAGAGAAACATTTCCATGACTTTGAAATCCTGACATAAGTAAGGAATTTTTTAGCATTAGTCATATATAAAAGAATTTCTAAAGTGTGGAACATCAGGTTCACAATTTCACCCATTTAAGGTTATAAATATTTATTTTCAGTATTTGTTTAAGGTCTGGCACTAAAATTTATGTACAACTTGTAATTATAAATATTTATTCTTTATCAGTGAGAGTTAAATATTTACTTTAGGAGTGGTTGGAAAGAAATACAATTTTATTGCATATGAGTTTTGCAGTTATAACACTTAGAGAGACATAAATTAGGTAGATAATTGTGACTAACCAACAATAATTGGCTTTATAAGTACAATGAAATTATTTACATAGTTAAAACTCATTCAAAACAAAAGCATAAATTATTATATTACTGTAACTTTATTGAATGTTATTTTTATACATTTTAAAAATGCATGTTGGTACATTTTATCTGTTTTTATAACTTTAAATGAATTAAAACAACTTATGTAACAAGTGTGTGGTACCAGTATTGTGTACATATTAACTGAAAGCATGAATTATTATACTGTACATAGCTATCTTTAATATTAAATTAGTTTTCATATTTTTGTGTGTTTTTCAATACTTAGGTCACTGATATTCTTTGGGTGAATAAAAATCAAGTGTTCAAAGTCTGCTTTATGTAAATCACACACAACAGCATTGAAGTGTTTTATCTTGTTACTCTCAACATGGATACAGTTCAGTTACATTCATCTATTGTAAAAAGGTGATATAACTATTTTAATTTCAGGAACTGATCCTAAATCTGCACTGTGTGTTTTTTATAAGTGAAAAGAAGAGTATTTACATGGACTTGAGAGATGAAGGTAATGTAGTTTATTTTTTTATTTATGTATCTATTATCTACTAAAAACGTGAAGTGTAAAGGTCTTTTAAATCAACTGTACAGTTTTCTGTGTTTGTATTATTAGTGTTAAACTACTGAAGCATTTTAAGAGTTTAAATGGCAATCTTTTGTTGTACCTTTTAGAAAATTAATGAAGATAAATCTAATTTTGTTAAGGGTTTATATCTTTCTTTTCAAATATAAAAAAGTTTAAATTCCATATTTTTTGGTCAAGATGAATTTTTATCTTTTAAATAATTTGGATTTCAATCAGTTAAATATTACATACTGCACTTGATAAACCAGAATAAACATATGATGTCATAGAAGAATATTCCTGCAGCTTTCAAATTGTCAAAAATATTTTCAGAAATAAAACCACAACAACAAAAGAAACAAAATTCCTGTCTCTGGTATTTTTCCTCTTTTCCCTGAGCCTTACATTAAGAACATTTGTTCACAATCATGAGAGCTCTGGGTATCTAATATGTTGATAAACCAAATTACTGCTGCAGTAATATATGATCAGTGTATTGACGATAGAAATTCCCATTATAGCTGAACGTGCTACTGGTAAGATTTCCCAGGAATTTAGTTCAAAGTTATATACAGACTTTAATTCTTAGGAAATTAGATTCATGGGTTTGGCCAGTGATTTCTTCTTCTTTTCAGTAAAACAATGTTTCTAAGTAAGAATGTAATCAATGAGAAGACATTTGGACTCTCTGTTTTTCTTTGTTTTTAACACTTTTTGTTTTAGTCTGTCATATTCCACACCATTTGAGGAGTTTTGGTTTTCCAATACTTTTCATGCTTCCAAGTTGTTTGCTTTTGGAGAGAATTGCTCTTCTCATACTTTTGTTTCTGTTGATACCAGTTCTTCCAGGGGACCAGTACATGTTGATAAATTATAATTAATTAATTAATAAATTAAGTCCTCATTTTACATCATACGTATGCTAAGTATCTGTACTAGTAAATAGGATAAGCACGACTCCACTTCAAAAGTTAATGACTCATGAAGACAGAGAAGTGATACAACCCTACAAAATAAACATAAAACTAAACATTGAGCTATCTGTGCTCTGTCCACCACGGATAACAGATATCGAGACTCGATTTCTAACACTTGAAGTCTACCGACATATCGCTGTGCAATGAGGGTGGGTTGTTTTGAACTGATATGACATTAATATTATTATACCAAACTTCTAGAAGTCGATAAACTACTTTTTATTAAATAGGTACAGAGCAAGATAAACTATCAACTACATTTGTTAAACTTTGTTTATATCTAACAGGATTTTCGATTTATGAGCATTCCTGAAGAAAAGTAGTTAATAATTTGTTATGAGCCTAAAATATATATATGGTATTGTAAGTCACAACAGGTTTCAACTCAAAATACATTCATAATTAATGATAAGTAAGGATTTACAATCCTAAAATCGAGCGTTCGATTTCCCATTGGTAGACAGAGAGGATTTCCTGTTGTTGCTTTGCTATAAGAACAACACATTTTCACAATAAGAGAAAAACATAAAGTGACTGGAAATGTTTGAAAGAAGATATTCCAAAAATATTAAAATTATTTACGAAATCTTGAGTTTACCATCTTTTACAGAAGAGAGAGTAAACAGATCCCGGCATGGCCAGGTGTTTAAACTAGTTTAGCAAAGTTTTAAATGTTTTCACACTTGAGAAGGTTTAATAATCTTCTAGAGGTTTTCTTTTCCTTTCTGTTTTCAGTCACTTCCTTATCTATTAATTGATGTACATTATAATATCTACACAAATTTTGTTCAGTGTTTTTTTTTTTTTTTTTTTTGTAAATAGCCTGGCATAGCCAAGTGTTTAAGGCACTCGACTTGTAATCTGAGGATCACGAGTTTGATTCCCCATCACACCAAACACGCTCGACCTTTTAGTCGTGGGTTCGTTATAATGTGACGGTCAATCCCACATTTGTTGGTAAAAGCGTACCCCAAGAGTTGGTGGTGGATGGTGATGACTAGCTGCCATTCCTCTAGTCTTACACTGCTAAATTAGAGACGGCTGGCACAGCGGGTCCATGTGTTGCTTTGCACGAAAATTAAAACAAAGAAAATTAAGTGAACCAACCACAGAATACATTTAAAATACATACAGATCCAGATATACATGCTTATTTTTACAACAAAGTCACAAATTATATACTAAACAACAAAGAACAATTTGAACCAATTTTTCTCAACAAGTGTATCTGAGACAAATACAAGACACATCATAAACTATGAAAGCATGATCCTAATGAAAGAAATATTCATACATGAACTTCTTGAAGCAATAAAAAACACAAAAACAAATCTCTGGGTGAAGATGAGATACAAGCCATCCTCCCAAAAAAGGGCACTTCGAAATTGTTTGATCACCAAAAAGCACTTTTTAACTTATCACTATCCTCAGAACACATACCAATTTCTTGGAAGCATGTTAATATACTAATGCTTCATAAGGTATGAAAGCCAGCAGATAAACCTAATAGCTACCGACCAATCAGCCTGATCAGCTGTGTAGGCAAAATTCTTGAGAGAATAGTCAGTAACAGACTCTCCACATTCTTGGAGATAACATGAAAGTTACCAGAAGAACAAAACGGATTCAGAAAATTTAGACAACAACTGACCACTTAGTCAGACTCACTGAATAGATAGTCGACAGCTTTAACAAAACTAATGCACTGTCTCCTGCTTTCTTGACATTGAGAAAGCATTTGATACTGTATGGCACAATGGTCTACGGTTACATGTAAAGGAAATGTGACTATCTCTTGGAATTATTCACTGGTTATCTAACTTTTCGAAAAATAGAAAATGTGGAGTAAATGTAGAGGGAACCTTTTCTGAGTACTTTACTCCAGAAGCTGGCATCCCTCAAGGAGGGGTGGTCAGCTCTATATTCTTCATCATGTGTGTAAACAATTTGCCATTGAAGGATCCTAAGCATGGATTCTCCTCATAGTTTGCTGATGATGTGGCAGTATGGAAAAGTGCCACAGCACCAACAATAGCAGCCATAAACATACAACAACAACTAAACAGAATAAAGGAATATTGTTGAAAATACAAAATAAAAATAAATACAGCAAAAACACAACTTGTCATCTTTACATAGTTGACAAGATACAAAAAAATACTTCAGCCTGAAGTATATGTGAATGGAACACTACTTCCGCCTACCACATTGGCAAAATTTCTAAGTCTAGCCTGTGACACAAAACTAACCATGTAAATGAAATTAAAGTCTGGCAAAGAACCAACTATGCTCGGAGTCTCATTCGCAAGAATAGTGGAGCATCAACAGACAATATACGAAAAATGTACAAAACATGCATTAGACCAGTAAATGACTATGCAGCTCCAGCATAGTAAGTGACAAAACAATTAAAACGAAGTTGCAAACAATTCAAAACACACTCCTCACAACAGCATATAGAGTTCCCAGAGAAGCATCATTCAAATTCATACCCAAATATTTAAACATACCAAATAGACTCTTACATCATACAATAAAGTATTTTGATAAAGATTGGATAAAAATGAATTATTAAGCGAACTAGAGAGGTACCTCGTACATGATGAAGGTAGTCCTAAACACTTCTACCCGATCAACACATATTTTAAACACAAAAAAATGAATGAAAAAAAAGATAAAATAATAATATATATTTAAAAAAGGGCCACCATCAAACTAGACTTCTTACTGACAAGGCAAAATAATATCTGTATATGTATACCAGTGCATGGACATTGATCTTAAAAGGGTCGGAGTAAATTCAGCCCATTCTGATTCTAAAGCAGGAACTAACACCAACAAACACTGCATGATCATATAAATAAAGAACGGCGGAAGAGGTCAAAGAGCACCTGACCCTCCAGAGTACATATGATACCCAAAACCCAAGAGAGAGAACAATACGAAGTTCTCTATTTATTCTCAAATTTTGCTTTCTCATTGACACGTTTAACATTAACTTCCTACAGATAAAGATATCTTCTTAGATCAAAATTAAAGATTTGTTTCTTTGAATTTCGCACAAAGCTACATGAGAGTGGCTGCGCTAGCCGTCCATAAATTAGTCGTCCAAAAGTTAAAGATATACTCAGTAATAGATATTAGCTACTTAATACAATAAGCTGTTCAAGGCGTTGAGTTCAATACCTTCATGTTTAACTCTTGTTTGTGCGGGCATTGCGGTTATTAAAGCACCGAATGCGATAAAATAAATGTTTGTAAATATAATTTCATCTCCACTATAACTTTATGTCTACTTGCACCAAAATTTAAACGTTTTATGTAACTAAGGTTATAAAAGTTTCCTAATTTCTGTGTTGCTAAGAAACTAATTCATTGTTGATATTTTTAATATTGTAAGCACGTGATTTTACAATGCTTAGAAGCAACAAAGATGTCAGACAAATAATGTATTATAAAAGTTTCTGATTAAATGCCTAAAGCTGACAAAGTACAGAAACTAGAAGGTGAAAAATTTGTGGTAACACCACAGAACCACAATTCAATTTGGAAACAGCTTTGATTTCAATTCAAAATATACAAATTTAAAATGAGATGGAAAAAATCTTAAGATTACGTGTTTGTGTGTGTGTTTTCTTATAGCAAAGTCACATTGGGCTATCTGCTGAGCCCACCGAGGGCTAAAGATTATGCGATTTTTATTGCAAAATATTATTGTTTGACAATAATACTTGTTAGTTAATCAAAATTATTGTCATGAAAATTCTTTAAACAACTCGCCTGGCAGGTATATTATATAACTTAAGAGCAAACAAAAACAAAAATGGACTTCATCAGAAATTATAGTGTATATATATTAGGCAAACGTCCTTGGTCTGAGTCAACTCTATCATTCAAAGTTTCATATACAATAGTCTCTAAAGCCATGTTGTGTGGTTGGGACTTCAGGTTGTATCTGCAGAAATATTGAATGCAAGCTAACGAGGTTATTACTTTATTAAACATGTCACTGGTTAGGTTTCATTTGGAATATTGTGTTCAGTGTTATTTTGAATTTCGCGCAAAGCTACATAAGGGCTATCTGCATTAGTCATCCCTAATTTAGCAGTGTAAGGCAAATGGGAAGGTAGCTAGTCAACATCACTCACTGTCAACTATTGGACGACTCTTTTACCAACTAATAGTGCAATTAAGCGCTACATTATGAAGCCCCCCATGGCTGAAATAGCGAGCATATTGGGTGTTATCGAGATTCAAGCCTGCGACCCTCCGCTTACAAGTCGAGTGCTTTAACCTCTTGGCCTATTGTGATCAGTCTTTTCACCACCCACTCCCCCCAAAAAATTATATTTACCAAAAAGTTTTACCTACTTCAAAGTCATCTTCACGTTACTGAAGGGAGAAGAGTAATAACATTCATGAAAAGATGTTTTATACCTCATGAAGAAAATACTGAATCACATGTTCATTGCAAATTTAATCACTTTTTATACCCTTATTTTAAAAAAGACCAGAAAATTGAGAGAATGGTGTTTCTGATTTCAAATATTTCTGGGGGAGCATGCCTCTGGATCTTCCTTAAGTTTTGTGCCTTAAATATGGTGTAGAGTCACAAGCCAGCACTACATAGTACACTAATGATTCATTAGTATCACCCACTTAAACATACTGAAAACCTTGCCTGTTGCTCTTTTCTAAAGAGATCTTAATATAACCTTTCCATCCCTGGAGTAATTTTAGGAGCTATGGTGTGAACAATTTGCAACAAATCAGTGTCATTACTCAGACAAAGCTCACACAATATTTCAAGTGAAGACTATCGAGGACCAACTAGTGACTTGAATAGAAAGATAACTTCCTCTTTTTTCTTGATAATCAGTTTAAGTTGCATCACTCTGAACAGTCCTTTATACATCACTATTCCTTCTTGTGTATGAAGACCAAAGTTGTACACTACTTCATAAGTATTTGGTGGATCAGAACAAGATATATTGATTATCTTTCTCATGAAGTAGTTTGATCCTAGAGGCACTTGTCACCTTGTTATTCAGAAGTTACTTTTTGTTTCATGAATGTTTAACAGAATTTGAATTAATAACTTTTTCTTTAATTATGTTTTTCATGTAAACCATTAAGATTTTCTGTACTTAATCTTTACCCATAGAAAAGGATTTTAAGGTAATAAAATTTATTTATTATAATTTCTTCAATAAAGAAATATGATTTTATATAAAAATGTAGAAAAACTTGGCAACAGTATGGTTAAGAATGTAACTGAAATGTGTCTGAGGTAATTAACCACCTTAATACAAAAGTATCCAATACCAAATAATTAGTAGTAAACTGTATTTTAACAAAATATTAGTTTTGGGCCATTGAAAACAAACTATATATTATGTATTATAAACATTCTCCTGATTTTATTCCTCACTCATGTTTTAAAATTAACTGCAGCAAGTAAATTTAGAATAAGTAATTTTCTACAGCATACTATCAAGAGTAGTTTTCCTAGTTTTCCTATCAAGAGTAGTTTATTAAACCTGTATATGTGCTTGGTCATTCTGACCAGTTCTGTAATCTCCATATAAACATGAAACTACATAAACTACTGAAATATTTTAAATATACAAAGTGTATCATCATGAGTTTTGGCAAATGTTTATCTAAATGTTACAATCCTTTTGTAAACTGAAATTATATTTCAAGTAAATTGCTTTCATAAAACATTTATCCATTAATTTATGAATTCTCTGTCAAGTAATTCTGTGTAAAGTGTGATTTTTTATGCTAAGAATAAAATTACTTGTGTTCACCTAATGGTTTTTATGTTTAATTTACATTACTCATTATGCCTTCGAAATATCATTTTTTTTATTTTTCATAGAACTTTAAACTTGCTCTCTTATCTTCTATACCATAACACCAACTGTAATGAAAGTAGTGAAACAAATGTTGGAAGTACATAATAATTGCAGATTGTGAAAATGCAATTACAATTTTTATTTTAGCACAGCCTCGGTTTTCTAAACATTTCCAATTTGGCTGCTTTTACTTCACAATGTCTTTCTGACCCTATATAATAGTTATATTATATATAAATATAACTGTGAAATATACACAGTAGTAAAACTTATCCAACCGACTGAAATATGAAGTGTATAAGGGCACTGAACATCTTTATCTAAGTTTCTCCCAGGACCTTGGCCTTGAACATGCTGTATGCTATTCACCATCTGATACTTCAGCCCTGAACAGGGTCTTTCCACACTTCTCCAGTTCAGAGTCTGTACACTGGGTTCCACTGGCTCTACTTTTGGGAATATACAGTCTGCTATTCTTTTTTTGGTCTTCATATTTAGCTGTAGCTGACTGAGTTCAGTATGTCAGATTGGTGTTGCTGTCTCCACTGATCAGCCCACCACACGATGTTTTATTACCACCTCTGCCTGTTACCTTTCTCTGAGTCATCTGAGGAAGGTTGATACTTCCAATTGCTTGTACTGTTTTCATTGCCAAACATATTTTGAACCATACTTCTGTTCCCTAGTTTACAGATGGTTTAAAATCAGTTTGTTACTTTAGTTTTACTTTTCCCCTTCTCTCTTTGTTCTGATTTATTTGTTTTTGGTATTTCCTTAGTTTGGTGTTCATATCCCTCCATCTTATATCTAGGTGCTTTGTCTTGTCTATTGTTTTTTATAGTTCTGCCCTTTGAGATTGCTCCCAACCCTTTGGAATCCAGGGTTTAGAGTTCAGAGGTTATTTTTCTTTGGAACCAGTCCCAGGCTTTGCTCCTGTCAGTGCCTTCCTCTCTCACTTCATCTCCCAGTTTTCTTTCTTCTCTAACAACCTGGGGCTTTGTATGTCCTACCTCATAATTTCAATCTTCTTTTTTCATACTTTACATTTCTTATTCTATTTGCTATCCACTTCTCACTGATCATCTATATCTTCGTTATTAACAGAAGGAATTATAGAATCTGTCTCCCACTCTACTCTGGATTTTTATTCTAGTCTTTTTGTTGTCCCCATAAAGTTGGTTTCTTATACTGTTCCCTCGGTGTGGATTCCTGTACGTGGTGAGGGGACCTCCCAAGGAAGGTCTGTTCTGTCTGGTTACCTTCTCTGGGATGTAAATATCCACCAACATGTTTGTTGTGTGTGGTGACCCGTGAAGGGGAGGACTGGATCTTGGTTGTTGAGGGGTACAACCCTAATACACCAGTTTGACCTTTAATTCCTGTAGACGGGCAGCCTTTGGGTGACCCCTTGGGTCAATCAGCTGGTCCACTTGGGCTTGAGTCAACCAAGTACCAGTGTTGGAAGTTCTCAACGGGTGTTGTGGGCATTGTGCCTGATGCTGGTGTTTGGGTTTAGTGCTTACAAATCCCTGTCGTTGCTGCAGTGTCCTTGCATGACTTTGTAGTGCATCCCCTCATAGGGCTCCGTGGTGGGTGGTGTCAGTGGGTTCCGAAATTTTTCTTTTTTCCTATGGATCCTCCTTCAAAAAATTTAAATAAAATAGTGAAAAAACAGTCAATAGGTAAGTGACCATGTCTTGAAGACTCTGAACAGCGATCTTCAACATCTGTAACACACGTACCTCATATTCTTATATTACATTCTCTTTTGGAAATACCTTTAGGGCAATTGTCCCCCTTTTTAATTCAGAAGGGACAAGAGGGACTTGCTGGCTCTCCAAAGTCAGTAAAGAAGATTCGATCTGGAGACATATTGGTTGAAACATTCACATCCCAACACAGAGAACTCCTCTTGAATTCAAAGGCAATTGGGGATGTACCTATTGAGGTTACCCCTCATGCTACCTTGAATTCATCACAAGGAGTTATTGTTGAGAGGGATTTGAAGAACATCCTTAAATCAGAGATTCTCGCTGGTCTCTCCACTCAAGGAGTTTCTGCAGTGAGGCATCTCCACTCTGCAAAGATGGAGTTACACTGCCAACAAATACCCTCGTTTTGACATTTACATCATCACGTGCACCTGCCACCATCAAGGCAGGTTATCTCATATGCAGGGTACGGCCATACATTCCAAACCCTCTTCAATGTTTCCAATATCAGAGATTCGGCCACTCAAAGACATCATGTCGTGGTTCCCTGACATGTGCTCGTTGTGGTGGCAAGAACCACGATGCCTATGACTGTGACATGGTCCCACATTGCGTCAACTGCAGTGGTTCTTACCCTTCCTACTTTTGTTCTTGCCCAAAATGGTTGGAGGAAAAATGGGTGCAGCGTTTGAAAACGACACATAACATTAGTTATCCTGAGGCTCGGGAAGTGCTGCCCACCACTTTATCTCAAACATATGCTGCTGCACTTCATTCCACAACTACAGTGGGAGTGCAGACAGATCTCTCTGTGCCTCTAAGAGAATCGTTTTCAAAACCAATGAAAATCCTTTTGACCTCCATGGTTAAATAGGTTGATGAATCGACTTCCACGCCCATCTCTGTCTCTGTTCTGCCCACATATTCCAACAAACCTAAAGATCCACATCCTTCAGTTTCAAATACAGGCGTTTCTTCTGATACATCTTTTTTCTCCCACCCCAAGAGGCAAAACAATCATTCGTTCGCGTCCTCAGTCACTGGAATCCCCTTCCAATAACAAAGACCTGCCCACTCGACTCAGGGCAGGATTCACAGAGGTTGATAGACCTCCTCTGACTAAGGATAGTGAGGAAAAAAGATGTGGTTGTAAACAGAAGGGTTGTCCAGCCACTTCACCTACCCCTCATTAAAAATGGTCACCTTGATACAATGGAAATGTCGAGGTTTACGTTCAAATCTGGATGTTATCAAAACACTAATTGCTTCCTACCATCCTGTTTGTCTTTCCTTACAAGAAACATTTCTCAAACCTGCTGATACAGTCACCATTCGGCAGTTTTCTCTGTACAGAAATGGCAGGCTGTGTGATGGACGAGTGCATGGAGGGGGTAGCACTATTGGTTGATCAGCATCTGCCCACCCTGCCTTTGTCACTCAACACACCCTTGGAGGCCGTAGCCATCTGTGTTTCCTTGGGTCATACCATCACTGTTTGTTCTCTCTACCTGTCCCTTGGTGAGACATATGATCAATCAGACCTTGATGCTCTCGTTGAACAGTTACCGTCTCCATTTCTGATCCTGGAGGACTTTAATGGACATCATCCCCTCTAGGGAAGTGCTGATATTGATAGGAGGGGTTACTCTGTAGAGCGTATGCCCTCTGATCACAATCTTTCTCTTTTCAATACTGGTTCTTCCACTTATTTTCATTCACCTAGTCAGTCCTTTACCACTATTGATCTCTCAGTTTGCTCCCCTTCATTATTCTCCCATTTTTCATGGAGGGTTGACAATAATCCACTAGGCAGTGACCATTTTTCTATACTTTTGTGAGAAACTGGTCGTGGTCGATGCCACCCTACCCACGTGCCTCGGTGGAAGCTGGATCAGGCAGACTGGTCCACTTTCACTGCTCTCGCAGAACTTGATCCTGCCATCGTAAATCAGCCATCAATAGACGACTGTGTGGCAGCGGTAACTGGCTGTATTATACAGCAGCTGCTGTTACGATTCTCAACAACGGCATTATTTTAAACATGTTTTTTCCCAGGGTTTATCTGTAACATTGGACAGTGTTATTGATGATGGTGACACTGTCCACCTTGATAAAGTTTTTAGTTTTTTAATGACCATTAATCTTTTTAATCTCATTTAAGTGTTGGATATTTATTCATTTCACCTTTTTAATTGTGGTTCCCTTTTTACAGTTTCATTCTCTCAAGTTCCATTTGACATTGTAAAATGGCCAGAACATTATATAACTCAACACCAAGACTGGAAAGACCAACTTCAGGTGACTAATGCTGCTGTTTGAACTACCCGTTAGTCGTTCTGGTGAGGTGTTATTACACTTTTGCTGCATGTCATTTAACACTTTTATTACTTTACCTTTTAGTACTGGCCTTAATGACACATAACCCAGAACCAGGACTGGAAAGACCAACTTCAGCAGGTGACTGACGGTGGTTCTTATACTTGCCTGTTCGTCTTCCTGGCAGGTTATGATCATTACCATTGTGCTACAGAAAATCCTTTACAACTTTATAGACTGGATGTCAACGTTCGTTTTATGCAAGTATCTGTTTTAATTGCTGTTTTGTTTTACCTTTGTTTTCTTTTACGAATTTTACTCCATTTACTTTCCTTTTACCTTTTTACTGGACATTTGGCTACTCATTACTTTGATTTTGCTATATGTCTTTTAAAACTTCTATTATTTTACATTTTGTTTATAGCTGTTATGACACATAACCCGAAAACCAGGACTGAAAAGGCCAACTTCAGGTGACTGACGGTGGTTCTTGTACTTACCTGTTAGTCTTCCTGGTGGGTTATGATCATTACCATTTTGCTAGAGAAAGTCCTTTACAACTTCTTTTACTCTGCTCTCTCTCTTAACATTGTTGACTAGGTGTCAACATTGGTTTTATGCTTTTTCTGTTTTTCAATGATGTTTTGTTTCACCATCACTTACTTTTATGTATTTTGCTACATTTAATTTTTTTTTACCTTTTTTACTGGATGTTTGGTGCAGATAGCCTCGCTGCTTTGTGCCATAAAACACTAAATCAATCAATCAGTTCTTTTCCTGTCATTTCTTTATCATCTCTGAATCACTTTTTTCATTAGAGAACTCTCTAATTTATCCTTTTCTGCTTTAACTGTTTATGATCACCAACTGATCCATCTTGCATATTCTTCTTTGGGTGAGTCAGACCATAGACATTTTTGCATCTCCTGCCAGTTTCAACACAGCACAGCCTCTTTTTGTTGTTTGTCTTTGGCGATCTCACAGACTGGTATGTGAACTAAAAGTAACACATTCGTCTTCCATAACTTATATAATTATGCAGTTTCCTTTTTCTCTGGATTTTGTCTCCCACCAATTTTTATTCTCCTGTATACCCAGAAGATCTGGTGTGATAACTTTTGTTTGTTTTATTTTCCAGTCATTTTCATGTGGTTTATATACGTATTATGGTACCTTGATTAATGTACACATTTCAACACATTGAAAATTTCTCATTGATAAGAAAAATAAAGTGAAGGGAAGAAGGTGACAGTCATCTGATACAATGTTACATGAAGAACAACATCTTACACTTCTCATTCCTGGTGCCATGGGAAACCACCAAGTTGCTGTCTTTACCTCACGGGTATTACTTAAAAAAATCTGTATTGAACACAAGAGAATGGAAAATATTAAACCCATCTCCTCCTTCTAAGAGGCCAGTGTTGAAATGAAAGTTTTCTGGGAATATGATTGACATTGCCAATTCTGAACTCTTATAAAAACAAAACAAATAAAACAGACAATTCTTTCCTGATCTTTCTGACTTCCAGTTAATTTTCTTTGCCTTATCAAGAGAAAACTTGTGCTTATATAGAGATTGTGTGACCTTCCCATTGGTTGAGGGCTACAGCAGTGTGATTGTCGTAAGCTGTTATAATGCACGTTGGAGCTTGTTCAAGGTTGATGGCATGTGGTAATTGTATGTAAGTGAATGGCTCTTAGTGGTGCAGAGGTAAGTAGCTATATGAAAAATATTTTTACATAAGGGAGATTTTAACCCTGTCTCTTGACTATTGAACTATCCCAGAATAAGTTAAAAATATTATAACATTTCTTGTCATTATAGTTTGCACAAACTAAGTTTCACTCTGGACAAAAGTTTAAGGAAAATAAATATTGAATGTGATTACCAAGTTACAGATAAATATATTTCACTTGTAAAGGGTTCAACAATTCTTGTTTTAGGAATTTGATTTGGTTTTAGGACTTACAGTATCAAGATAATTATACTCACTATAAGTATACAAGTATAAAAGTGGAAACTTTTATTTCAAGCCAATTTGAATTGCTATTGGTTGTAAAGCATCTGTTAATTAGAAGGTTTGTTTGAGTTCCTTCAGCATGAACCTAATTTAAGTTTCTAAAAAGCAGTAATTTCATTCCTTCTATACTTATGTTAAATAGTGTTTCTGATGAAATATAGTGTGCATGTTGTTGTATATAAGATTTCTAAGACAAATGATTTTTTTCTTTTTCTTACTCTTTCTCATGATACTGATATTTGTTTTCAAAAAATATTTTACATTTGAAATGTTTATACCTAAAGTATTATGTCCCTTGAAATATGTTTTTCTATTATAAAAGATTAGGTATGCAGATGTACTTGCTTGTCAAAAATGTAAGTGGCACAAAATAATGAAGGTACCAAACATTTGTAGTGGACATGTATGAAAATATACAGGATAAATAGAACATACATTTAAGATACTCTTTTAAATATAAATACTTTCATTGAATTCTTCCATTTACGTGTGTGATAGGATTGTTGGTTTTAATTCCTAAGAGAAGTTACTTGTAAACAATTATACACTGTGGAAAAACTAATGATACCATGAAATTCATTGTCTTTATCAATTTCCTCTACTTAAAAGTAGGCAATTTCACAAATGTAATCTGATTTTTATATTTTACATAGAATTTAAAAAAGTGTTGTGATCTTCATTAAATATTTTAACTGTATAGTTGGCAGTAGTAATCTGCATAACCAGCAGTAGGATAAACTTAAAATGCAGACCAAAAAATTGTCCTACATACTCTAGAGTGAGGGGGTATACAAACAAAGAAGTGTGTGAAGCACCCAAGTAAAATATGAAAAATTACTTTGTTTTATAACAGTCTAGCTCCCGCTCAGTATACCTCATGTTCGATGACTGACATGAAAGTCATCGACATTGAGCCTGTTTATAACAGTAAGAGGGAGTTGTTCAGTGATGGCATTAATCTTTACACTGAAAAGTGTGACACTCAAAACACAGCTCGGAGGGACTCCAAGTTCCTGCAGAAAAGAACAGGAAAGTTTCGAACCCACAGGAACTTGGAATATCCTGTCTATTAAAAAGTTTTAATAAAAATGGGCAAATTACCACATCACCCATATATATGGAGATCTCACAAAATTTCATACCTCCATGTTGTATCATAAGCCTTTTCAATGTCAAAGAGTATTGATGCAAGATGTCGTTTAAGAAAAGCTTCTCTGATTGACGTTTCAAGGAAAATCAGGTGGTCCATGGTGGAGCTCTGTTGTCGGAACCCACGCTGTGTGGACGAGAAGAGGTAGTTTGATTCAAGGGACCCATGCGACAGGTAGAGAAAACAAACAGTGATAGTACGACACAAGGAAACACAGATGGCAACGGCCTTGAAGGGTGTGTCGAGTGGCGAATGTCAGGCAACTATGACGTGACGTCTTTAAGTGACTGAACCTCTGACACTGGAAACATCAGAGAGGGTTTGTAATGTACGGCCGTTCCCTGCAGTTAAGATAACCTGCCTTGATGGTGGCAGGTGCACGTGGTGATGTAAATGTCAAAATGAGGATATTGTACGGTAATGTAACTCCATCTTTGTGAGTGGAGAAACGCCTCACTGCAGAAACTCGAGTGGAGAACCCAGCTAAAATCTCTGACTTGGGGATGTTATTCAAATCCCTCTCAACAATAACTGTTGGATGTTTCCACTGATATGTCTCCAGATCACAGCTTCTTTTCTGACTTTGGAGAGCTAGCAAGTCCCTACAGTCCCTTCTGAATAAAAAGGAGGACATTTGCCCTCAAGGTTTCTCTGAAAGAGAATGTAGGATAAGAAAATGAGGTACAACTGGTGGTACAGACGTTGAAGATTGCTGATCAGAATCTTCAAGACGTGATTGTTTTCCTATTGACTGTTTTTTCACTATTTTATTTAAATGTTTGTTTGGAGGATCCATAAGAGAAAAGAAAATTTTGGTGCCCTCTGACCCCACCCACCATAGAGCCCTATGAGGAAACGCACTACAATGTCAAGCAAGGACACTGCAGCAACGACAGGGTTTCGTGAGCACTACACCCAAACACCTGCATCAGACACGAAGTCCACAACACCTGTTGAGAACTTTCAACACTGGTACCTGGTTGACCATAGCCCAAGTGTACCAGCTAATTGATCCAAGGGGGGCCACCTCAAGGCTGCCTGTCTATAGGAATTCAAGGTCAAAGTGGTGTGTTGTGGTTGGACCCCCAACCAACAGGATCTTCTCCTCCTATTCACGGGTCACCACACACGGTAAACACGTGGGTGGATGTTTTGATCCCAGAAGAGGTAATCTGAAAGAACAGAACCTTCCCTGGGAGGTCTCCTCACAACGTACAGGAGTCCACACGGAGGGGTGAGAATAAGAAGTGCAGTAAAAATTAAAATAAAGAAATAAAGTTGTTGTTTGGAATAAAATACATAATGTGAAATATCAATTTTTCGATTCAATTATATACATATGTGCATGTATAACAAATACTTAAAGAAACACATTAGGGATACTGCGCACACGAAAATTGTGACCGTAGTGATGACTACCAGAGCACAAAACTTTAATGATACAAAGAATTATCACAGAGAATATTAGGTAGGAAAGTAAATAACGTTTTTATGCAAAAAGTTGTCATTCGGTTTGAGGAAAAGAACTTGCAAATTATTGCCTTTTCTCAATGTCAATATTTTAATATTTGAAGCAATCCAAAGTTGGTTATGTGAGAAATGGCTCAACAGCTCCGTGTAACAATCATTACCTACATCTACGAAATTGTAAAAGTTTCAAAACTTGGACACTAGTTTTCGGATAATTAACATGTTGAGAGAGTCACTATTTGTTAATCTTTGAAAACAAGAAATGCTCATGAACCAATTCTGGAAAGAATTGTTAGTGGCAACGAGAAGTGTCTTTTTTGTTATGAGCATACTCAACGTAAGAGACAATTGTTGAATCTCTGTTACACACCTGTACCAACACCGAAGAATGGCTTATATCCAAAAAAAAAAAGTTTTGCCTTGTGTTTGGTAGGATCTGGGAAGTGCAGTTTATCACAAATTTTTTATCCAAATCACAGCTGAAAGATATTGTCATTAGTTGGAGTGCTAACGCCAAGCACTGATAAGGAAAAGAACTGCATTAATCAATATAGAAGACTAATGATTTTTCACGACTTAAGATTGTGTTTTGAATCCTACACACTTCATAAATGACCCAAGAAAAACTTCAGGCCTTAAAATGGGAAGTTGTGCCTCATCGATCTTGTTCACTAGATACTGCTCCGTCTGATTATCATATTTTAAGATCCTCACAGCATTGCTAAGATGAAGAAAGGTTTGTAAAAACGAGGAACTCAAAACTGACTCAAGATTGTTTTTTGAGTCCAAATTCAAGGAATTTTGTTCATGTGGAATCCATAACTTACTTAAAATATGGAATAATGACATATAAAATGAAGTCAAATACAGTGGTATCTCGGCTCTTGAATGACTGACATCCTTCCTGAACTATTCGGTTTTCGAACATATTGTTTGAGAAAAAAAATGTCTGTTGTCGAACATAAACTCAGTTCCCGAACAAAGCTGTTGTGGCCTGAACCCCTGAAATAACCCGACTGATGAGCTGAACGACCTTTTGACCACTTTTCGGCCCATGCTAAGTTTGCTCAAAACATTTTACCCACCCTTGTCTATTAGTCCACACCCCCACTAAAATGTGCTGTGAACGTTTTTGTTTTTCTAAATATTATGATTAAGAACGATAATCTAATGCTGCTGTTGCATCCTTAAAAGCCACATTAAACTACTAATCAAGGATGTCAACGGCAAATTACAATAGATCTCAATCTGATGAAAATACATAGTAATGGAACCAAACGTCGTTCAAAGTATTCTTCTCAAGGAAGGTAAACCATTTCTGTAAATTTCTACTTGCTACTATTATCTCGACGCATTTCGTGAAAAGAATATGAATTTTTATTTCATTAATCTTTTAAGTGATTCTGAATACCAATGTTTTCTTATAATCCTTAGATGTTCCGGTGAAGTCCACATTGGCTTTTTAAAGTAATATATCCAACAACTTTTTTCTGAATCATCACTTCACTGATTATACGGTCCAAAGCACACAAGACACAAGAAATAATATATATATATATATGTATGTAAGTGTTGAAATTACACCCACTAATTGTTGCTTCAATTTTCTAAGCGTTTAACACTAGAGAATGAGTCATTTTATCCTACATTTCTGGTGTAACAGACAAAAATAGGAAATAGTGAATAAGTTGAAATATATAGGTCTCATCTGTTGTGAATCATATACATAAGAAGCTTGGTAATTTGACGTTTAAAGGACACCACGTGAGATCTCACAGTAAACTTTCCACTAAAGCACACTGTTTGGTCATCAGAGGTAATTTATCTTTACTTGTGTGAATTGTGTGTGTTTTCAGAGCCACATAGGGCTATCTGCTGAGCCCACCGGGGGAATCGAACCTCTGATTTTAGCGTTGTTAACTTTAATTATTTTGACAAATATTCTAGATTGCAATAAATTTTTCTCAGTCTTTTCTGAATGGTCAGTCAGTGATGAGAGGATGAGAACAGTTGTAAGTTTCGAAATGTTCAAATACTGTTTCCCTTTACCCGTCATTTGTGTAATATAATCATTAAAACGAAATATAAACCATACTAAAATACACGCTAGTTCACGCCAAATCGTGTTATTCCAACTTTAAATGAAGTGAATAAGCCTTATGTTTTTGTCACGATTTTCTTTGAAATTCCTTCTTACGTGTATCTTCCTTGATGATTCTGGTGTCAGAGACTGTTAAGGTTCAGATATATTCATATCTAATTTAGAGCTGCTGACCAAAAGGAATGAAATCAGTCTTCACCTGTCTACTCTAAATCAAATAAAAGGATTGATTCCACTCTAAAATTACCCCCATAGCTGAAGATACAAATCGTGTTCAGCGACATATTGTATCTCGAAAATTCGATCTTCTAATATGTACAAAATATGCATTTTTTAAAAAATTAGAATGAATTAATATAAATCGCTTGTGTAAGATATCGTAATGTAGGTTCTTCATCTTGTTTATTGCTCTTTGAATATTTGTTTATACATAACACTTTCAGGAAAAAACTTTCGAAGAATCTTTTATTCGGAAATTTAACAGTAATCTCCAACTGGGACAGCAGTAGGTCAATAGATTTACAACACTAAAATAAGGTGCTCGATTCCCTCGATGGCAACAGGAGATAGCTCGATGTGGCTTTGCTACAAGAAAAACACACACGCGAGTGTCTTTTCAAAATAATCTTTTTTTTGAGCTACAGACACAAAAAAGACTTTACATCTACATAGAATAAGGAATAGCAGAATTACGAAACTGTTTTTTTATTTAAATTACATAAATTTTTCATTATTTTATTTCTTTAAACGTTTATTCAATTAGTAATTTTAACATCAATATCAATGTTTAACATAGAGCTATGAACTTCAAGGAAGCAGTCATGGAAATTGTACTGTTCTCAAATGACATCAGCAAAAACTCTTAATTCTAGTAATAATAGTACACGTAAATTTGAAACTGGTAACTCTTAAGTTTAATTCAAATTGAAAAAATATAAAAAACTTCTTATGTTTTCCAAAATTTCAAGCTCTTTAAAATACGGTGAACTGCATTTTTAAATTTAGTCGTGTTTGGTCTTGGTTGTTCTTCCCAAATGATGCGTTGTCTGTAAAGTAACCATTGGGGCGTTATAATGTGACAGTCAATCCCACTATTCGTAAGTAAAAGAGTAGCCCAAGAGTTGGCGGTGGGTAGTGATGACTAGCTGTCTTCCCTCTAGTCTTACACTGCTAAATTAGGAACGACTAGCACAGATAGCCCTCGAGTAGCTTTGTGCGAAATTCAAAAAAGCAAACAAACAAACTAGATTTGCACTCACGACATATATTAATCATCTTTACGACTAAACACCCTTTTAAGGCCGTCCTGAATCCTCTTTTTAAGTGATATTTTCTTCAGGGCAAAGCCACTGGAATAGAAGCAATACTTACAAATAATTAATTTGTCATAGTATATTTACACAAAAGTGACTTGTATGAGAGAAGATCAATATTTATTTAAATGATTTGTGTTATATTGATAAATCAGTACCTTAGTGTTAATGGTTAACAACTTAGATAAAATTGGTAAACATCACGATCTACACTAAAACAATTATTGTTCAGACAATATAACAGTATGAACAGTATTTCAATAACTACTAGATCTGTCGTGTATCAGTCAAACTGTGGAGTCCTGGTATAATACAGAGGTCCTCGATAATAGTGGATATTGCAGATGTAATGGAGTTAACATATTCTTCTCTACTCTCATTCACAAGTTACTATAATACCCACACTAAAACTACTTATAATGAAAAATGGTTGCAATTGTGTATAGAGAAAAACAGTAGTTGAGGTTCGTCAAATGATTATTAAACGTGCTTGAATATTTATATGGTGGAATAGATAACGAATTATGGTTATTACAGGGTCACATAAAACATATGTTACCAAATTTGTCTGCTTGAATCAAAAGTACAAGAATTAAGGTCCCAAAACAAATTATAAGTGAAAACGACTCTACAAGATATTGACGGCAAAGATGTTATGACAGGTAGCGTTTAACTAGTTTTAGCCAAGCAGCAAAGGTGCAATGTATTGAAGAAATACATAGATTATGTAAGTAACTATGAAACCTAATTATATCATTGGATTACATACTTTTCATTGAATGTCAAGTTAACAGTTTTTCTGCTTGATAACAGATTATAATCATCAATAGTACACATTCTTATCAAAACATAAGTTCTTTATGGTGAGATAAAAACAACTAAGAACAACAATATACATGAACTGTTACATATTTGATAAGAAACTATTTTAAAATATTTTTATAATTTTAATTTTTTTTCCATACTTAGTCTATTTGATTTGGTTTCATTTAAATTTTGCGCGAAACAACACGTAGGCTGTATACACCAACCATCTTTTCAGCAATTGTAGTCTAAAGGAAAGACACCAAGTCAACACCAAACACTGTCAACTATTGGGTTACTCTTAGATCAACGAATAATGAAATTGACCGTCATATTTTAATTTTCCCTTACGACTAAATAGGTTGAATGTGTTTGGTGTGATAGGAGCTCAAAACAGCTTTCCGGGTATTGTGAGCAGAGCGTCCTGGCAACCACTTAGCTAAAAGTCAGGATTTACTTGAGAATACATACCTTTTGGGTTTGATAATCCCTGAAGGAACTGATTCTTCTTGTTTATTACAGCTTGTATTATTGTTTGCCCCAGATTCACCTAAGTTAAGATAAAAAATGCTGATTTCTGCAAAATTAAATAACATCTAAACTAGTTTTGCTTTGATATCTAGGAATCTACTAGATTAAATAATTAAATTCAAAACACAATAACAGCAGCTTCTACAGGAGGTTCACTATGACTTTAATCACTACATTGTATCGTCCTTCCTTTTTTTTAAGTTCGTACAAAGGTACACAAGGGCTATCTTTGCTAGCCGTCCCTAATTTAGCAGTGTAAGACTAGATGGAAAACAGCTAGTCATCACCACCCACCGCCAACTTTTGGGCTACTCTTTTATCAACGAATAATGGGATTGAACCTCACATTATAGCGTCCCCACAGTTGAAAGGGCGAGCATGTTTGGTGCGACAGGGATTCGATCCCATAACCCACAGATTACGAGTCGAATGCCTTAACCCACCTGGCCATGATGAACCTCGTTCTTTGTTATGGCATCTTTATCAGTTCAAACTGTTTGTTATTGTAATTTTAATTTAACGGTTACATTATTTTCTGAGGGATCATCTCATTATATTTGTCTCAATAATTTTGTTTTCCCTTTAATGAATCAAACTGAAATTAATCAACTGAACACATCATCCCTTCATATTTAGTTAGATTTGCACTCACGAAATATATTAATAAATTAGATGTTTGGTGAAGAGTCTTCTAATGTGTTTTGTTTCAAGAGCATATAAGAATAAAATGAAGGTAAAAAAATGCTTTTATTTCTTGTTTTCAAGTTGGTATCTCATTCTGTTTTGTATCCAACAGATTCTATAATTATTCTCGTGATTCATGGCATGTACACGTTTTACTAATATCACGGCATTACAAAATGCAATGTTAAGCGTCCCTTTTGTCACAACCACAGGAGGAACTGATTTTTCTTGGATCTCACAGGGGGTGTCACTGATTACCCTAGGAAAAAATGTGGTATCCTGACAAAGGCATTTTTTTTCAGTAACATTGTGATTGGTTTTTGTCTGATTTTAAACCTGAAGAGAAAATTATATAAAGCTGTTTTCATTAACAATTTGACTTCTAAGGAAATTTTAACTAGTATCTTTACGAATTATTCCATGTTATACGCACACAGATATTTAAATACATGTATGTAAGTTATGAATAGAACGATTATTTTTTGGTTTTAGATAGAGAATCCTACAATCACTGAACTCACAAAGAAGATTTAGAACTGAATTGCACTACTTAGAAAATGTAGTACTACCTAAAGGTTTAGCCAAACTTATATAATAGAGCTTGTATTAACGTTCAAAACCATACAATACATTATAACAACCAAATCCATTCTACCGGCATACCATTTCATGCTCTCTTCTAGTCTTACACTACTAAATTAGGGATGGCAGCGCAGATAGCTCCTGTGTAGTTTTGCGCGAAATTAAAAACAGAAACAAACAAACCATTTCATACCAGAAATTTGTTATGAAATTACCAGCCTCTTTAATAAATGGAAAATGATATTAAAGCTTGAAATAATGTAAATGTCTTATTCTTTAACCCTAAATAACTACTAATAAAGGAACAAAATATATACGTCGAATCCTACAGGAATGTATTGTGAAATATAATAGACAAATATCACTAAATCATAAAAAGAATATAAAGGTCATATGAGTAGTGATGAATTCCAGATATCGTTTTTAACATGCCAGCCATTTGAGCCTGGTCACAAAATACCTTGTAACTGTACACTTTACTCGTACGCTATCCTGCAACTGAAAACGAAAATATACTGTTTAGAAACTACAGATATAAACAAACCAAACGGCTTGTCATATTTATAAATATGACTTTCTACGTGGGAGATACTGTAATGGAGAAACAAAACGTGATCTAAAATATTGTATACATTAGCATGTAGAAGATATAAAAATATTGAAATTTTGGTCATAGTAGAGTATGTACAAGAACAAAATACAGCATAAAATATTGTGTTAAGCATGACGTATTAGAATCAATAATATCCGGGAACAATTGGAAATAGCAAAAAGTGAACAGATTTAATGAATCATGAAATAGAGACATATTTCTTTGTGAGAATATGTCGAGACTTGTAATAATTTTTTTTAATCTGAAATACGCTTATTAAACATGGTACGGGAATGTTTCTAACTGTTAAAAGTGTAAGAACTCAAAAGGTGTTCACACTCCCAACTTTCGTGTTTAGCCCAGTATAATCAATAACAGCACGTGAGGGTGATGTTTAATTCAAATGTTCGTTGAGACGTACATCTCTAGGATAAGACTAATATAAATGATTTCACTTTTTTAATCCTTCATTACCCAATTGTGGTGTTGGTTGTAAATTAGCGATTGCACTAAGTTTGCAGAACTGATTGGCTGTGATGTGAGATTCGATTTTTGTCCTATTTTGTCTGTGTGTAGTCTATTCCAGTTGTCAGATTATTTTATATTCTATCATGAGGTGACAATAGCTCATTATCATTTAAAACACAGTCCAAAATATGTTGATTTGTTTCCAAGCTTACGAAAGAAACCTAGCTGTTAGATCGCGACGAGATGATGAACAAGATTTTCCTTTGTCTTCAATGTGTTTGGCTTGTAATAAATATGGTTTCCTTTCTACATTTTGATCCTTTTAACTAACTTTCGTTTGGTAAAAACATTATTACGTATACAGAATATAAGATATGTGTTAGCTTTCTAATGTCCAGGATTTTTCTCGTGGTTCTCTATAACTATGGCTTTAAATATTAGGCTCATGAGGTCTTTATTTGTTCTGACAAGAAAAGAGTTGAAGATGTTTATTTACTACTTGTTCATGATTGGTCGCTTTTATCAGATGAATATGCCGTGTGTATATCGAGTTTTCAATTAAATTAAATGTGACTTTTTTTCTTCCACTTCAATAATTAAGTTTTGAAAATTATTGTTAACCGATGATAATGCTGCTTTGCTTCTAAAACTATTACACCGGATCTTTAAATATTTTAGACGTAGCAGTCAAAAGGTTTTTTGTTTGTTTGCTTGTTTTGGAATTTCGCACAAAGCTACTCGAGGGCTATCTGTGCTAGCCGTCCCTAATTTAGCAGTGTAAGACTAGAGGGAAGGCAGCTAGTCATCACCACCCACCGCCAACTCTTGGGCTACTCTTTTACCAACGAATAGTAGGATTGACCGTCACATTATACACCCCCACGGCTGGGAGGGCGAGCATGTTTAGCGAGACGCGGGCGAGCAGTCAAAAGGGAAATGTTACTGTAAAGATTGTTCTCCGTTAAATCGCTTGAGACTACTATTTGAATTGTCACATCCTGATGGATATGATACTGGAAGTTGTATACAATTTGTACAAAATATATGATTATTGCCACTATTGCGGCATGTAGGTTGATTATTTGAAAGTTTGAAACGAAACTCAGATTCAGTTTGCTTTTGTAAAGATAAACCAACTGTTTAGTTTTTTACTAAGACATCTGACTTTGTTTAGTGCTTGAAAAGGAACGAGAAGTTCAGTTTTAGAAAGTGGAAATTCATGTGTTGAAATAAATATATTGATATGAAATATTTTCTTTGCAGATTTCTTTTCTCCGATTTTGAATTGAAATTGCTTGAGAAATTTTTTGTGGTTGTTCTGGCGAAGAGAAGTAACTGAACTTAGGTTGATTTTTTTTAATTCCATACTTTCGATGCTTGTATTGCAGTTTTGCAATTGGTGTAAATTTGATAAGTGGGAGGTAGAGGCGGTTTTGTTCTTGGGTCTACTATATGATAAAATAAATATTTTAGAAAAACGTTTCACAAATTTTGAAAGATTTTGCTGGTACTTTTAATATTAGACAATCAAAAAATAGAGATATTTTACCTTTTTCTTTGGAGCTTTCCTGAGTATTATTCAAGCTTTTAGGCTTGATCCAAGGTATTCTTTTTTTCTTATCCTAGTGAAACAAATATATATATTTAACCAAATTTCTGTCTCTCCATAAAGTTAAGATAAAACTACACAAATAGCTCTCTGCGTTCTGTCTGTGATGGGTATCGAAACCAGATTTCTAACGTTGTAAGTCCGTATATTTACCGCTTGCTCCTGGGAGTAATATCCAAAATATCGAAATGATTTTCTTGTGGATATGAATACCAAAATACTGGAATATATGACTTTTATTTCCTTGTTTTACCGGTTTCATAAGTTTCGCCGTTCAAGAAATAGTTACAATGAGAATCTTCGATATCCGTTGTGAGCAAAGCAAAGATAACCAGTTGTGTAAATTTGTTCTTAATTTCAAAATATCAATCATTTAATTAACGTTTGTCTCCTTTTTAAATAGCTAGTAGTGAGGGAGCAGAAGAAACTGATTGAGTACAGCCACCAGGAACTGTGAAAAGTTACTGAGACTTATAGATATGAAAAAGTAAGTTAAAGTTTAAAATTATATCACAAACAAATTGTATTTTTATTATAACAACAAAAGTATAATTAGAATATCATATTAATTTTAAAAGGAAAACATACTAAGTAGCCATTTTTAAATAAATAGTTTATATGTGGACTGTATGATGTGTGTACATAAGGCCAGCATATGTATTTATTTCAGATTGTTTGTGTTTAATTCAGAAAACGGTATTTGCATGTTTTGGTCTTATCGCAGATTCATGGTAAAACGGCACGGTTTGGCCAGGTGGTTAAGGCACCCGTCTTGTAATCTAAAGATCCCAGGTTCGAATCTGCGTTACACAAATATTCTCGTCTTTTAAGGCGTGTGAGCGTTATAATGGGACGGTGAATCCCACTATTCGTTAGTGAAATATTATTTAAAGAGTTATTAAAAGTTTTTCATAGCAACATTTAATCTGAATATTATTCTGTCTTTCTTGTAAATCAAAAATTATGTGCCATATCTACAGTCTACAGCGGAAAGCATTCAGACTTACAAGACGAAAACGGGGGTTATCAAATCTCCCCGGTGGACTCAAAAAATAACCCGATGTGGTTTTGTTGTGAGGAAAACGCGTTTTTAGAGTTTAAGGTTGCTTCGGTAAGTATGAAAAAACAGAACCACAGTTATTAAAATGTTAATATTATTTTTAGCGAAAATGAAATTTATCAATATAATTCACGTTCAATTCAAATTTACATCTGATTTCATTTTGTGATAATCGGAATGAAAATGCGTTAACAACTTGGTCAACCAAACTTGTAATGTATAAACGACCCTCGGGCATTTAAAGGCGTTCGACCTTCTATACATTGGTAAAATAGTAAACAAGAGTTTGACACATGGTATTTTCCATAATGCACTTATTAATGTTTATATTAATGTTTCGTTTGCGTTTATGGCATAAAATTCGTAAATTTATTCTGAAACTCGATGCAACGAAACGCTGAGCCCTGGCATGGCCAAACGCGTAAGGCGTGCGACTCGTAATCCGAGGGTCGCGGGTTCGCGCCCGCGTCGCGCTAAACATGCTCGCCCTCCCAGCCGTGGGGGCGTATAATGTGACGGTTAATCCCACTATTCGTTGGTGAAAGAGTAGCCCAAGAGTTGGCGGTGGGTGGTGATGACTAGCTGCCTTCCCTCTAGTCTTACACTGCTAAATTAGGGACGGCTAGCACAGATAGCCCTCGAGTAGCTTTGTGCGAAATTCCAAAACAAACAAACGAAACGCTGAATACGAGAGCAAAAGGAGGCTGAGAAAAACATGGTGACAAAATATAATAGCATAGACAGCCTTAACTTCTATAATAAGTGAAGAGAGAACAGGCATGGAAGTATTCGAACTGTTGTCCTCACAACAACAGATACTGACGATGGTTGTAAGAATAATAATAATAATAACCTTTCTTAAAAGAGAGCTGTTAAAACATCCGAAATAATGTATCCAAAACAAAAGCTGAAGAAATGGCACATTATACGACAAAAGGTATAAAAATCCAGTTCAAGTCCTTCCTAAGTTTCAGACAGAGCCGTTCTTTATTTACAACTGTCAAATAGATGCAGATAACTATTAGCAGTAGTTACCACTCTTATGTAACTATTTTTAACTGAATATCGACACTGATTAAGGTAGTTAAAACACCCTTCAGTTAAAAGTATGAAACGTATTCAGCGATACATTGTGCTCGAACATGGGGCCATCAATTAGTGAACACCAACACTAGACATTAAACAACACCTAGCATTTCTACCACGTATAGTAATTTGTAAAACCCGAAGAAATTTTACGTAACTTGTGGTCTTTTATGTCATGATGTAATGAGTGTAAGTGTTTTCTTGTTGTAATATTTTCGTTCTTACTGAAATTCACAAGAATATCATTGCATATACTGCTTACTTCGCATATTATAATAAAACATATTCTTTAGATCTATTCCAAGTTGCATTGTGTCTCTGTGTAAAAAAATTCATTTTCGTAGTTGGGTTTTAATTCCCGTCTCGTGTAAAATATACTCAAAAATAAACTAGCAAAAACACTTCGTTTCAGTCAGAGCTTTAAAGTTGGGAAGATATCAAATGTATTTTTAGTTTATCTGGAGTTTTCTCATTAAATTATTATAAACATATTTCTACAAAACAGATTATGTCTGCCAAATTTTTACATGAAAAGATGAACTGAATACAAACAAAATATATCCATATTCACAACTTACAGGCATGATTTCTCTTAACATGTATCCACAAGAGCAGTTGATGTTATCTTGTGGTGCCAAATAAACTAAATAAAAAATTAAATAAAATTGTAAAAAGTATCAACATAACCATCTTCATGGAAATATTTAAGGTATTTTATTTGTGTTTGCATAGGAAGTTTTTATGACGATAGGTAAAATTCTCCCTTTTTTTCTGTTTAAGTATAAATTTACTTTTAAATCACAAGTAATGTTTACAAATCTAAATGATCAGTTAGTTAAATGTATTGAGTTGGAATGTTTAAATCACACCGCCACTAAATAACATTTATCAGTCTCATGTCTGCTTTATATCCACGGTCAACATCTTTGATTAATTTGAATATTTTCACCCAAATTAATACAAAAGACTAGAAACTATGTCTAAGAATTATGAAAAACATTCCAATAGAGTAACTTGGCCTGGCACGGCCAAGTGTGTTAAGGCGTTCGACTCGTAATCCGAGGGTCGCGGGTTCGAATCTCGGTCGCACCAAACATGCTCGCTCTCCCAGCCATGAGGGCGTTATAATGTGTGATCAATCCCACTATTCGTTGGTAAAAGAGTAGCCCAAGAGTTGGTTGCAGGTGGTGATAACTAGCTGCCTTCCCTGTAGTATAACACTGCTAAATTAGGGACTGCTAGCGCAGATAGCCCTCGAGTAGCTTTGCGCGAAATTCAAAAACAAAAACAAACTTATATATGCTTTATACTCACGGTCAACATTATTGATTAATTTGAATATTTTCACCCAAATTAACACAAAAGACTAGAAACCATGTCTAAAAAATTATGAAAAACATGTAAACAGAAGTAACTTCGAACTTCTGTTATAAAATAGCTGTGTTTGTTTGTTTTGAAGCGAAAAGATACAACACTTTTATTCATGTTCACATAATTCAGTAACCCATAACAAACTTTGGGGGGAAGAGGAACTCAAACTGTATTTCAATTAAAGTGTTAATACCAGTACCAGCCGACTTTATAATATATTTTTCTCAAAAAATAATACTTCTTTATGTTAATTCCATTATAACATCTTACTTCTCTGTTTATAAGACGAAATATCAATATTCGTTAGGCTTCGTAGAGGGCCTGGCATGGGCAAGCGCGTAAGGCGTGCGACTCGTAATCCGAGGGTCGCGAGTTCGCGCTCGCGTCGCGCTAAACATGCTCGTCCTCCCAGCCGTGGGGGCGTATAATGTGACGGTTAATCCGACTATTCGTTGGTGAAAGAGTAGCCCAAGAGTTGGCGGTGGGTGGTGATGACTAGCTGCCTTCCCTCTAGTCTTACACTGCTAAATTAGGGACGGCTAGCGCATATAGCCCTCGAGTAGCTTTGTGCGAAATTCTAAAACAAACAAAAAAGCTTCGTAGAACTTGACTAACTTTCTGAAATTCTTTTCCTTACGTTTAACGTTGCTAAGATACTCGAAAGTATAATCAGTATTGACGTCATAACTTGCAAATCATTGTTGAATTCTACAAAGTGGATGTCCAATCACAGCCGTAAAAAATATGCAGATAACAATACATATATGATATTCATTTTTTTATGAGTGTTTCTCCAGAAGACATTAAAAGAAAAAATTTGGATAAATATTAACAAAGAATT
This sequence comes from Tachypleus tridentatus, assembly GCF_004210375.1. Classification (NCBI taxonomy): domain Eukaryota; kingdom Metazoa; phylum Arthropoda; class Merostomata; order Xiphosura; family Limulidae; genus Tachypleus; species Tachypleus tridentatus. The sequence continues at coordinate 42,238,519 of NW_027467782.1, read as the reverse complement.
GGGAGTTCGAATCTACCCAGCAGACTGACTGGACTTGTATCGATCAAGTTCATCGAAAGAAGGGAGCTTTTGGAATGGGTGGTTTACATTTAAATACTGTAGCAGCTGGCTTGTTTTCTAAGACTATTAACTCTTTAAACTAAACTAAACAGTGGTGAGGGCCAGAAAAAACTTAACACAAAAAGAATATGAGGAAATGAAAAATTTAGCATGGTAAGTTAGTACAGAAGTAGTAGAAAAGGATAGACTTGATTGTTACTGTTGTAATGCTAGGAGTATAAGAGAAAAAGTATATGATTTTGAAGCACTGGTATTGGAAATAAATTTGGAAAAATTAGTTTTTCAAAGGAGATGTTTGTAAATGATGTCCATAAATTTACAGAAAACAAATTCATTGGGAATTTTGAGTAATTTTTTTAAATTTTAATTCTAAGTTGGAAATTGGTAGAAACTTTCAAAAGTTTGAGTTTACTAGGGATTGATTAGACATAACTGTTCTCATCTTTGTTCACAACTAATTAGTTTGTGAACATCATTTCATTTTTATTGAACTTTTTTGCTACTGTGTTGTCTTAATGGATTATACTGACTATGTTACGAGTTTTCATTCTTCTTCATGGTTTTCCTTTGTCTCTAAAGAAACAATGTGTGGATGACGCTTTCACTGAAGCTGCATTTTTCCAGAAAGAGGGCAGCATACCTGATTTATGTCCCCTTCTGAATGTAAAGAAAGAACAAGGATAGTTTAAGCTGCTTAAGCATACCTTATCAGAACACTTACAGTCATAATATGCCTTTGAATGAGAAAATTATGTGCAAATAGTCACGTATTTGTCACCAACACAATTTCAGTTTGTGTAAGCAAACTGGAAAATGCTTACGTTAAAATGAAATTCCAGTACCTCAAATTTGAAGGCATTTTATGCTCAGTAGCATTTTAGTTCAGTATTGTGGAAACATTTTGGGTTTTTTGGCAGTGTAGAAAATAGTTGAGCAAACCTTCCCAAAAATAAAAATTTGTTTTAGCTGATAAAAATACATGTCAGTGACGTAGGAGTGGAGTGGAATCAATGTGTCTTTGCACATATGCTGACATTATGAGAAGGTCAACTTGCAGAAAGTGTAGAGAAAACCTGTAAAAGGAATTGTTAGTATCATCTTTAGTGTTGTAAATTTAACATTTTTGAAGTCTTTTATCTTTGGATGGAATGGTTGAACTGTGTTAAATTCAAGTCAATGACTTATTATTTATCACAAATGTGCTTTTGTTAAAATGGTTGTGTATGTTGTTTGAAAAATATTTGTTTTACCTTATTTAATTAGAGGTGTAGTACAGATTTTGTGTGTTGCAATGTATTTATCTTACTGTGGCTTATGTATCATGATATGATAAATATAAAACTATAATAGATCTACCATCTGACATCAAATGCAAGTTTTTAGTGGTCTTTTGTCAAAATTTCAGAGATTGCCTGTTGTCACTCATAAATCTGATGACCATTGATGCAAATGACCCCAAAATAAAACATATTTAACCAAAATTACTACAAATTTAAATATTCAAGATGATATGTACAAATACACTTATGATAGTTATCTAATTATGATGTGGCATTAATTTCGTTCTTGAAAGTCAAAAGGCCTCATTTACTTAATTTGACATCAATATATTATACTTTTCTATAACAGAGTTCAAATCAGTTTATTTATAACACTCATAACAAGCTTACACTTAGTTATAATGTTATTTGTAAAAACTATTCTGAGTATTTGTTGTGCTTATTTCTGTACCTTACCATAAAGAAACAACAACATTTAAGGAAATATTAAATATTTTCATAATTACTTGTTTTTGCATTGAAATTATTGCAGTTATATTTATTTGAGTATAAAAAACAAAATGTTTGACACTCAAAAGAACCTTGTTTTCTACAGTAATAGAGAGTGTGCTAGCATTGGTTTTATTAGCCCTGACAACTGTGTTTTAATGCTAAACTACGAATATTGTTTTGCAAACATAGACCTTACAATTAAATACAAACCCTAAGCTATATTTTGAAATAAAAATCTAATCATTCTGATAAAACTTATTCTTCTTAAATTTTACACAAATCCATGTTTGCTATGGTTGAATAAAACACAACTAAACATGTCATATGTATGATGTATATTTAAGGATAAAAATGTTTAGCTTTGTTCCTTTGTATTTATCCTTGACCAGCATTACAAGTGAAAGACAAAATTCCATGAAACTGTTATAATTTAATGACATGTAGTAAACTGAATGATATCTTGGTTCATATTTATTTTAAGTATTAAAAGTTTGTTACCCAGAAAGGTTTATATTTTTTTCTTTTGTTTTATGTGTATACATGGTTGTTAAATTGTGTTATATTAACTGCTATTACAGTAGTTTTATTAGTTGATGATTTTGTTGATGTTTTGAATCAGGTATTAATATTTCAAAATTATTATGAAAGACATTCATTAAAATATCTAACATATACTTATAGCCCCATAAAATTAACAATTGAGTGCTAAAACTCACTGTAAAGTCTGTCTTAAGATCTCTTTCACAGTTAAAAGAACAAAAATATATGTATGTATATAAATAAGATCTGGGCTGAATATTTTTATAATGTGAATTTCTTTAATTTGTTTTAATTTCAAAGTTTTCTGATCATAGCTGTCAGTTCTTCTTATATTGCTGTTGCAAATCATATACTAGAAAATTAGTTTCTTGTTTGTGTTATGATATGCCTTAATATTTCATGTTAAATCTCAAATAAGTATTAACTTTGTCTTTACTGAATTAATTTTAACATTTTTAATGTTTGTTAACAGAAGGATGGGGGTTAAATGAAGTTAATGCAGTCAATTTGGTATTGGGCTTGTAAATAATATAATGCAAAATTAGTTTCCTATTTAAGTTATTTTATTATATGCAGCATTGCTGTTATTGTGCAGGAAGTGGCCGGCTTTGTTCTACATTTTCTACCTTAGAGCCTGGACATATGGCCTCTTGCTTTTTAACTTATTTTCTCAACTTGTTGTGTCTTTGGAAGATGTTGTTAAGCATTTCCAACAGCTTGCTTTTACTTCATGTTATTCAGATGAGGATCAGTTAACTGTAGGGTCATTCCATGTCAAATCGTCCAGGGGGCTGCAGGTGACCTCACAGAATTCTTTGAAAAATTTCACATGTGCTCATTTACCCATATAATGAAATATTGCCAAAGATTAGATCAGTATCTCTAATAGTTTCTGATTTACAGCACTGTAAAATTTAATTATTTTTTTTTTATTTTTGGTGAATTCATTTTCGGGCAACTTTGGCTGCTTGAAGCTGCAAGAGTAATGGTGGTAGAAAGCTGAAATTTGCTACACTGACTGAATTAATCTCACAGAATTCAAAAATGGTCTCAAACCAAGTTTATCTCTCTGAGAATTTGCATAGTGAGGCTGTACCATCACCTGAAAACCCAAAATTATAAAAAAAAATTGGTTTATTTAAGAAGCCATAGCCCTAAGACTTAATATGATACAAAGCTGAATTTTGTTTACAAATTTCCTATGACATATCAGTTGATAAATCAGCAATTGTTGTAGTTAAAAGTCTATTAGATCTCCTGTAAAAGAATGTAGTTGCATGCAACTTTTTATGATGTAGCTAAAAATAGTCCTATTTCTGGTCACAGTTTGACCATGTCACCAGTTATTCAGCCTTTTCAGATTTTTACCATATATTCTTACATCTCTGAATATGATGTACAAAAAAAATCAGGATGGTGTTCAACCTACTTTTGAGTTATAATTTTTTTAAATATCCTCTGACCATACGTTTTTTATTGAAAACAATTCAGTTCTGGTGTGTTACTGGGTGCAAATATATCCATACAATTTTGAAAAATACCTGTCAGAATATTACGAATCCCACTGAAATATTGTAACCAGCCTTTCACAATGTTAAATAATGAAGTTGTATGAAACAAGAAAGAATTGATTCGTTTCTGAACAAGTTTACTGGCATAACTAGTTAGATCACATGACAATGCAAATATATTGTGTATGCATTACAGTTACGTAGATATGGCTGAGTTTAAGATTCATAATATAATAAATGCAAAGATAAATCAGACACAAAAAGCATAGTGCTACAACAGAGGATAACTGAGAAATATTATAGTCATACCAAACTGCAATAATCATGACAATGAAATGTTTCAAAAACTGCTTTGGCGATAAATTAGGCTTAACAACATCAAATAAACACTGATTTGTTCAGACAGCTTGAATAAATTTCTAAAATTTGAGTTTGGTTATATTGAGATCACTTTGACTTAGAACATAGTGGTGAGCACTACTGCCATGCAATTTAGGTGCACTCATCAGACAAAGAATATGTTGGAAAGGAATCTGTACATGACCTCACAGGACATGCAAACACTTCGTTTCTTGATTTCTTCATAAATGACACCAACACAACGGAATGTTCATCTGATCTATCTTTTATGTTTTCCATATACCATTCATGATCATATAAGCATGCCACATATTTCCGTGGATGATAATTGTCATTGCTATCATCAGACCCTATTTGAGCTGCTGCAGCATCACTTTCACTGCTACTACCAACAGTTACAACTGTGTACACATCATCATCTGATAACCTTCTCATATAGAATGTGTTGGTAGAATAAAGCTATGATGTGACTTAATACCTGCCACAGTTTTGTGTTTTTCATAGTGCTCAAGTGGATCAAACTTTACACAATTCTGCAGGACTGATTCCTGATTGACAAAAAAGAACTGAATGCCCTGAATGTGGTTCTTTGCCCAATGGTGCATATCAGAGACACTTAAAATTTGATAATTTATTATTTTGCACAACATTGAACTTTTTGAAGATCATGTTCAGAGATGTAAGAATATATGGTAAAGGCTGATTAGAATATTTCAATGGTATTCATAAATTATTTCAAAATTGTATGGATATATTTGCACCCAGTAACACACCAGAACTGAATTGTTTTTCAATAAAAAAGTATGGTCAGAGGATACTTTAAAAAATTATAACTTAAAAGTAGGTTGAACACCATCCTGATTTTATTTTATTAATCATATTCAGAGATGTAAGAATATATGGTAAAAATCTGGAAAGGCTGAATAACTGGTGACATGGTCAAACTGTGGCCAGAAGTATGGCTATTTTTAGCTAAATCATAAAAAGTTGCATTCAACTACATTCTTTTACAGGAGATCTGACATACTTTTAACTACAACAATTGCTGATTTATCAACTGATATGTCATAGGAAATTTGTAAACAAAATTCAGCTTTGTATCATATTATGTCTTAAGAGCTATGACTTCTTAAATAAACCAATGTTTTTATGATTTTGGTTTTCAGGTGAGTTTACAGCCTCACTATGCAAATCCTCAGAGAGATAAACTTGGTTTGAGACCATTTTTGAATTCTGTGAGATTAATTCAGTCAGTGTAGCACATTTCAGCCTTCTTGCACCATAACTGTTGCAGCTTTAGGTAGCCAAGTTTGCCCGAAAACGAATTTGCCACAAATAAAAACAAATTAACTAAATTTTACAGGGCTGTGAATCAGAAACTATTAAAGATATTGAACTAATATTTGGCAGTATTTCATTATATGGGTAGATGAGCATATGTGAATGTTTTCAAGGCATTCTGAAGGGGTCACCTGGAAAATTTCCAAATTGTAGATAATTTGACATGGAATGACCCTGTACTCTCAGACTTCACCATTTTTCTGTTTCCATACAAGATATCCAGATTTATGCAGCTTCTTTTCTGTGGCATCTTCATGTTGAATCTTGTTCGCCTCAACAACAAGCTGTATCAGTAAAATCACATTTACATGAAATGTGACAAAAAATTGTATTGACTAGATAAGACCTTGAGGGTTATATATGTTCTGTATTGTTATACAGTATTACATTGCTGTTGCAATTTTACTGAAGATTTTTATTTTATGTGCTTCTGATTTGTTATACCTTGTTAAAAAAACATTTCTATCATGTCTGGACTGTGACTCACACTTTGTAAGAAAATCTGAAGTATAAATAAGCAATGTAATCTTCACTTTTGGTATACGTAATTAGAATACATTAAACATTCAAAACTTGTAATTCTGTTTATCTCTTTTTACTGTTCTTAAAATGTTAAGTTGTATATTCTTAAATGAGTAGATTTGTGGGAGCATCACAGCTCCACAGAATAAAGCACATTTATCAATAAAATTTTACACTTAGCAATATGTTAGGAATTTTCTGTTCATCCCAAAGTATAGGTCCTTATTTGTTAAGAACGTGTCATCCATTAAGAATACAATTAACCAGTTCTTGTTTCTTTTGTGGTTTATTTTTTTGTATTTGAAGACTCATTATTACACAATTCAGTTCTCATCATATGTCTTAGAAGTTTATTATAGTATTTTTAGATATTGTCTTCATTCCTGTAAATGTTTTCATGTTAGGCCTATTTGTATGTGTAGGTGTCAAAACTCATATGTTTTTACATTTTAGAGAGTACCATTGAACATAGTATTTTGTATTTGATGTCAGTTATTAAATATGTATGTATTTTATCCTTTGCCACTGATTTACAAACATTTTATGGTAGAGGAAAGTAAGTAACAGGTGCAATATATATGGTATTATTTACAAAAAACATTAGATATGAATTTCAGAGGCTGTGCAAATACAATATGGAAATTATACAATGATAGAAAAGAAACCTTATTTTTCACATGAGCATTGCCATGTGCTTTAATATGTTAATCATAGTCATACAGATATTATCAATTTGCAAACATATCTTTGTGACTCATCTAGTTTTTTGTGCATAACAGACTTGTATGTTTTACTAAAAGCTTGCTATGATTCTTGTACATACATCTGATATGTTTTGAATTTTATTAAATATTCCTTTTCAATATCAGGTCAGTCTAAAGGTCCAGTTACATGCATACTGGATTCAGTTGTATTTGGTGACGAATTATGGCAATTTTGTGTGTATGAGAAGACCTTATACAGTAGTGTACAGTAGCAGTAGTAAAATATCCAAGTGGTTCAAAGGTATTTTAAATCTATAAGTATTGAACATTATTCATAATATATTCATATTTATGATTGGCCTACCTGTTCCGTTTTGCTTTTAACTTGCAGTCAGTGTTTTATTATTAAAGCCTGTGCAACAATACTGGAATTGTTTTTATGTAAGAAGAATTGTTTGTTTGTTTGTTTTTGAATTTCTCACAAAGCTACTCGAGGGCTATCTGTGCTAGCCGTCCCTAATTTAGCAGTGTAAGACTAGAGAGAAGGCAGCTAGTCATCACCACCCACTGCCAACTCTTGGAATACTCTTTTACCAACGAATAGTGGGATTGACTGTCACATTGTAACACCCCCACGGCTGGGAGGGCGAGCATATTTGGCGCGACCGGAATGCTAACCCGCGACCCTCAGATTACGAGTCGTACGCCTTAACACGCTTGGCCATGCCGGGCCCTGTAAGAAGAATGGAATAAAACTTTTTCAACAAATGAGCTGTTAATGTGTCATTTATATTTTCTGAATAAACATGAAATACATACCAGGTTTGTCTTATTTTTATTAAAAATTAGATATTCATTTTTTGGCAATCATATTTTTCTTTCAACAAATTGTGAATATTGTGGAAGATGAACTTTAGAGTGAATTGAAAAAAGTTTCACTTTGTGTTCAAAAATAGTTGTTCTGCTTAAGAATCACTTTTCAATAGATTATTCACAGGAATAATTCAAGAAAATTAAAAAAAAATCCATAAAGTGAATTTAGCTTAGTTTTAGAACAGGCATAGAATATCTGCTCTGTCGTGTTGTGCTCTAAAGTCCTCTCATGATTTGTAGAGACTCCAGTATACTAAAAATTCTTCCATCATCTCCAGATTATTTGTATCTTACTTGAAAAAGAGGTTAAACCCATGAAGAAATATTGTTAGGACATCCACCCATGATCCTTCAGTACAAACCCCATATTTTGCACCTTTAACTTGTGAGGGTCATATAAATCAATGAGGGGATTAGGTACACAAAATTCAATGCCAGATTTAGGTAAAAGACTCCTAAAACACCTGCTCCTAGACCACTATTATACTCTATTTAACCTTGTGGTGCATTTTACCTCCTCTTAGTGATAGGGGTGGAGGTGGCTATACTGTATTTGAGAGACAATTAAAGATGTTTTGGGCACGTACAGTTTATTTTCCTTTGGCATTTTATATTTTGCAAATGCTGTCATTTTTGCATTTGTATGAGCTTTAAAGAGAGAGAAATGTCTTGTTTCAGGTTATCAAAGATTTTTGCAAGACTAACCTCAAAGTCAAGTGAAATTGCTCAGTGTATTTCAGAGCTCGATAGAAAAGTAGTCAATTACAGAGAAATGTATTTCAAACACAACATAATATATATTACCGTGATTGTGTGTCTGTTCAATCCCCTCGGTGTGGATTCCTGTACGTGGTGAGGGGACCTCCCAGGGAAGGTTCTGTTCTTTCTGGTTACCTTCTCTGGGATCCAAACATCCATCCACGTGTTTGCCGTGCGTGGCGACCCGTGAAGGGGAGGAGAGGATCCTGGTGGTTGAGGGGTCCAACCCTAACACACCACTTTGGCCTCGAATTCCTGTAGACGGGCGGCCTTTGGGTGGCCACCCTTGGGTCAATCGGCTGGTCCACTTGGGCTAGAGTCAACCAAGTACCAGTGTTGGAAGTTCTCAACGGGTGTTGTGGACATTGTGCCTGATGCTGGTGTTTGGGTATAGTGCTCACGAAACCCTGGCGTTGCTGCATTGTCCTTGCGTGACTTTGTAGTGCGTCGCCTAGTAGGGCTCCATGGTGGGTGGGGTCAGTGGGTACCGAAATTTTTTCTTTTTCCTATGGATCCTCTAAAAAATTTAAATAAAATTGTAAAAAAACAGTCAATGGGTGAGCGACCACGTCTTGAATACTCAGAACAGCAATCTTCAACATCAGTAACACACGTACCTCATTTTCTTATATTACATTCTCTTTCGGAAAAACCTTCAGGGCAAATGTCCCCTTTTTTTATTCAAAAGGGACTAGAGGGACTTGCTGGCTCTCCAAAGTCAGTAAAGAAACTTCGATCTGGTGACATATTGGTTGAAACATCCACATCCCAACACAGTGAACTCCTCTTGAATTCAAAGGCAATTGGGGATATACCTATTGAGGTTACACCCCATGCTACCTTGAATTCTTCACGAGGAGTTATTGTTGAAAGGGATTTGAAGAACGTTCCCGAGTCAGAGATTCTCGCAGGTCTCTCCACTCAAAGAATTTCTGCAGTGAGGCGCATCTCTACTCGCAAAGATGAAGTTACACAGCCAACAAATACCCTCGTTTTAACATTTACTTCACCACGTGCACCTGCCACCATCAAGGCAGGTTATCACATTTGCAAGGTTCGGCCATACATACCAAACCCTCTTCGATGTTTCCGATTCGGCCACTCAAAGACATCTTGTCGTGGCATGTGCTCATTGTGGAGGCAAGGACCACGATGCCTATGACTGTGACATGAACCCACATTGCGTAAACTGCAATGGTTCTCACCCCTCTTACTTCCATTCTTGCCCAAAATGGTTGGAGGAAAAAGAGGTGCAGCGTTTGAAAACGACACATAACATTAGTTATCCTGAGGCTCTGAAATTGCTGCCCGCCACCCCATCTCGGACATATGCTGCTGCACTTCATTCCACAACTACAGTGGGAGTGTAGACAGATCTCTCTGTGCCTCCAAGAGATTCGTTTTCAAAACAAATGAAAAGCCTTTTTACCTCCGTGGTTAAAAAGGTTGATGAATCGACTTCCACACCCATCTCTGTTCCTCCCATACCTACCAACAAACCTCAAGATCCACGTCCTTCAGTTTCAAATACAGGCATTTCTTCTTATACATCTTTTTCTCCCACCACAAGAGACAAAACAATTATTCGTTCGCGTCCTCAGTCACTGGATTCCCCTTCCAATAACAAAACCTGCCCACCCGACCCAGAGCAGGATCCATGGAGGTTGATAGACCTCCTCCGACTAAAGACAGTAAAGGAAAAAAGACGTGGTCGTAAACCGAAGGGTTCTCCAGCCACTTCACCTACCCGTTCTTAAAAATGGCCACCTTGATACAATGGAACTGTCGAGGTTTACGTTCTAATCTGGATGATATCAAAACGCTGATTGCTTCCTACCATCCTGTTTGTCTTTCTTTACAAGAAACATTTCTCAAAACTGCTGATACTGTCTCCATTCGGCAGTTTTCTCTGTACAGTAATGACAGGTTGTGTGATGGTCGAGTACATGGAGGGGTGGCACTGTTGGTTGATCAACACGTGTCCACCCTGTCTTTGTCACTCAACACACCCTTGTAGGCTGTAGCCATCCGTGTTTCCTTCGGTCATACCATCACTGTTTGTTCTCTGTACCTGTCCCCTGGAGAGACATATGATCAATCAGATCTTGATGCTCTCGTTGAACAATTGCCATCTCCATTTCTAATCCTAGGAGATTTTAATGGACATCATTTCCCTCTGGGGAAGTGCTATTATTGATGGGAGGGGCCGATCTGTAGAGCGGATGCTCTCTGATCACAATCTTTCTCTTTTCAATACTGGTTCTTCCACTTACTTTCATGCACCTTCAGTCCTTTACTGCTATTGATCTCTCAGTTTGCTCCCCTTCATTATTCTCCCATTTTTCATGGAGGGTTGACAGTAATCCACTAGGCAGTGATCATTTTCCGATCCTTTTGAGATAGACTGGCTGTGGTCGATGCCACCCTACCCGCGTGCCCCGGTGGAAGCTGGATCAGGCAGACTGGTCCACTTTCACTGCTCTCGCAGAACTTGATCCTGCCATCGTAAATCAGCCATCAATAGACGACTGTGTAGCAGCGGTAACTGACTGCATTACACATGCAGCTGCTCAGTGTATTCCTAAAACCTCGACACGTTTTCCACGATATCCTCGTCCGTGGTGGAATCCTGCTTGCCACTTAGCACGGAAGGCTCAAAAGCGGGCCTGGGATACTTTTCGTAGATATCCCACACTTTCAAACTGGGTTGCTTTCCAACGGGCCCGTGAACATGCTAGGTGGGTAAGACGTCAAAGCCAGAAGGAATCTTGGATTAAGTTCACAACCAGCATATCTTCTACCACCAGTTCCAAGATCATATGGGACAGGATTCGAAAGGTTAATGGGCACTACAGTTCTGTCCCCCCTCTCGATCTTACTCTCTGATTGTCAGGAGGTGACTGATGTTCAGAACATCGCTAACACTCTAGGTGAAAGCTTTTGCCGGGTATCTAGCACTACTGCTTGTTCCTCCACCTTCCTGGCCATCAAGACTCGGGCAGAGCGATCACCTCTTTCCTTTCGAACTGACTGTTTCTTTGACTATAATTGTCCCTTTACCCTGGTGGAACTAAAAATGGCCCTACATCGGTCTGCCAGTACGTCTGTTGGACCTGATGATATTCATTATGACATGCTGCACCATCTATCTCCTGCTTCTCTTGATGTTCTTCTGATTGTTTTCAACCGGATTTGGCAGGAGAATGTTTTTCCTGATGCCTGGCGCCAGGCTATTATTTTACCTTTCTCTAAGCCAGGGAAAGATCCCAAGATTCCTTCAAACTACCGTCCAATTGCTTTGACGAGCTGTCGCTGTAAGACATTAGAAAGGATGGTTAATGCTCGTCTTGTTTGGTTCCTTGAATCAAACAACCTCCTCTCGCCCACCCAGTGTGGGTTCCGTCGACAACACTCTACCACAGACCACCTAATTCGTCTTGAAACATCTATCAGAGAAGCCTTTCTCAACCGCCAACATCTTGTATCAATATTCTTTGAAATAGAGAAGGCTTACGACACAACATGGAGGTATGGCGTTTTCTTGAGACCTCCATACATATGGGTTACGTGGCCATCTACCTATGTTTATTAAAAAAATTTAATGGACAGGAGATTCCAAGTTCGTGTGGGTTCGACACTTTCCCGTTCTTTTGTACAGGAACTTGGAGTCCCTCAAGGCTGTGTATTGAGTGTTACACTCTTCAGTATAAAGATAAATGCCATCACTGAACAACTCCCTCTCACTGTCGCGAATGGACTGTATGTCGACGACTTTCACATCTCATGTCAGTCGTCAAACATGAGATATATTGAGCGGCAACTACAAACTGCCCTCAATTGTGTACAGAAGTGGACTCTGGCGAACGGCTTTAATTTCTCTCTCTCCAAAACTGTATGCATGCACTTTTGCCGTCGACGGGGTATTCACCTTGATCCTGAACTTTATATCGGTGAAGTTTTGCTGCCAGTGGTCCCCGGAGACCAAGTTCTTGGGGCTTATCTTTGATCGTAAACTGACCTTTATACCACACTTAAAGCAGCTTCGGGTCAAATGTACAAGAGCACTGAACATCCTCCGTGTTCTCTCTTCTACCAGTTGTGGGGCAGATCACTGTTCAATGTTAAAGGTATAACGTGCTCTTATTAGATCGAAACTCGATTATGGATCAATGGTCTATGGCTCTGCCAGATCCTCGGCGTTAAGATGCTGGACCCCATTCATCACCAAGTACTTCGACTCTGCACTGGGGCTTTCCGTACCTCTCCAGTTCAAAGTATATACATTGAATCTCATGAACCTTCTCTACACCTTCGCCGTTTGCAACTATCTTTACAATATACTTCGAAACTTCATTCCTTACCAAAGCATCCCACCTGGAAATGTGTTTTCCTTCCTCGGTGGGCAGTACTTTTTCAGAACAAACGATCTGTCATTGCTCCGTTTGGCCTTCGCATCCGGGCGCAATTGGATGAATTGGGTCTGTCCTTGGATAACATTGCAGATTCCACAGGTCGGCCCATCCCACCATGGCTTATTACAGCCTCCAAATGTGACCTTTCTTTCAGTCACCTAAAAAAGTCAGATACTCCAGATTGGAAGTACCGTCTTTTATTCAATGAATATCTTTCAAACAATCATTCAATTCCCATTTATACAGATGGTTCCAAATCAGGTAATTCAATGGGCTCTGCTATGGTTTGCTATGGGTCAGTAGTTGCGTGCAGAATCCCTTCTACAGCTTCTGTGTTCACTGCTGAACTGTATGCCATATCTCTTGCCCTGGATCATATTGCAGCTGAGCAGTACTCCAACTGCACCATTTATACTGATTCGCTAAGTTCTATACTTGCCTTGGAATCGCTACACGTTAGCTCACATTCTATTCTCCCTGATATTCGAAACAGACTGGCCCATTTCTCATTAGCAGCTACTTCAATCCAGTTTTCTGGATACCAGGCCATGTTGGTATTCGCGGGAACGAGCTTGCAGACATGGCAGCTAAATATGTCTGCTTCAGGACCATCACTTCTATGCCTATTCCGTACATGGACTATGGTGTTGTCTTCAAGGCTCAGCTCCGTGCCAGCTGGCAGTCCACTTGGAGTGAGCAACGTGACAACAAACTTTTTCAAATCAAACCCAAAATTGGACTTTGACCATCTAGCTTCCGTAAAGTTCGGAAGGAGGAAGTTGTTCTCACTAGGCTACGCATTGGTCACAGTTTTTTAACTCACCATTTTCTTTTATCTGGAACTGATGCACCAATGTGTAGTTTGTGTAACACTCAAATCACTATCAGCCACGTTTTACTTTCTTGCCATCGTTACAATTCTCAACGACGGCAATATTTTAAACATATTTTTTCCCAGGGTCAGTCTGTAACATTGGACAGAGTTATTGGTGATGGTGACTCTGTCCACCTTGATAATGTTTTTAATTTTTTAATGGCCAATAATCTTTTTAATCTCATTTAAGTGTTGCATATTTATTCATCAGACCTTTTTAATTGTGGTTCCTTTTTTACAGTTTTAATATCTCTCCTTCAATTTGACATTGGACAATGGCCAGAACATTAAATAACTCGACACCAGGACTGGAAAGGCCAACTTCAGGTGACTAACGCTACTGTTTGAACTATCCGTTTGAACTACTCGTTAGTCGTCCTGGCGAGTTGTTATTATACTTTTGCTGCATATCATTTCACACTTTTACTACTTAAATTTTTAGTACTGGCCATATTGACTCATAACCCGGAACCAGGACTGGAAAGACCAACTTCATGTGACTGACGGTGGTTTTTTATACCTACCTCTTAGTCTTTCTGGCGGGTTATGATCATTACCATTCTGCTACAGGTAGTTCTTTTCAACTTTGTTGACTGGATGTCAACATTGGTTTTACGCCATTTTCTGTTTTAATTGCCGTTTTGCTTTTATCTTCAATTACTTTTACAAATTTTACTCCATTTACTTGACTTTATCTTTTACTGGACATTTGACTACTCATTATTACGATTTTGCTATGTGTCTTTTAAAACTTTTATTCTTTTACATTTTGATACTGGTTGCTATGACACATAACCCGGAACCAGGACTGGAAAGGCCAACTTCAGGTGATTGACGGTGGTTCTTGAACTTACCTGTTAGTCTTCCTGGTGGGTTATGATCATTACCATTTTGCTAGAGTAAATATTTTACAACTTTGAAGACTGGATGTCACCATTGGTTTTTACACCATTTTCTGTTTTAATTGCTGTTTTGTTTTTACCTTCATTTACTTTTACAAATTTTACTCCATTTACTTGACTTTATCTTTTTACTGGACATTTGGCTACTCATTGTTACAATTTTGCTATGTATCTTTTAAAACTTCTATTCTTTTACATTTTGATACTGGTTGCTATGACACATAACCCGGAACCAGGACTGGAAAGACCAACTTCAGGTGACTGACGGTGGTTCTTGAACTTACCTGTTAGTCTTCCTGGCGGGTTATGATCATTACCTTTTTGCTAGAGTAAATACCTTACAACTTCTTATACTCTGCCTTCTATCTTAACATTGTAGACTAGGTGTCAACATTGGTTTTATACTTTTTTGTTTTATCTTCATTTCCATTTATGTCTATTACTACATTTATTTTTTTTACATTTTTACTGAATGTCTGGCGCAGATAGCCTCGCTGCTTTGTGCCATAAAACACTAAATCAATAAATCAGTCTGTTCAATAATCATTTTCTTTCTTTGTAATTTTCATTACTTGACCCCTCGATGTGGATTCCTGTTTGTGGTGAGGGAACTGTATTTTCAGTTTACTTCCTCTGGGATCTAAACATCCACCTGCGTGTTTGCCGTGCGTGGTGACCCCTGAAGGGGAGGAAAGGATCCTGGTGGTTTCGGGGTTCAACTCCAACACACCACTTTGGCCTTGAATTCATGTAGACGGGCGGTCTTAAGGGTCCCCCAAGATTAATTGGTTAGTCCATTTGGGCCAGAGTCAACTGAGTGTTAGCGTAGGATGCTCTCAACAGTTGTAGTGGACATTATGTCTGATAATAGTGGTTGGATTTCGTGCTCACGAAACCCTGTCGTCGCTGCAGTGACCTTATATGGCACTGTAGTGCGTCCCCTTGTAGGGTTCCATGGTGGGTGGGGTCACTGGGCATCGAAATATTCTTTTTGTTATTATGGGTACCCCTCAAATACAAAAATAAACAAGCGTGACAGCATATAGAAAAATCCGACTACTGGCAAACAACCGCGCATTGATGACTCTGTACGGTCAAACTCACAACTTGAATCTGTCCCGCGGTTTTTGATTATACATTCTTTAACTGATAAACTTTTAGGGCAGATGTTTCTATTTTTTATTCAGAAGGGTTAAGAAGGGCTTGCTGGCTCACCTAAATGGGTAAAATAATTACGGTCTGGGACATTTTAATGGAAACAACTTCACAACATTCCAAACTCCTCTTGAAGTCGAAGGCCATTGGGGATATACCCATTGAGGTTACTCATTATTCTACTTTGAATTCTTCCATTAGAATTATAGTTGAGAGGGATTTAAAGACCATTCCAGAGTAAGAGACCCTCTCAGGTTTCACCAGACAATGTGTTACAGCCGTGCATCTAATTTTCACTCGTAGAGGCTGGATTATGAAGCTATCAAATGTTCTAATATTAACATTTACAACATCACGTCCTCCTATCATAATCATTGCAGGATATCTGAATTGTAAGGTCTGGTCTTATATTCCTAACCCTGTTAGATGTTTTCATTGTCAATTATTTGGCCACTCTAAAATATCTTGCCATGGTTCCTTGACATGTGCCCGTTGTGTTGGTGAAGACCGTGATGCTTTTGAATGCCAACTAGAACTGCATTGTGTTAACTACAATGTTACACATCCTTTCTATTTTACTTCTTGCCCTAAATGGATGGAAGAGAAAGAAATATAACATCTCAAGACAGCCTTATCCAGAGGCTCGGAAATTACTCTTCTCAATTCCATCTCGCTCTTATGCTGCTGTAACCCATTTCGTCAGTACAGTAGGAGTCCCGACAGATCTTTCCGTTTCTTCTACAGAATCCTCAATAGTGCATCGTAATCTAGTACCCTCCAAAGTCAACAAAATTAAAAAATCAGTATCTTCTTCTATCTCTGTCCCTACCACATCTTCCAGTCATTGCCCAACTTTACCTTCTTCAAGCCCTGGTGTTTGCACGGGGTCTTCCTCTCTTGACAACCCAAAAAGTAAACAACCCATTCGTTTACGTCTTCAATCACTGGAACGTATGTCTACAGACTCTGGCCTGCCTACTTGATCCAGAGCGGGACCACTAGAGATTGACCGACCCACATTCTGTAAAGAAATAAGTGCAGTCGCAAACATAAGATCTCCGTGCCATATTCTCCTCCAAAATAAATAAAAATGTCCAAATTAATCGAATGGAACTGTCGAGATTTTCAATTAAATGTGAATGACATCAAGAATTTGATTGACTTTATCATCCCAAATGTCTTTCTTTACAGAAAACATTTTTAAAACCTACTTATACAGTCAAAATTTGACAATACTCCTTATACCGAAATGACAGGCCAAGTGTTGGACACGGACATGGGGGAGTAGCACTCCTTATCATTGAATACCCCCTTGGAGGCTGTAAGACCTTAGAGAAGATGATTAATGCTTGTCTTGTTTGGTTCCTTGAATCAAACAACCTTCTCTCACTTACTTGTTGTGGGTTTTGAAGACAACGCTCCATAACCGACCACTTAATTCGCCTTGAAACATCAGTCAGAAATGCCTTTTTAAAGGGACATCTTGTTTCTATTTTTTGATTTAGAGAAAGCTTATGACATAACATGGAGATATGGCATCTTGCAATAACTTCACTGAAATGGATTGCGTGGCAGTTTGCCACTTTTTATTAAGCATTTTTTAATGAACCGCCAATTCGTAGTTGATGTGAACTCAACACTTTCCCGTTTTTTCCCACGGGAACTTGAAGTCCCTCAGGGCTATGTTCTGAGCGTCACACTTTTCATTACAAAGATTAATGCTATCAGTGAACAATTACCCCTTCAGTTGCAAATGGTCTTTTCATTGATGACTTTCACAGCTCATGTCAGTTATCAAACATAAGGTTTATTGAGCGGCAGCTACAAATTGCAATCAATCATATATTTAAGTGGGCCACAGCAAATGGTTTTCAACTTTCTCTCTCTAAAACTAATTGTGTGCATTTCTGCTGCCAATGGGGTATTCATCCGGATCCAGAACTTCGTATTGGTGATGCTGTACTTCCTGTCGTCTCTGAGGCAAAGTTCTTAGGTCTTATATTTGACTGTAAATTAAACTTTGTTTCCCATATCAAGCAACTTTGTGTCATATGTACAAGAGCACTGAACATCCTCCATGTCCTCTCTTCCATCTCTTGGAGAGCAGATCGATACTCCATGCTTAAAAATTTGTCATGCCCTTATCCGATCCAAACTTGACTATGGATATATGGCTCATGGTTCAGCCAGAACCTAAACACTAAAAATGCTGTATTCTATTCACCATCAGAAGCTTAGGCTTTACAATGGGGCCTCTCCAGTCCAAAGTTTCTATGTGGAGTCCTATGAACTTCCTCTGTATATTTTCCGTTTGCAACTGTCTCTTATGCATGCTTCCAAACTTCGCACTTTACCACAGCACCCTACTTAAGGTTGTGTTTCCCATCCTCAATGAGCCATTTCTCTTGCCCTGAATCATATTGAAACTATGCAACATGCGAATTGTACTATCTATACTGATTCACTCAGCTGTCTATTGGCCATGTTAGCTACCATCCTATTCTTATCAATATCCAAAACAAACTGGTCCATCCCCATCATCTACCTCTGTCCAGTTTTTGAATACCAGATCATGCTAGTATTAATAATGATTAATAGTATTAAATAATTATTGAAAACATTTTGTTAAAAATTCAATATTTTTTCCAAAATGGCCCCTGATATCTGCTGAAAGTTTTTGATATTTAGTAGAGATAAACAAAACAGAAAAAGTTATTGAATGGAAACTATAAAGGTCAATGTGGGGTCACGAACTTAGTTAACCCTTTCACTATGTGATTGGTATAACATACACGAGTTCGCCTACACATTTCCACGCATTAAGAGTTTGTGCTGTAGTCTTTTGTATAGCATATGTATTTTCACATAATTTGATATACTTTTAGTAAAGATTGCAGATTGTTTAATAAGATATTAGAAATGTGTTTGCGAAAATAGAATCTGTTTGGTTACTAGTCTGAATGTAAAGGGATTTCATGTCAGGATTAAGAGAACTACTCTTCATCCTTAACATCTCAAATATAATTTACATAATATCTAAAACATCCTAATTATATTTCAAACATTTATTGATGACGAGAGACCCAATTGAAATAAAAATGTATCTCAGAACGTCTGGTATGGGTATTAACACTTATATTGAAAATGAAAGAACAACGTTTCGACCTTCCTAGATTATCTTCAGGTCAAATAGAAATTCAAACGAAAGCTTTAAGTCTCCAACGCCCTTAAAGAAAACAACGGATAAGAGGCAATTTATAAAACATTTTCGTCAAGCCGTGGTTGTTATTTCGTTTTAAAAAACGCTCTGTGGTTCATAATATTCGAATTGCAGGCAAAAGATCAAATGAAGGCGTAGATGAAATATTTCCCATTTAATTTATAAAAATTATTGAAAAAGTTCGGTGTAAAATAAGCAGTTTTTTCATGTTGATGAAACTGGTTTATGTTGGAAAAATTGTTTTCTAGAACTTTTCTGTCAGAAAATTAAAAAACCTCAGTCAATTTACAAAATGTCAAAAGATTGTTCGAAACACTTGTTAATCGGAAATGTATCTGGATAGTTTAAATAAAAACTCATGCTTGTGTATCGTGCAGACGTTCCCCGGGCACTTAGTGGCTGTGCAAAGAAGACCCTTCCACTTGTTTGGCGATCAAATAAAAAAGTATGAATTACGAAAACTTTGTTTGATGACTGGTAAAAAAGCTAATTTTGTCCAACAGCTGAACATTACTGCAAAGAAAACAAACAACTTGGACTTTAAAGCTTTGTTTTTATTAGGTAATGCACCAAGCCATCTAACGGAACATTGTGACTTTTACGAAAATCTCAAAATTCACTTTTTTCCATTCAATAGAACATGTCCACTGCAACCAACGGATCAAGGTGTCATAGCGACGTTTAAAGCTTATTATTTTAAGCGAACATTTTCTCAAGCAATAAAGGCTACAACTAGAGAAGCTGCACTATCTATGACTGAATTGTGGAAAAATTACAACATCAGAAGTGCTGTCGAAAACATCAACGAAGCATGGTTCCAAGTTAGCAAGAGTAACACGAGAGCGACGTGGAAGCACGTTTTGCTTGATGGCGCAAGTCATTCCTGCGGCTTTGAGTCCGAAATTAGGGATGTTTCCGAAGACGTCATCAAAATTGGACACACTATTTATTTCGAGTCTTTGGTCGTGACTAATGTTCGAGAGTGCATTTACGCACTTTCTCAAGCTCGCGACAATGATACGCTCTTTAATTTAGACCAAGATCGGGCATATCAGGAAGAAGAAGAAAGTCCAGAGTGTAACGATGGTGCTAGTGAAGAGCAGGATGAATAATTTCTCTTACGGAAACTTGAAACAATGTTTCGGGCAATGGAAACTGCTACATACTTAATTATGGATTATGATTCAGACCTAGAGTGCGGTTATAAAATGTCATTCGATGTTACCGAGAATTCCATGAAGAAAATGGTGCAACCAAGAAGAGATAAATTTATTTTAATCAGCAAATTTTTAAACTTTTTTTTTCAAAATAAAATATTCATTCTTTTAATTTTTCAAAATTACAAAAAGTTTAAAAGTTTACAAATTAATATCGGTTTTATTTTACCTCATAACTATTTCTGTTTTTCTAACTAATCAGGCTTAATTATTTCTACTATGAAGAAATCCCTTATGATATCCACGTATCGTTATTTTTCCTATTGAAACTATTCCCCGTTCAATGCTGATTCAATCAATGCGGTTGTGTTTCCCACGCATTAACCGCCCTGTAAGAGGTATTCCTGTGTATTCCATTTCTGTAGTTTTGTACCTGTCAAGAATAAGACTAATCACATAACCTGTTAGTTTACCGTTAGGAGCGTATAAATGCAGAGACGAATTGACATCAATAACCTCGTTTCATTCCTCGACAAGTAGCTGAAGTGTTTAGACGTGAGAAGTCATCGCTGCCATGTTGTCTTCATCAATCAGTTCAATCCTAGCGTCTCAGTTGACACCAGAAAAACCAAAATTCTTCACCGAGGAGGCATGTTACTGCAGCTTTCAACACTCCACGACCATGCATATGTATGTAAACCATAGAAAGCAGATATCAACGTTCAATGCTCTCCTACCTAAAGTTCACGTTGCCTGTATTCGATATTTATTAAGAACGTTAATTTGTCTTAACTCCTGCTGGAATTCGACATTCTCTGGAAACCACAACTTTCACGTTACTCCATGCGGCTCACAGAATTCATTCCAAGAACACAGCATTGCCAACTAACTTTGTTAAAGTTGTGACCGAACACAAACAGGTAGCTGATTTTATACTTAACCACGGATGTACCCTACAGTATTTTCATTTTATTGCCGAACGCCCCCAACATCGAGCAACTAATCTTCAAAATGCCACCATTGGACCTTTGCCACCAGATTGTATTACAAACTCGTAAACTTTAAATCTTTTCGGCTTCGCTATTAACTATCAATCACTAGCCCAGTTAAATTTTATTTCAAGCAAGGCGAAGAAAAGGTCTCTTCTGAGTTCCCTCGACTGCTTTGCATTTCTTCTTGAGATGCAAAGTTTTAAATCGAAGTACCTGCCACGAATTTTATTTATTTATCAATGGAACTGTCAGTAGATAGATATCTGTCCAATAGGTACTCCGTACAAAAAGTTCATGTAGACTGTATACTCAGCAACCTACGAATTCAAAATGAATTATACGTGTGTTCGTTGTTATTTATTTATTGTTATAGCTGTATTACGTTTATATAGTGTGTGGCGATGAAGATACGACTTTCATTTTTCTAAATTCGTAAGAAAAACACTGTACAACAGTTCTGCCCAATAAGAAAACCATGGGTACATAATGACAGGAATAGCAAGTACTGGTTAGTTAGTAGTTCGACGAAGAAATTTTTTCTTCCTTTCTTTATTTTGTGGGTGTCCATAAACCTAAATAATTAGACAACAGAACATTGATGAATGAGGACTTGTTGTATTGCGTGTATGAGTTTGGAAAGTTGTTACCTGGATTATCTCCGAGTGTTGTCATTAACATAGTTTAAATAGAACATGAATACCTTTCCTCCCGCCAATAGCCATAATTGTGGAATCACCATCACCATCTTGTAGATGAACTCCTGTTATGTTTCCCAAATATTAAATCCACCAAAGAAATTCAAATGAATCGTTCATTGTAAAATTTTAACAGAAAGCATTACGTGGTATAAAAGATAACCTTCAGTAAACATTTACAGTAAAATTATTAAGAAGTTAAAATTGTATTAATCTCAAGTTATGGCTTTACATGTAATGATAGTTTATTCAACTTCTTGTTGATTATAAACGTCTGTCACAAATCATGGGTGAATTAACTTATGCATCAAGCTGGCAATGAGAGATTATATTAATGTACTTATCGTCAGAAATAAATGTTAAACATATTATATTTATAATACTATATCTACTCCCATGAAAACTTTCAAAAATTAGAATAATGTATAACAATAATATTTAAACCACTTCAATTTCGACATGTCTGTTGCATATGACTCATTCATCAATAAAGTGCATTTTTTAAAAGATATGCCTAATAGTAATATATGGTCAAATTAAGGATATTAGTATGAAGATAAAATTCATTTTGGTTGTTATTATTGGATATAAAAGGAAAGGCCTTTTAGTGGGAATTTCTTAAAAACCACAATAGTACTGATGAAATAAGTGAGAATCTTTACAATCAGATTAAGATTTCAGCTCTCAATGAAACCATGATGGAACATATATATTGGGAAATATTAAAGTCAAACCATGAGGAAGAAATGCTTTTGGAAACTGTTGAGCTTCATAAGCAATTAGTCAAGGAACCTATTGAAACAATGCTATGTTAAATTTATTCTTAACTTCAAATACAGAAATGATTATGGAAATTGGAGAACGTATGGATGCGTATGATAAGTGCTCTATCAGGTGAAATGTTCTGTTGCAAATAGAGATAAATAACAACGATATTTGGGTCATAATTTAAAATAAAAATTGAAAGGATGCAACAAGAATAATTGTTCTGAATTGGTCAACTGAGTTCTATAGCGACACTGATCACATGTATAAACTCTTTAAAGGTAAATTCTTCAATATTCAAGATAAACATATTCCTTATAGAATGAAAAGGGTAGCTACAAGGAAACAATAAACAGGTTGACTCACAAACAGTTTAAGATATAAGATTTATTAAAATCATCATAAATTTAAGAAATTTGAATTGACTGGTATGAAACGAGATTCATAAGATTAAAAAGTTGTTGAAACAAGAAATGAAAATATGAGAAAGGATATGTGAGAAAAGATTGATTGCAGATTTAAAAATTAAGAGTACGGACTTTTTTAAAGCACACTAATAAAAAGAAAATATTGTTTTGTCATACGTGGAGATACTCATGCATAATCGTTTGTTTTTTTTCCATATTTGTCAACGAAAATAGTAGAACTAGGGGACACAGGTATAACTTATGGACTGGTAGGAATCATCTTCAGCTTAGGCAGTTTTAATTATTTAAGAGTTTGGTTGGCCTTTGGAATGGGTTATCTTCAGACGTTGAAAAGCAGTACATGAGAGTTTAGATAAAAAGCTTGAAAAGTGCATGAATGATAACGACTGGCTTTAATTATTTTTAAATTATTCTAATTTGGTTTAGAAGATGACACAACCGAGATTGACTAATGTTTTTCGAAAATACTATGTGAATAGAGTGTCAATGTGTGTAGGTCATACTGCACAATCTACGTTGTGAGAAAATTAATAAATTGTTAAAAAGAAATATTTCCAGATTATTTTATTGTAATCATGTTATCGAAAATTATTATTGAGTTAATTTAATATCTAAGAGTTCTTTTCAATTATTCTACAGTATCATCCTTTTTCAGGATGATTTAATTGAATGGTAAGAAAAGTTAATTAACTGATAAATTAGTGATTTAAACTGATTGTATTAATTATATATTGATTATATTCAGTGAAGCTTTGTTCATAAAATTATATCTCTTTCTGGAGTGATTCCTCTGTAGCAAGTCTGTCTTGAATTCTGTTGGTGTTGTTTCATCATTTGAACAATAAAATCCAATACAAAATTTTTAAATATATTTAATACAATAAACAATACAATTTAAACTTTTCTTAATTTATTATTTTACAATTTTAAACAAGAAACATAACATATATAAATACACAAATTATTATTTACAATGAGAAACCCATTTCATCTTCTTTGCATGTATTCATTTCTCTTTCCAAATTCAAAAGAGACAGGGTTGTGAAGCGTATTTTCTTGGTATTTATTATCATATTTTGGATATCTATGATGTGTTTTTGGCTAACACTAATGCCATCTATTTCTAAAATTTCGTCACCGGGATCAAGGATCCCAGTGAGCGAAATCAATGTTTCGTAATTTCTCATACGGGTGACGAAAACTCCTGAAACTATTAAAACAATATATATATATATAAATATACACTTTGTAGTAATTTTTGCTATTTAGTCAATCTTCTTTACTAAATTCGTCTATGAATTGCTAACTTGCTTTGTTCAACAATGTTAGTGAGGTAAGACACGAATACAAAATAACTTGAAAACATATTGTCCGTAAAAGGAAAGAAAATGTCTGAATATTTAGATCGCGTTAATAATTTAAAACCTTCCTCTTTTCTTTCCACAACAAAAACATTTCTTAAAGTAAACACAAATGAATGAAAGACACATGGAATAGCGACTTACAACTGTGTAGGCATGATAACGCAATTTTTTCTAGACTTTGTTATGTAACTGTTGGTAATACAAAGTGCTCTGAGCAAATTGGTCCTTATTGACTGTGCTCAATTCGTATATTTATTACATTACTTAGCCCTCAAATTATGGACTTGTTCTTGTTCTTCAGGAGGAAAGACAACATATTAGGTCATATCGAATAATTGTTTTTACCTATTGAAACTGTTAAATGGGCAGGATGTTGCTCTGGAGTAGGCTGAAAAGGACAATGGTCTTATTGAGTAATTAACTTCTATCTTATTTATAAGTTTAAAACTTGGAACTGCTATGCGCAGTTATTCCATAGATGGCATTGAGTGAAGAATATGCTAAGCCATACAATAATCAATCTGTTACGACAATTCGGAGTGAATCTGTGTGTGTGCGCGTTTAATCTTAACAAAGGTCTATCTGCACTATGCTCACCCTAACTGTTTTACATACTTTATTTTTAAACCATATTAAGCGCAAAGTGTAAAGCCAATAAAGTTTGCTTGTATTTGAAATTCGCACAAAGCTTCACGAGGGCTATCTATGCTCGACGTTCCTAATTTAAAGTGTCAGATTCCGAGTCGCACGCCTTAACACGCTTGGCCATGCCGGGCCGAGTGCAAATCTAAAGAAAGATAATAGGATTATGTGTTCAATTTATTATTTTTTAAATTAATTAATTACAGGGGAAACAAAATTACCATGGTATAATCCGGCAGAAAATAACGTGACGGTTAATTTAAAATTACAATAACAACAGTTTTGAACTGATGATGATGATGTCGTATTAAAGGTCGATATGATGTAGTTATTAAAGTCAGGATTTACCTAGTGTAGAAGTTGTTGTTATTGTATTTTGAATTTAATTATTTAGTTTAGCAGGTTTTGCATCGTAACTGAAACAGTTTTATCTTAACGTTTTAAAATTTCACTTCAGTAGTTTTGAGCCCGATTTGGCCCGGTGGTTAATACATTCAAATCGTAATCCGAGGGTTGCGAGTTCGAATCCCTGTCAAAATGAATAGTAACAAATATTTTTATTTCTTGCTGTTCAAGTTCATACTTCATGCTGTGTTGTATCCTACAGATTGTATTATTATTCTCGTGATTCGTGGCATACGCACGATTCACTAACGTCACGGCAGTACAAATTGCAGTGTTAAGCGTTTCTTAAGTGACAACATTTTAGTGTCTAGTAACTAAGTTATAGACAGACAACACACTACCATAAAGTGGTGTAAATGATTAAAATGGGCGATCTCTCCAGGTCATCTTTTACTCTAATAATAATAATAAAAGAAACGCTATTCTGATACAAACAAGAGACTGCTTACTATTACTGTTCTTTAATATCTTTTTAGCAAGACAAAATCCGTAAGGTTTATTCTTGGACTTTACTATCTCTACAACACGTTTTCCATTCTCTAGAAATTGAATAACACGACCAGTCGTGTAATCCACAATGGGTGAGCTATCCATTTCCACAATGGGTGAGCTATCCATATCCACAATGGGTGAGCTATCCATTTTGCTTTCTTCATTATCATTGCTACTAGAGTGTGTTTTGGAGAGAAAAAATGTTGTTAAAGCACAGATTGTTGTTTCCCTTTTATACATGCATAGATTAAAAAGGTGAGACATCCAATTACTGTCATGCCACGCGGATGATAGTAAGAAATATACAAAAAAGAAACTACGATATGGTTGTTCAAAGAAGTCTGACGAAGCTGTATGATATACAAAGTCAATACAAGTTAAAGTTTAATATAAAACGTATTTCAAATTAGAAATTGTCGATTACCCAAAGGACATGTTAAAATCTGTTGCATTTTTCACATCACTCTTCCTTCAAACAGATCCTTTCAGAGATTAAAAGATAACATTAATTTATAATTATTATATTCTACTTGGACGAGCCAGCAGTAGCTGATATTCAGTATGCAGGGTTGCGTTTCTCAGTGTCTAATATTCGAGCCACAATGCAGCTAAATACAGCCCGTAATTTCGGTTGTGCTCTGGTTATAGTAATGGCAGTCAGTCGAATTCTTCGGGTCTAACAGATGGCTAAAGTTTCTTATGGTAATGAGTAGTTGGTCAGTTCTTTAGAATTAGGAATGTTAAGTGATTCTAACTTGCCATTTAGCCCTTGTGAGCATAGAATATCCATCAATTGAAAATATCGGTATCAAGCTACTGAGAGACTTTCCAGGAGAGTTGGAAAACCAGAGAATATTCGTGTTGAAATGTAAGAGAGTCTCATACAAAAACAAAAAGAAAACGCCTACTAAATGTCAATTGGATGTTCAAGTTAGAGTTAAATAGTCAGTATATCTTTCACTCGTATGAGAAAAATATTCAAAAGGCACACAACGTTGTCCACAAAGCCATTTATCGCAAAAGCTTTAGTGCTTATCCTTCGGCTAAACTGTGGTAGTAAGAAATGTATGTTTCTGAGAGGGCCGTAAGAAGCGATAAGTTCAGTCAGACTTTTTTTGTAAAGCTATACATTACGTTGAGTATATGTAGCATGAAAATACGGTATCCTAGTTAATTCACAAAAACCTAAAACTTACGAGTCGTGACACCAGGACTCTGTCTGGTCGAGAGGATCTGTTATTCCTCTTATTCTTTCCTGCTTGTATGGCTTGTATTGATGCTTACGACTAAACACCCTTTTAAGGCCGTCCTGAATCCTCTTCTTTAGTGATTTTTTCTGCAGGGCAAAGTCACTGGAATAGAAGCAATACTTACAAATAATTAATTTGTCATAGTATATTTACACAAAAGTGACTTGTATGAGAGAAGATCAATATTTATTTAAATGAATTGTGCAACATGCGAATTGTACTATCTATACTGATTCACTCAGCTGTCTATTGGCCCTGACATCATTCCATGTTAGCTACCATCCTATTCTTATCAATATCCAAAACAAACTGGTCCATCCCCATCATCTACCTCTGTCCAGTTTTTTGAATACCAGATCATGCTAGTATTAATAATGATTAATAGTATTAAATAATTATTGAAAACATTTTGTTAAAAATTCAATATTTTTTCCAAAATGGCCCCTGATATCTGCTGAAAGTTTTTGATATTTAGTAGAGATAAACAAAACAGAAAAAGTTATTGAATGGAAACTATAAAGGTCAATGTGGGGTCAATAAATGATTTCACTTTTTTAATCCTTCCTTACCCAATTGTGGTGTTGGTTGTAAATTAGCGATTCCACTAAGTTTGAAGAACTGATTGGCTGTGATGTGAGATTCTTTTTTTTGTACTATTTTGTCTGTGTGTAGTCTATTCCAGTTGTCAGATTATTTTATATTCTATCATGAGGTGACAATAGCTCATTATCATTTAAAACACAGTCCAAAATATGTTGATTTGTTTCCAAGCTTACGAAAGAAACCTAGCTGTTAGATCGCGACGAGATGATGAACAAGATTTTCCTTTGTCTTCAATGTGTTTGGCTTGTAATAAATATGGTTTCCTTTCTACATTTTGATCCTTTTTAACTAACTTTCGTTTGGTAAAAACATGGTTAGGTATACAGAATATAAGATATGTGTCAGTTTTCTAATGTCCAGAATTTTTCTCGTGGTTCTCTATAACTATGGCTTTAAATATTAGGCTCATGAGGTCTTTATTTGCTCTGACAAGAAAAGAGTTGAAGATGTTTATTTACTACTTGTACATGATTAGTCGCTTTTATCAGATGAATATGCCGTGTTTATATTGAGTTTTCAATTAAATTAAATGTGACTTTTTTTCTTCCACTTCAATAATTAAGTTTTGAAAATTATTGTTAACCGATGATAATGCTGCTTTGCTTCTAAAACTATTACACCGGATCTTTAAATATTTTAGACGTAGCAGTCAAAAGGTAAATGTTAATGTAACAATTGTTCTCCGATAAATCGCTTGAGACTACTATTTGAATTGTTACATCCTGATGGATATGATACTGGAAGTTGCACACAATTTGTACAAAATATATAATTATTGCCACTATTGCGGCATGTAGGTTGATTATTTGAAAGTTTGAAACGAAACTCAGATTCAGTTTGCTTTCGTAAAGATAAACCAACTGTTTAGTTTTTTACTAAGACATCTGACTTTGTTTAGTGCTTGAAAAGGAACGAGAAGTTCAGTTTTAGAAAGTGGAAATTCATGTGTTGAAATAAATATATTGATATGAAATATTTTCTTTGCAGATTTCTTTTCTCCGATTTTGAATTGAAATTGCTTGAGAAATTTTTTTGTGGTTGTTCTGGCGAAGAGAAGTAACTGAACTTAGGTTTTTTTTTTTAATTTCATACTTTCGATGCTTGTACTGCAGTTCTGCAATTGGTGTAAATTTGATAAGTGGGAGGTAGAGGCGGTTTTGTTCTTGGGTCTACTATATGATAAAATAAATATTTTAGAAAAACGTTTCACAAATTTTGAAAGACTTTGCTGGTACTTTTAATGTTAGACAATCAAAAAATAGAGATATTTTACCTTTTTCTTTGGAGCTTTCCTGAGTATTATTCAAGCTTTTAGGCTTGATCCTAGGTATTCTTTTTTTCTTATCCTAGTGAAACAAATATATATATTTAACCAAATTTCTGTCTCTCCATAAAGTTAAGATAAAGCTATATAAATAGCTCTCTGCGTTCTGTCTATGACAGGTATCGAAACCAGATTTCTAACTTTGTAAGCCCGTATATTTACCGCTTGCCTCTGGGAGTAATATCCAAAATATCGAAATGATTTTCTTGTGGATATGAATACCAAAATACTGGAATATATAATTTTAATTTCCTTGTTTTACCGGTTTCATAAGTTTCGCCTTTCAAGAAATAGTTACACTGAGAATCTTCGATATCCGTTGTGAGCAAAGCAAAGATAACCAGTTGTGTAAATTTGTTCTTAATTTCAAAATATCAATCATTTAATTAACGTTTGTCTCCTTTTTAAATAGCTAGTAGTGAGGGAGCAGAAGAAACTGGTTGAGTACAGCCACCAGGAACTGTGAAAAGTTACTGAGACTTATAGATATGAAAAAGTAAGTTAAAGTTTAAAATTATATCACAAACAAATTGTATTTTTATTATAACAACAAAAGTACAATTAGAATAACATATTAATTTTAAAAGGAAAATATACTAAGTAGTTATTTTTAATAAATAGTTTATATATGGACTGTATGATGTGTGTACATTTGGCCAGCATATGTATTTACTTCAGATTGTTTGTTTACTTCAGAAAACGGTATTTATATGTTTTGTTCTTATCGCAGAGTCGTGGTAAAATGGCGCGGTTTAACTAGGTGGTTAAGGCACCCGCCTTGTAATCTGAAGATAGCAGGTTCGAATCTGCGTTACACTAAATATTCTTGACCTTTAAGGCGTGGGGGCGTTATAATGGGACGATGAATCCAATCCTACTATTCGTTAGTGAAGCCGTGGGGGTGTATAATGGGACGATGAATCCAATCCTACTATTCGTTAGTGAAGCCATGGGGGTGTATAATGTGACGGTCAATCCCACTATTCGTTGGTAAAAGAGTAGCCCAAGAGTTGGCGGTGGGTGGTGATGACTAGCTGCCTTCCCTCTAGTCTTACACTGCTAAATTAGGGACGGCTAGCACAAATAGCCCTCGAGTAGCTTTGTGCGAAATTCCAAAACAAACAAACAAAACAAAATCGTTAGTGAAATATTATTCAAAGAGTTATTAATAGTTTTTCATTGCAACATTTAATGTAAATATTAATCTGTTTTTCTTATAAATCAATAATGATGTACCATATCTACAGTCTGCCGCTGGTACAGCGGGAAGCATTCAGACTTACAAGACGATAACGTGCGTTCTCAAATCTTCCCGGTGGACTCAACAGATAACCCGATGTGGTTTTGTTGTGAGGAAAACACATTTTTAACGTTTAAGGTTCCTTCGGTAAGTATGAAAAACAGAACCACAGTTATTAAAATGTTAATATTATTTTTAGCGAAAATGAAATTTATTAATATAATTCACGTTCAATACAAATTTACATCTGATTTTATTTTGTGATAATCGGAAAGAAAATGCGTTAACAACTTGGTCCAACAAAACTTGTAATGTAGAAACGGCCAGGTAATGAGGGCGTTCGACCCTCTATACATTGGTAAAATAGTAAACAAGAGTTTGACATGTTGTATTTCCCACAATGCACTTATTAACGTTTATATTAATGTTTCGTTTGCGTTTATGGCATAAAATACGTACATTTATTCTGAAACACGATGCAACGAAACGCTGAATACAAGAGCAAAAGGAGGATGATGAAAAATAATGGTGATAAAACTATTTAATAGCACATAGAGCCTTAACTTCTGTAATAAGTGAAGAGAAAACAGGCATGGAAGTGTTCGAAGTAGTGCCCTCACAACAACAGATACTGACGATGGTGGTAATAATAATAATAACTTTTCTTAACAGAGAGCTGTTAAAACATCCGAAATAATGTCTCATAAACAAAAGCTGAAGAAATGGCACATTATATGACAGAAGGTATAAAAATCCAGTTCAAGTCCTTCCTAAGTTTCAGACAGAGCCGTTCTTTATTTACAACTGTCAAATGGATGCAGATAACTATTAGCAGTAGTTACCACTCTTACGTAACTATTTTTAACTGAATATCGACACTGATTAAGGTAGTTAAAACACCCTTCAGTTAAAAGTATGAAACGTATTCAGCGATACATTG
This sequence comes from Tachypleus tridentatus, assembly GCF_004210375.1. Classification (NCBI taxonomy): domain Eukaryota; kingdom Metazoa; phylum Arthropoda; class Merostomata; order Xiphosura; family Limulidae; genus Tachypleus; species Tachypleus tridentatus. The sequence continues at coordinate 42,207,217 of NW_027467782.1, read as the reverse complement.
TGCTCGAACATGGGGCCATCAATCAGTGAACACCAACACTAGACATTAAACAACACCTAGCATTTCTACCACGTATAGTAATTTGTAAGACCCGAAGAAATTTTGCGTAACTTGTGGTCTTTTATGTCATGATGTAATTAGTATAGGTGTTTTCTTGTTGTAATATTTTCTTCTTACTGAAATTCACAAGAATCTCATTGCATATACTGCTTACTTCGCATATTATAATAAAACATATTCTTTAGATCTATTCCAAGTTGCTTTGTGTCTCTGTGTAAAGAAATTCATATTCGTAGTCGTGTTTTAATTTCCGTCTCGTGTGAAATATACTAAAAATAAACCAGCAAAAACACTTCGTTTCAGTCAGAGCTTTAAAGTTGGGAAGATATCAAATGTATTTTTAGTTTATCTAGAGTTTTCTCATTAAATTATTATAAAGACATATTTCTACCAAACAGATTATGTCTGTCAAATTTTTATATGAAAAGATGAACTGAATACAAACAAAATATATCCATATTCACAACTTACAGGCATGATTTCTCTTAACATGTATCCACAAGGGCAGTTGATGTTATCTTGTGGTGCCAAATAAACTAAATAAAAAATTAAATAAAATTGTAAAAAGTATCAACATAACCATCTTCATGGAAATATTTAAGGTATTTTATTTGTGTTTGCACAGGAAGTTTCTATGACGATAGGTAAAATTCTCCCTTTTTTTTCTGTTTAAGTATAAATTTACTTTTAAATCACAAGTAATGTTTACAAATCTAAATGATCAGTTAGTTAAATGTATTGAGTTGGAATGTTTAAATCACACCGCCACTGAATAACATTTATCAGTCTCATGTCTGCTTTATATCTACGGTCAACATCTTTGATCAATTTGAATATTTTCACCCAAATTAATACAAAAGACTAGAAACTATGTCTAAGAATTATGAAAAACATTCCAATAGAGTAACTTGGCCCGGCACGGCCAAGTGTGTTAAGGCGTTCGACTCGTAATTCGAGGGTCGCGGGTTCGAATCTCGGTTGCACCAAACATGCTCGCTCTCCCAGCCATGAGGGCGTTATAAGGTGGCGGTTAATCCCACTATTCGTTGGTAAAAGAGTAGCCCAAGAGTTGGTTGCAGGTGGTGATAACTAGCTGCCTTCCCTGTAGTATAACACTGCTAAATTAGGGACGGCTAGCGCAGATAGCCCTCGAGTAGCTTTGCGCGAAATTCAAAAACAAAAACAAACTTATATATGCTTTATACTCACGGTCAACATTATTGATTAATTTGAATATTTTCACCCAAATTAACACAAAAGACTAGAAACCATGTCTAAAAAATTATGAAAACATGTAAACAGAAGTAACTTTTGAACTTCTGTTATAAAATAGCTGTGTTTGTTTGTCTTGAAGCGAAGAGATACAACACTTTTATTCATGTTCACATAATTCAGTAACCCATAACATACTTTGGGGGGAAGAGGAACTCAAACTGTACTTCATTTCAGTTAGTGTTAATACCAATCATGGCCGAGCGCGTAAGGCGTGCGACTCGTAATCCGAGGGTCGCGGGTTCGCGCCCGCGTCGCGCTAAACATGCTCGCCCTCCCAGCCGTGGGGGGTGTATAATGTGACGGTCAATCCCACTATTCGTTGGTAAAAGAGTAGCCCAAGAGTTGGCGGTGGGTGGTGATGGCTAGCTGCCTTCCCTCTAGTCTTACACTGCTAAATTAGGGACGGCTAGCACAGATAGCCCTCGAGTAGCTTTGTGCGAAATTCCCAAACAAACAAACAGTTAATACCAATACCAGCCCACTTTAGAATACATTTTTCTCAAGTGGGTTTTTCCTCATCATGAATCAGTACAACGATTTCTTGCTGGTTTCATTTCCATAAATTTTCTTTCTAGTATACAGTATTACATTGGAAATGGCCCCTATCAAGAACTCGTACAACCCAAATTAAAAGGACATTTGTATTAGTTTTATATTATGATTTTATTTCCTACAGATACAATTGTATCGCTTTAGCCTCTCCAATCGTAATTAACAGAAGCAGTGACTGAGGGGTTTTCGGTTGGAAACAAGTTGTGTAAAGGAACTGCTGTATTATTTCGTTTCTGGATATAATAGTACAGGTTTTTCACATTTTTAAGAGATAAAATAAATTTTTCATACATTTGGGTTGGGTTTTGACAGCAAATATAATAAAGCAAAAATAATAATTTTTAATGTTAATTCCATTATAATATCTTACTTCTCTTTTTATAAGACGAAATATCAATATTTTTTAGGCTTCTTGTTCTTCACTACCTTTCCGAAATTCTTTTCTCTATGTTTAACGTTGCTAAGATACTCTTTTGTATAATCAGTATTGACGTCATTACTTGCAAGTTATTGTTGAATTCTACTTAGTGGATGTCCAATCACAGTCGTAGAAAATATGCAGGAAACAATACATATATGTTATTCATTTTTTTAATGAGTGTTTTCCCACAAGACATTAAAAGAAAAAATTGGATAAATATTAACAAAGAATTGGGAGTTCGAATCCACCCGTTACATAACATGCTCGCTCTTTCATGCTTACTAGTGTGTATTCTTTCATTCAAAAGGACGTTATAAAGTCGGTAAATCCCATTTTAGCCGCTCAAGAGTACGAGCCAAGTACCTTAAGCACCAAGATATGCCAGGTCGCTACGTACTAAAGAAAATTAGTGGCGCAGGTATACGAGTTTTATGTAGAATTTTGGAGAAGTTAGAGGCAATGAAAAGAATTGTAGATTATGGGAAATGGAAGCAGTAGTCAGAGGGTGAATAATTTATTAATATGAAAGGGATATATCATATGACAGTGACTTTCAGGATGATAGAAAGAGTGCTATTAGTATTAGAGTAAAAATAATGAATTTACTTGTTATGAACCTATTATGTTGACAAACAAATTTCAGAATTTGGATTCTGCATATGAACTGTTGGAGAAAATGAAAACAAAAGGATCAGAGAAGGATATGGAAGTTGTAGGTGATTTATCGACAAGATATATGGTTAGAATAATCTGTTGGTAAATGAGGACAAAATAATTAGATTATGCTATGTGGGAGAACAGGTGGAGAATATAACCAAGAATTAACTGTGTAAATGAAGTTATAAGTAGGTTACTAGGGTTAAATGTTAGGTTTAGGTTTTAGTAAGTAAACTGTAAGGATGAGCAGACCGACTGGAGTTGTATCGATCAAGTTCATCGGAAGAAGGGAGCTTTAGGAATGGGTGGTTTACATTTAAATACTGTAGCAGCTGGCTTGTTTTCTAAGACTATTAACTCAGCTATAAGGGAGGTTTTAAACTAAAACTAAACAGTGGTGAGGGCCAGAGAAAACTTAACACAAAAAGAATAAGAGGAAATGAAAAATTTAGCGTGGTAAGTTAGTACAGAAGTAGTAGAAAAGGATAGACTTGATTGTTACTGTTGTAATGCTAGGAGTATAAGAGAAAAAGTATATGATTTTGAAGCACTGGTATTGGAAATAAATTTGGAAAAATTAGTTTTTCAAAGGAGATGTTTGTAAATGATGTCCATAAATTTACAGAAAACAAATTCATTAGGAATTTTGAGTAATTTTTTTAAATTTTAATTCTAAGTTGAAAATTGGTAGAAACTTTCAAAAATTTGAGTTTACGAGGAATTGATCAGACATAACTGTTCTCATCTTTGTTCACAACAAATTATTTTGTGAACATCATTTCATTTTTATTGAACTTTTTTGCTACTGTGTTGTCTTAATGGATTACACTGACTATGTTACTAGTTTTCATTCTTCTTCATGGTTTTCCTTTGTCTGTAAAGAAACAATGTGTGGATGATGCTTTCACTGAAGCTGCATTTTTCCAGAATCTAAAGAGAGAAACATCTTTTCCTTCACAGGGCCTGGAGATCAGAGTCAGTTAAAGACAGTGTGGCAATATCCATCCTTTCCTGCAAGAGTGATGTTATTTTGGAAATAGTTCTGTCTAAAATGAAGATCTATATATATGTACACATCCAAACCTTTTTAATTACTTCAAAAGAATATTGAGACTGTAAGTCTTCTGATATGGTATGCTTAAGCAGCTTAAACAATTCTTAATCTTTATTTACATTCACTTCTGAATATTCTAAAGTAAATGCGACAGAAAGGATATAAAGCAGGTATGGTTAAGTGTTATCAACTGAGAATTAGTACACTCTCTTATTAGGTATATTATAATGTATATAAATGTGATGTAACATTTTATAAAGTGATACATAATACAGATATAAATATTGTAAAATATATTTTAAATTTTAATCTCCAATAAGTACCTATTGTACCTATAAGTCATAAAATAAAAGGTTTTGTTCCAAAATATGATAGTTGCATGTAGATTGCACAGGGTATATCCCAATAGGCAATGGGTATATCTAGTGTAAAGTGTAACATTAATTTGCACTTTGATGGATTTTCATTCTGCCTCATTGATTTTCAAGTAAAGACCATGAGGACCCTTTTACTGTGGCCTGTATAACACATTCCCAATGCTGTGTTTTTTAGTGGAGTTTATCAACCATGTACAGTGTGACATTCCTAGCCACACTATACATGTAGCACTTCTGTGAGCCAGTTCAGATTCTGGACTGTGCTTATTTCCACTCTTTCTAGCAACTCTTTATAAACAGAGAGTGTATCTTGATACCAACAATGTGTGGTCTTCCACAAGTATGTCTGTGTACTATTCCATTGTATACAATGCCTCATGCTATTGGTTCATTTTGAGTGCTTCCTGAAGGGGATTTATTTATATAAGTAAATTTTGCTTTTGTGATCCTTTCACTGTTTCAACACTGGATTATAGTTGTATGTGAATAGAATTTAACATTTCAACATTTTCATGGACTGAAATGTATTTCTTATAGATACTTCCTTTCACACCTCCCATGCTTCTTTTAGTGCATCATTTCTTGCTCTTATAATGATGGTTGAATACAGAGGGAGTGAACTGTGCTATTAATGAGTCACACTATATAGTGGAGGATTTTCATGTACTTATTAGTATGCAGCAATGTCATGTATAAATATGTGCTTAGGTGAAAGTCTTGAAGCTAGTGAGAAGTGAAAACATTTGTATAAAGACATACCTGATTTATGTCCCCTTCTGAATGTAAACAAAGAACAAGGATAGTTTAAGCTGCTTAAGCATACCTTATCAGAACACTTACAGTCAAAATATTCCATTGAATGAGAAAATTATGTGTAACCAATATAATTTCAGTTTGTGTAAGCAAATTCGAAAATGCTAACGTTAAAATGAAATTCCAGTACCTCAAATTTGAAGGCATTTGATGCTCTTTAGTTTAGTATTGTGGAAATATTTTGGGTTTTTTGGCAGTGTAGAAAATAGTTGAGCAAACCTTCACAAAAATAAAAATTTGTTTTAGCTGATGAAAATACATGTCAGTGACGTAGGAGTGGAGTGGAATCAATGTGTCTTTGTACATATGCTGACATTATGAGAAGGTCAACTTGCAGAAAGTGTAGAGAAAACCTGTAAAAGGAATTGTTAGCATCATCTTTAGTGTTGTAAATTTAACATTTTAAAAGTCTTTTATCTTTGGATGGAATGGTTGAATTGTGTTAAATTCAAGTCAATGACTTATTATTTATCACAAATGTGCTTTTGTTAAAATGGTTGTGTATGTTGTTTGAAAAATATTTGTTTTACCTTATTTAATTAGAGGTGTAGTACAGATTTTGTGTGTTGCAATGTATTTATCTTACTGTGGCTTATGTATCATGATATGATAAATATAAAACTATAATAGATCTACCATCTGACATCAAATGCAAGCTTATAGCAGTCTTTTGTCAAAATTTCAGAGATTGCCTGTTGTCACTCAATAAATCTGATGACCATTGATGCAAATGACCCCAAAATAAAACATATTTAACCAAAATTACTACAAATTTAAATATGCAAGATGATATATACAAATACACTTATGATAGTTATCTAATTATGATGTGGCATTAATTTCGTTCTTGAAAGTCAAAAGGCCTCATTTACTTAATTTGACATCAATATATTATACTTTTCTATAACAGAGTTCAAATCAGTTTATTTATAACACTCATAACAAGCTTACACTTAGTTATAATGTTATTTGTAAAAAACTATTCTGAGTATTTGTTGTGCTTATTTCTGTAGCTTAGCATAAAGAAACAACAACATTTAAGGAAATATTAAATATTTTCAAAATTACTTGTTTTTGCATTGAAATTATTGCAGTTATATTTATTTTAGTATAAAACACAAAATGTTTGATACTCAAAATAACCATGTTTTCTACAGTAATAGAGAGTGTGCTAGCCTTGGTTTTATTAGCCCTGACAACTGTGTTTTAATGCTAAACTACCAATATTGTTTTACAAACATAGACCTTATAATTAAATATAAACCCTAAGCTATATTTTGAAATAAAAATATAATCATTCTGATAAAACTTATTCTTCTTAAATTTTATACAAATCCATGTTTGCTATGGTTGAATAAAACACAACTAAACATGTCATATGTATGATGTATATTTTAGGATAAAAATGTTTAGCTTTGTTCCTTTAGTATTTATCCTTGACCAGCATTACAAGTGAAAGACAAAATTCCATGAAACTGTTATAATTTAATGACAAGTAGTAAACTGAATGATACCTTGGTTAATATTTATTTTAAGTATTAAAAGTTTGTTACCCAGAAAGGTTAATATTTTTTTCTTTTGTTTTATGTGTATACATGGTTGTTAAATTGTGTTATATTAGCTGCTATTACAGCAGTTTTATTAGTTGTTGATGTTTTGAATCAGGTATTAATATTTCAAAATTATTATGAAAGACATTCATTAAAATATCTAACATATACTTATAGCCCCATAAAATTAACAATTGAGTGCTAAAACTCACTGTAAAGTCTGTCTTAAGATCTCTTTCACAGTTAAAAGAACAAAAATATATGTATGTATATAAATAAGATCTAGGCTGAATATTTTTATAAAGTGAATTTTTTTTTAATTTGTTTTAATTTCAAAGTTTTCTGATCATAGCTGTCAGTTCTTCTTATATTGCTGTTGTAAATCATATACTAGAAAATTAGTTTCTTGTTTGTGTTATGATATGCCTTAATATTTCATATTAAATCTCAAATAAGTATTAACTTTGTCTTTACTGAAGTAATTTTAACATTTTTAATGTTTGTTAATAGAAGGATGGGGGTAAATGAAGTTAATGCAGTCGATTTTGTATTGGGCTTGTAAATAATATAATGCAAAACTAGTTTCCTGTTTAAGTTATTTTATTATATGCAGCATTGCTGTTATTGTGCAGGAAGTGGCTGGCTTTGTTCTACATTTTCTACCTTAGAGCCTGGACGTATGGCCTCTTGCTTTTTAACTTATTTTCTCAACTTGTTGTGTCTTTGGAAGATTTTGTTCAGCATTTCCAACAGCTTTCTTTTACTTTTTGTTATTCAGATGAGGATCAGATAACTGTAGGGTCATTCCATGTCAAATCATCCAGGGGGCTGGAGGTGACCCCCACAGAATTCCTCGAAAAATTTCACATGTGCTCATTTACCTATATAATGAAATATTGCCAAAGATTAGATCAGTATCTCTAATAGTTTCTGATTTACAGCACTGTAAAATTTAATTTTTTTTTTTTATTTGTGGCGAATTTGTTTTCGGGCAAACTTGGCAACCTAAAGCTGCAACAGTAATGGTGGTAGAAGGCTGAAATGTGCTACACTGACTGAATTAATCTCACAGAATTCAAAAATGGTCTCAAACCAAGTTTATCTCTCTGAGGATTTGCATAGTGAGGCTGTAAACTCACCTGAAAACCAAAAATCATAAAAAACATTGGTTTATTTAAGAAGTCATAGCTCTTAAGACATAATATGATACAATGCTGAATTTTGTTTACAAATTTCCTATGACATATCAGTTGATAAATCAGCAATTGTTGTAGTTAAAAGTATGTTAGATCTCCTGTAAAAGAATGTAGTTGCATGCAACTTTTTACGATTTAACTAAAAGTAGCACTACTTCTGGCCACAGTTTGACCATGTCACCAGTTATTCAGCCTTTTCAGATTTTTACCATATATTCTTACATCCCTGAATATGATCTACAAAAACAATCAGGATGGTGTTCAACCTACTTTTGAGTTATAATTTTTAAAGTATCCTCTGACCATACGTTGTTTACTTGAAAAAAACAAACTTCAGTTCAGGTGTGTTACTGGGTGCAGATATATCCATACAATTTTGAAATAATTTATGAATACCATTGAAATATTGTAATCAGCCTTTACCATATATTCTTACATCTCTGAACATTATCTTAAAAAAGTTCAATGTTGTGTAAAATAATAAATTATCAAATTTTAAGTGTCTCTGATATGCACCATTGGGCAAAGAACCACATTCAGGGCATTCAGTTCTTTCTTGACAATCAGGAATCAGTCCTGCAGAATTGTGTAAAGTTTGATCTACTTGAGCACTATGAAAAACACAAAACTGTGGCAGGTATTAGGTCACATCATAGCTTTATTCTACCAACACATTCTATATGAGAAGGTTATCAGATGATGATGTGTACACAGTTGTAACTGTTGGTAGTAGCAGTGAAAGTGATGCTACAGCAGCTCAAATAGAGTCTAATGATAGCAATGACAATTATCAGCCAGGGAAATATGTGGCATGCTTATACGATCATGAATGGTATATGGGAAACATAAAAGATAGATCAGATGAACATTCCGATGTGTCGGTGTCATTTATGAAGAAATCAAGAAATTAACTGTTCTCATGGCCTGCAAGGTCACATAAAGATGAAAGCTGGATTCCTTTCCAACATATTCTTTGTCTGATAAGTGCACCTACCTTGCATGGCACTAGTGCTCGCCACTATGTTCTAAGTCAAAGTGATCTCAACATAATCAAACTCGAATTTTATACTTTTACAACATAAGCAATTAAGAAATAATACATACTATCCAGGAACAAAATTTGTGTTTCATAGTGTAACTATTCAAATGAAGAAGAAAAAATTTTCATCAACATCAAATATAATAATTTAAAGTTTTAAATACAATTTAAATAGTGAATCAAAATCCATTGGTTCCCAATGGGTAAATTGTCATGATTTGATCCATTTATTCATTCTTTTGATGGTATAAATGCTGGACTTGCAGATAAATTTAGTCTCATGGATGAATCTAAAGAATATGAATTTTTTTTACTGCTATATTTGATCAAAGTATAATGAGTCATATTTTGTGAGAAACACATATTATGAGTTTTAGAGATCCTTGAATTCTGAAGAAAGTTAAAGTAACACTCCCTCTACTTCATGAAGTAAGAAATGGAAAGATACAAAGTATTGAGGAAATTTACACTTTTTTTTTGCTTTGTCGATGCTTATTTCTCATTTAAAAAAGCACGTGTCGGTTGATTATTGGAAGAATGACCTCTTGTAGGAACTCCGGTTTTTCCAAAATACATTACTTGAGATTGATTCATGAAGATTCTTAGATATTTGCACTTTGAAATAACAAAAAACCAAATGCAAATGATTGATTAAATTATGGAAATGTCATATATATTGATAATTATTACACAAGTCTGGAATTATGCAACATTCTCTTTGAAAGTAAGACATGCCTCTGAAAAAGGGAGATATTAAGAAGAAAGGAAATATTTTAGCAATTCAATGGAAAGACAAATGTCGTGTTACTTTGCTTACTACAATACATGAAGGTGAAATGAAATACAGTGGAAAGGATGATTACAAAACTAAACAACCAATAACTAAACCTGGTGTGGTTTTAGATTATACTATCAAAATGAGGCTAGTTGAAAAAAGTGACATGCAAATTGGATAAAATGGTTGCCTTTGTAAATGTGTGAAATGGTACAAGAAGCTCTTTTTTCACCTTATTAATATCTCAATTTTGAATTCGTATAACGTGTCTAGAAAATACTGGTGAAAAGCCATCATGATTTTTATTTTCAGTAGTGATAACCATAACTTTATTATTTTTTTCAGCATCATTAGACCTTGAAGATGAAAAGCTTCTTGAAGAAGACAACCTTGGACCACAAGATTCCAAAGGGTTTGTTTTGTTCATCGACAAACTGGTTTAAGTATCTTTGTTATATAGGTTCATTGGTATATCATGTAAAAAAAAGTAATGTGATAACAACATATTTGCATGTGATACCATCAGTTGCATATTTTCTGATTTTCTTCATTACTACAAGTAATATATGAATTTTTGTTGTTTTAGTAATACTTGACAAAAGTTGAAATTTTGTTTTCTGAAGTTAAGTAAAAAGATAAAACTGAATGATTATTGAAGTATAACCTTACTGTTCATTTTCTGAAAGAATTTAATCAAAGGTATTAAGATAATTTATTGTGTGCCTAGATCACGACATCACAACAAAGCTGGACCTTGGCTGAAGAAAACTGAGTACATTTCTACAGAGTTCAACAGATATGGAGTTTCTAATGACAAAACTGAAACAAAGTAAGTGTATACACGAGTCCTGAAAATGGAGTATATTTACTTGTGTGTAAGAAAAATTAGGGTGTAATATAATGCTTTTGGTATTCTGTTTATATACATTTATATTATTTGTAACTTTGACTGTTGCTTTTCCATGTGTAATGAAATTAATGTCTTTACTTTTTTTGGCATTTTAAAAGTATTAGCTTCTGGTATTATTATTAAATACAAAAGCAAGTTCTGTTACTTCAAGATCATTATTCTGTACATCAGAATGCATGTATAATTACAACTTTCCAACTTAAGTTTCTTCTACAACAGTCAGTTCTTATTTAAAAAGCTAAAGCTTATTTACATACCAGTTAGGTATATGTATTATGTTTCATTATGTTTTTATAAAACTTTGAGCTGTGGTAACATTAACACAGTGTTCCATTTTTTCTCTGATCTTTTTTCACTGGATTCATTAAACAAACGTGTAAGGTAACAGATATTTTCCTTCTTTAGACAGCTGTACTAAATGTTTTACATTACTATTTTCTAAGCTAGTCCTCAATCTGTTTTAACTACTTAGCTTTTGATATGGGCTAGGTGTACTGCACTTAACTTCTGAGCATTAAAGTAACCAAGAGATTAGTGATGCAATAACTTTTGATAATGTAAGCATATATTCATTAAATTTCATGTACTATTAGTACATTTTACGAGTCTTTGGAGATAAAAGTTGGAGTTTTAATTAAGTACTTTTAAAATAAATTTCTCCAGGAACATGTGTAGTCAGTGTTGACTGCTCTGAGTTCAAAGTGAGTTTTATGTTAGTGTTAAAAATACTTTTATGCATCCTAGAATTGTCATATTTGGTTTGCATAATTTGTGAAATCTCATAAATAGGTATGATTTTTTTTTAAAGGAAATCATTATATTTTAGCTGTTAATTTCTCTACCCTAGCTTTAAACTGGGTTGATCAATTTGACCAACCTCATAACCACAATAAAAATCAGGAAATAAATCTAAATTACTTTTTTTCTTTCTTGAGTGACTGCAGGTTGTAACAGGAAACTGTATTTGTTTATCCTAAATATCTTAAAATTAATAACTGTATACACCAATTTATATGTTTTACTGTTTTATTGATATTTGAATCATGTCTTACTAATAATTCTGTCAAATAAGTTTTAAATTATTCCATTAACAAACAGCTCCCATTATACTGGTATCAAATTATTTAATGCATGAGCTGCCTGCTAGCATACCCTGTGTAGAATTTTTATGTTTTTGCTTCATTATCTTACCTAATCTTGCCTGATCTAATAAGTTTCTAATTTTTATACATTTTAGTTACTTTTATAATAATAGTTAAAGAATACTCATGAAAAACAAGAAATATATTACTTACCTGGGTCTTCTCTTTTGGCTGTTGACTGGCATTGCATCAGTATAGTTATTTATGATTTGTTGGTTATTCAACTGTTTATATAAAACCTTACAAATATTTTGTTTGGTATCATCCACATTAGAAATTTAAAAAAAACTTAGCAATCTATGACCAGCAGCGACCAAGTTCAAAGGTCATAACTGGAAGAGATAATTGTTTGCTTTACTTCTTTAGTTATTGTTCTATATTTTAAGAAAAGTTTCAAAACTTGTCTCTAAATAGTAATAATGTGTGTGTGTGTGTGTTTAATAGTTTAAATGTTACTGTATAATACAAAATATTAGTCCACTGAAACACAACCAAGAATGGGCCAATTTTATATTATTGGATACGGTAACATGATTGCATTACATTACTAAAAGTCTGCCAAATTTTATCTTATAGCAGTTTTAACATTTATCATCTGATTAATCATTCATAAACTTTAAAAAAATGTAATGAAAGTATAGCAGCTTAAAATGTTGAATAGGGCTAACATTTAGGTCATAACAGCATATACATGTATTGTTCAAGCATATATGTCTAACAAGAGCTGCAAGCTGAAAATATGTGCACCCACATGTTAAGGATTATGTATTGAATTGGTTAATGAGCAAACTTGTAAATTTCAACCAAGAAAATTTGTATGTCCTGTACATGCCTTTTGACATGTTTTCAATTTCTGATAATATTCTTGAATCTGATCAGCAAATACACTGAAAAGTCTTCATTGTAAGTAGCTCTGAATGAGACACATAGGTATATATAAACAGTGATTTAATTGGTTGGTATTTCTCTGATCTGTTATGCTCACTTTATGTTCTTGCCTTATGTAGTCTAAAAATATTCAACTTCAAATGTTCTTAGTTGTCAGACAGTATAATTTTTGAAAGTGGTTATACAGTACATAGGACTTAGACTATTTCTTGTATTTGAAATTGAACTGAAATGTTTTACACAGTTTACCATCTTAATGTAACCATTAGAAAAGCATATTCTTGAAATTCAAGTATATTCTTTTTCTTTTGAAGTATGTTTTTTTTTCCAAACATATTGATTATTAGTTAAATTTAATTAGGTATTATCAGAGTTTTGAGATACCTGTCTTGCAGTTTTTACTTAATTATACTTTTAGTATATGCTACTTTACTGTTTTTTTCTTAATATTTAGTTAATTGTCTTTTAACATTTGTGAAAATAGCTATTAAATTAAATTTTACTGTGATTTAAAAAAACTACATTCTTGAAGAGTTTTCTTATTCTATAATATCTCTAAACATAGGTTTAACTGTAGTTACTGATCAGTCATACAATACACTCATTAGACTCACACTTTACATTTGTATTTCAATTATTGTTTATTTCACCTACCTTTCTGCAGAGTTGGATACAATGTCAAGAAATTGTTCAAAGAAGAAAACCTTTATATGGACAGAGAAAGTCAAATTAATGCTATTAATAAAACTTTTGAAGATGCCCAGAAACCTGTAAGTAGTATAATAACATTTTAGTAACTCTCCTAATACATTAATATATATATATATATGTGTGTGTGTGTGAAAATAGTCAACAAGCACATAACAGTAAATGTATTTATCCTTCTACTTTTCTGTATGTTGTTAATATCACCTGATTTTTTGTCCTGTCTCAATGAGAGTACTTGATAAAATGCAAAGAACCTAGCACAAACTTACTAAATTATATCTCATTTCTGCTTAAATAATGTGGTATAATTTTTATATCTTATTTTTATGGTTTTTACAGGTTGGGAAGTTTTCAAAATTTTGTGAGATGTTGTTTTGAGATAACATTAAAATACCTTATTTAATATTTTTCAATATGTACTCTACATCTGTCCAATTGATTAACATTCATTTACATACTTCTTTTGATACTTTACTAATTGCAGTAGTCATTACTCTTAGCTATAAGTCACAAGAAAAATCAGAAAATTTAACAAAGATCTATTGATGACCTTTGAATCTCACCTTTCTAAATGACATCACTATTTGTAATTTTTACTAACAATATTTGTGGTCAAATTCAGCTTATATTTAACAAATAAAGTTTTAATAAATAATAAGTTTATTTCTGTGAATTGTTTGAATACAATGAATTCAAATGTGATAAAAAATATTCAAAAAAAGCAAGATTTAATCAGTACAAGAAATTAAAACATTTCATAATACTGAAATTACCTAATGACAGTTTTGTCTTTAACTGTTCCATTTGCTTTTTTTTGTGCTGGCACTGACAAAGTGAAAGTATTAGACAGCCTATATAAAATATACAGTCCTCTACCCTATAGGGCAGTGATTAGTTTGTTAATGTTTGGCATCAAATCTGCCAAATAACTTTTCATGATCTTGTTGCTGAGATTTAAGGTTATTTATTGGTTGCTCTTTTAAACAGTTGTTTGCTTTCTGACAGTTCTGAGCTTTCTGTTAGAACAATAGAATGCACACACATCTGATGTAAATCCCAGTAATAGTACACCTTAAAAAAATATCTGGTTCTCATCACCAGCAGAATTTTATCCTTGATCAGAATTCTCATGTTTTCAAGATGGTGGATGATACACAAGTCTTTGGCATGTGTTCCACTGTCCATTGGACACTTGCACTGTGGGAGGCATCCTCTCTCAGGACATAATACATCCTAAAGGTCATTTTCTAACTGTTTGTCTACATTTATTCATATTTTCTCAAGATATTTACAATACTTTAATATACTTTAACTCAATGAGGTTTTTGTGAACTGCTTTGATGTACCTGTTGTTAAATTGCATTACAAAAAAAAAAAAAAAAAAACAAACTTCTAGGGGAAATACTTTGGAATTTCAGAATTACTTTCTATAGGTTGTATAGCTTCTGCAACTAAAATGTTTTTTGTTCATTTTGAAGTTATCAGTGCTGACTGAAGGATGGAGACCATATTTCAGAATGATGAGAAACAAGTTTAGTAAAATATATTTTTTACTCAACATTTTATAACTGGTGCTTTTTTTCAAGGATCTTTGAGCATCATATGTTAAAAACTGATTTTAAATAGGAGTAACTGGTTAATATCCTATAAAATGACTGTAATGTCTGTCAATAAATAACAAAAAAAAAAGTGGGTGAAATTTATCTTTCTTGAATATCTTGTTTTTATATGTGATATATTTGAATTTGCAGCTTTGAAATTTCAAGAAGATTTCATTGTAATATCTTTTGCTTAAGTATTCTACATTCTTATAAAACATTTTGTAAAGTATTTATTATATAAAAATGTATATTTTATCTTTGCTTTAAATTGGAAAAGTAAAACTGAAATTACAAAAATTAAGTATGATGTACAGATGGCAATGCTAGAAAATACACAAACAAGGGAGGGTTGTAATATTAACTCATAGCTACTTGTGTAGGAAGTTTTGTATGTTTTTTTTGTATTCAACCGTACCTTGTTTCTGTACTTTCTAGCACTGCCATCTCTACACTACACTATACTTATTTTTTTAAAATCTTTTGTTTGCTACTTTATAAATTGGAACTTTCAAAACAACAATTAAAGAATTTGAAAATTGAAGTAAATGGGAAGTATTTTAATTGTTTTTCAAAATAATGTCTCACAATAAAAGTTCTGAAATTTTAAAAAAAAAAAAATACTACTAATAAGTCAAATTATATGGTTTGTTGCATGCAGAATCTTTATACGTTACTTAGAACTTTATACTGTTCTCATGCAATTTAAGTAAATATTTCATTGTAAAAAGTGAAGGACAAGGATATCAGTTATATTTTTTCAGTATAGAAAGGGTAAACATTTCAAGAAGGTCACCATTTGAATGAACAAATCAGAAATGCTTTGTGCTGTGCCTAAACAGTCCAGCTATTGATCAAACTAGACATTTAGAAGATGAGTAGCCTAATGACTAACTGTGGGAATTTTATCTGAGTTGTCCCAACATTTTGGCTTCATAAAGAAATGAACCATCATTCAAACCAAGTTCAGAACTCAAAAGCAAAAACTTCAAGAAAGTTGACTGTTTTTTATAAATGACTTGCACTTCCTAACTGGATTACATGTTTCACTATGGAAGCTGCAAGTGTCAGTGATATCATTTTCTATAAGCTTTTTAAGGGTCACCCTCCTTTACTGTATGGGGATATTCATATAGCTTTACTTGCACTAATTACCATTTCTGTGTCAACTAGATTTGCAGTAGTTATATCAAGCTTTTCACATGTAAGGAAGAAGCCTACATCAGTAGTTTCAGTGGTACGAATTCAACCAGAATAATTTTCAGAGATCACAGCTGTCTGTGGATCAGTCATGACTATGCCAAGCACCAAAGAGATCCACTATATGAGCTTTACATCTCAAGGGTGTACTCATGGACCATTTCATCAAGAGTCCATCAGATAAAACCATGGGATGCCATGCTTGAGGAAAAAGTATCCATTAGTAGCTTTGCTAATATTCCTTCAGTCAAATTAACCATTAGAAATGCCAGTATCTCAAAATGCTTGAACTCAAACAGACTTTCCTTCCACAAATACCATCTGAATTTTAACTCTGGTCTTTTCAGAGCCTCTATGATTAGTTTTTCATAGCAGCATGAAGTGTTTCTTCTCCACATCTCTAGGTGACTTTTTGAACAAGAGGGATGAAGTCCATGCTTTGACAGTAAACTAAATGCACATTTTGAGAGGAATTATTTGTAAAATTGTGTAAGGTGAGAGAGGGAGAACATGCAATTCTATAAAATCCCACAACAGTCACAGGAAGTCATATAAAGCCACAACATAAATTAATGATGTCCATGTTGGAGTTTGGGTATTGAGTTGGGGAGTATAGGAGTCAATTCGAATTCCAAGATATGGTGATCAGTTTGTTTCATAAAGGACTGAATGGCATTTATTATATGATGATAAACTTACACTGGTAGAAAGTGAATTTTTGGTTGGTGTAGGATCCTCCAGAACTCTAGTTGTTTCTTCTTTGTATCAGGTACTTCAAGTAAAACCACTACTCTAAGAGATGAATATGGTTGTCTCTAATCTAAAATTAGGCACTGGTATCTAAGGTTTAGACTTGTTGTGGAAATTAAAATCAGCATGACCTGTGAAATAAGCTTTGGCCTTTTAATGAAACAATCCAGTGCCAACATGTTAGCATAAATATCTTCAGAAAGGAGCACTATTACTTCTCAATCTATAAGTAGTATTTCAGATTCTTTTAAAAAGCCAGTTTAGTGTGTAGTTGGTGTTTGATGTGGTAGTGGAACCAATATGTGAAACACATTGTTTTGTCCATAAATAAAGCTGCATTTGTTCACAACACCAAAGGCTTGCTTTGTGTCAGTACTAATCTGTAATTACAGGGAAATGGCTATTCATTTTGCTGCTAAAATAATTATCAGCTCATTGAATGCAATGGAAATGACTAGAATAAACTGTTGCTAGTGTTGCTTCAGATGCATTGTGACCAAGGACAGATCCATGGGTACCTAAACATCTGACATCACTATTTGAGAATTGTACAGATAATTTGGGCTCGTTGTAGTAACAAGAACATAGTAAATATTGAATAAATTTTCCAACATGTATGTCGGATCTTATAGCCAACTGAATCCAATATCAGTAACATGCGCTACATAGTCAATAGATGTATCTAAGTAAGTGTAAACAGTATGTGTGTATCTAGTACTGAAAGGAAGTGTATGTGGTTAAATCTTTAGTGTGTGTCTGGTCAAAAATAGGGTATTCATGTACATACTGGAAGATGTCCACTTGTCTAATGCATTACACCTTGCTTCCAGGAACTTGCTAGTGAAACAAGAGCAGATGTAAAACTGCTCCCAGATTAAAAAAGTTTTTATAAACTTTTGTTGTACCATTTGGGTTGCATAATGTACTTGCCATTTTTGAGAGTTTGACAGAGAGGATTAGAGTTGGATAAATGTCTCATTTATATGGATAACATTTTAGTGTTTTTTTGTAGACTACAGTATACAATCAATGGTTTTTCAATAGGTAAAGAAAGCATGCTTGAAGTACATATCAGAATAGTATGTGCTTATATGTACTCTTTGAATTTCTCAGTCACATTTTGAGGGGGGGTTGGAATGTTTATGGATCATAACAGTAAAGAACAGCTCCATCTTGTGAGAGAATATTGTGCAATTTCTCCAGCTGAAGTAAATTTTAGGTTGACTATCCAAACTGTTCAGTCAATCTAATGGGATTTCATTGTTAACAAATATTCTAGTTAATCATAGCAGCATTGTCAGGATGGAGTATAACATGTTATCCTGTGTATACAAAGAATTAACTACTGTCATCTTGTATTTGTCAAACCATAGTATCACTGATTGTATGGTATAAAGTTTACCATTCAAATGAACCATATATCATTTAAATGGCTTATGAATTTCAATAATGTGTTAGAGATATCCACATTTAGAATTACAATGCTGTATGAGGACAACCTTGTACATTTTCACTAGGTAAAGCAGATGGATTGTCTACCGAAATAGTGAAAATCCAGATTCTGAAATACATTGCAGCAGCAGTGACAACAACCATATACTTTATGATGATTTCCTTGTGGTTGTACTTCACATTAAAAGAGCTCTGGCAGGAGCTTTCCAAAGATTGTGATCTAACTTGAGTGTTACTTGTCATGCAACAATAAGAAGGGTAACTATTAAACATTGAAGAACGTAGTCTTGGTTCCCATACCATTATATGACCAAATGCAGGTAGTGCATACTATAGAGTAGTGGTTTTGAAACTGTGATATAACTACTGGTCCCCAGAATTCTGAGGTAGGAGATACTCTGATGCAAAACTGAAAGCCATTAGTTGTGCCAATGTATGGAACTAATTTTTCAAGCTACACCTGCATTAAGGTATTACAAGAGAGTTTAAACTCCTTGTTAGAGTTGTATGTTCAACTTTATAGAAAATAGATGTAGATAGTTCTTTACTGGAGATGAATAAAAGAGATTGGTATGTACAGTTTTTATCAGTTACTATATTAAGGAGTCAGTTTTGTTACTTCAACACAGTCTCTTGCTAATTAGTGGAAAACATAATTTTGAGCAACCAGATGGTTCAGTGACTCAGTTTTAACAACCAGTACACAAATATGTACTTTTTTTTGCATATTTAAAATTATAAAATTTACCAAGAAGAAAAGTAAATCTAGTTTATCATGTAATATTTTTTACTTGCCACTAAAATAAACCATTTTGATTGATTTCTGGGGATGGGTAAATAGAAAAATAAGACTTGGACATCATATAATGCTGATTTGTAGTGTATGTCTTGAAAACAGCACACTGAATCAAGCCATTTACTTATACAATAGAAAATTGTTTTACAGTTCAGAGTAAATAGAATTTTATGCAGCATATACGATCTATACAAACAGTGGCAATATATATATATATATATATTTTTTTTGTTAGATTGAGAAACATTGCAGTAAACCTGGAGTCTATCCACTGGAAGTATTGCCTCTATTTCCTGACTTTGAGGTTAGTATCAATAATAGCTTTATTCAAGAGTGTAAGTTATCCCTATTATTATTAATAATTGTATTACCTAAACCAATAGGAAGTATTTATAAAATAATAATGATCTTAGCCACAAGAATGGAAACTTACCCTTATTTAACCCTTCATACCCAATGCCTAAAATTAGTGTGCAAAATCTCAACATCAACATTTCAAAAATTGTGATTTAGAGCCTCAAATTACCTCCAAAATAAAACTGTAAATGATATTCTGATATTTTAATTATTTGTTTGTTTTTAAGTTTTATTAACATTTGTTTCAGATGAAGTACTTAAAAAAGAATAGAAACTGTTAGCCCTAATTTTTTTCCCATTATAATTTTATTGTTGGTGGTACGTATTAAATTTCACACCTATGCAAGTGCACTTTGTTAGTAAAAGACTTTAAGCCAAAAATCTAGTAATTTTATATTTGTTTAAGGCTATCTTAGTTCATATAATTTGAAAGCAGAGAATTTGATCATGTCAAAACTCTAAAAGGCAACTATTCCCATGTTTTCTTTTGCAATTTTCAAATTTCTAAATACATTTTGAGACATCTCAAAGTTAAGCAGGGTTTTGTCTTATAAGTTATTGAAAATTTATTATTTGTATGCCATGAAAAAGTAGTAACTTAACAGTTTCCTTCATTGTTTATTTATTTATTTTATTAACTCTCACTACAGACTCAATATAATATACATGAGTTAGTCTACATATTTGCACATGTTAAGTGTTTGCACTATAACTTTTGATACAGCACGTGTCTTCACAAAATTTGGTAAACTTTAGGTAAAGATTATAAGTTTTTGTACACAGAAAATCAGATTTCTAATTAAATATTTTTTACTAAATATTTGTTTGTGAAAATTGTTTTGTTACTAGTCCAAGTACAAAGGGGTTTTGTGTTATAGTTAAGAAAACTATTCTTCGTTGTAAAATCTTGGATATTATTTGCTTAATCTCTAGAACCTCCTAAATACATTTCAAATGTTTGTTTTTAGTAAGATTTGACATTTCATGTTTTTTTCTATACCATTTGTGGGGTCTATGAACTGACCAACATCATAACCATCATAAAAAAAAATAGGAAATATAAATTATTTTTGTTTTCATGCTGGAATGATTACATAGTATAACACAAAAATACAAATGTTTAGTTTAAGTTGATTAAGTCTCATAATGCTATATATTTAATATTTTGTATTATGTTGATCCTTCCAGTCATGCCCAGCTAACATTACATAAATTGCATTGATGAGGTGCAAGTGTACTCATGATATGTATTCAATAATATAAAATTGACCTTTAGTCTTCTCTGTCTTGGCTGTGTTTTAGTGGAGTAGTATTTTGTAATATACAGTCACATTTCAATTATTGTACATTATATATGTATATAAATTATTACTATTTAGGAATAAATTATTAAACTTATGTTTATTGAAATATAAAACAATAAGTCAAGAAATAAAGCATACAATTGTCTGTTGTCGCTAAGACTTGAAATTGGTTGCTGCTGGACATAGGTCGCTAAGCTTTTTAAAATTTTGAATGTGGAAGATGTTAAACAAAGTTGTTTTTTTTTAGGTTTTTATATATATATATGTGACGTCCTTTGACCCATGACTCATCATAAAAGTAACTGTCATGGGCGTTTTTTTCCCATTAAAATAACTGTTGTATATTTCAAGGCCATTGTAAATACGGGTATCATAAAATTTGGCTTTGAACAAAGATAAATATTATGAGGTCTACTTTAAACATGTACATAAAGTTGTAAAAAGAGGACATAGATAACTTTCACATTTTAAAATAGTGAAGTGAATGCTGTATTTAAAGTGGTTTTAATGTTTTAGACAGTTTTATTCACTGCAGCAGTTCTTTCAACAATGCCTCCCAGTGACTCAATCTTATATCTGCAAATGTGAAATTCTAAAAACTGGGTTTCAGTACTCATTGTGGGCACAGTACAGATATTCCATTATGTAGCTCTGTGGTTAACTACAAACATCTAAATATTTCAACAAAATAGCCTAGAGCATGATGTCACTAGGCATGCTATAGTATATGTACAAAAATTGGCTTTCAGGTCAACAGTTGCAGGTCATGCATAGCCAGGGGTGTAGATCCTGGGGGGATGGAGGGTATACATCCCCCCTTCATTTTAGGTAGGGGGTATAGTGCATACAATCATCCCCCCTTCAGTTTGGTCTGTTGAATTGTTTTATTGCATCACAGACCTACAAATTGTGTGTTTGTTCTTGTGATTCTCGTGTTCTTACCAATCGAATTACATAATTAGGCCTAGATGTAGGCATGCTTCTAAGCTTTTCGATCTAAGCGATAGTTCATAAGTATCAGACAGTAGACCTAAGTATACATGCAAGTATCGTGGCAACAAGATTACTCTGTAACTGCATGTTTACAGCTTTCAGGTTCACGTAATCACAGATTACCAATTTGCAAATTTAACAGTCCACGTAAGTGGTTGCAAAAATCATCCCCCATCGGGTATAAAAAAATCTACACCCGTGTGCATAGCTACATACTAAATAGTTATATAGTTATTTTTATTGTATTACAAATCATCATTTAACTAAAAAATCAAAATTATAATTTAAAATATCTCAAAGTGAGCAAGGTGTGTTTGAAGTTTCTGTATTTTAGTTACTGTGACTTTTATTACTTATTGACTCTCACAATCCAAGGCCAAAGGTGGCATTATACTACCCACTAGATTATAAAGGGTTACACTGGGGTGTTAATTTTATCTGAGCTTGGGATCATTTTGGTAATATGACATATTGTTAATCTAAGGGCTTGCATTTTACATTCTGTTGCAACAGAAATGTCTTGCATTTTGGGGTTGCTGATGTACTGAAATGTTGGTTTTCAAACCCCACTATTCAGTCAGATGACAATAGGCAAATCTTGCCTAAGAATTGTTGTGCATATTGGTTAATTTTTATTTTTACAGTCTTTTCTTTTTATCACTCTTTATTCAAAGTTTAATGCCACAAATCCTGTTTTAAATCTTTACTTATGAACAAATTAGTAACTTTTTTTGCTTCCATGTAATTTCAACAGTCACAATTTCAAATGTAAATCATTAGAAAGCATTCTCACATTAAAGTACAATCACAAAGATGCCAACTATTTCAAATGACTGAGCATAATGATTGTAGACAGAGTCCTTTATCATTTGTGGCTACTAGGCCTGACCAATGTCTCTAAGCTGTTTATTATTATATTATTATTATAACTATTATTATTTATTACTGCTATAGATTGCTCATTTATAACTGTGTTTTGTGTATTTAATAAATAAATTTTAAAAAAATATTTTGAAATTATGTTTTTTATTTAGTTCAGAGTAACAAATGTACTGGTAAAACAACACTGAACATGCACAAACAGTAAGCAGAAAAAGCCTTTGTGTAAGGACTAGTTTATATCATGTTTATGATGCTTATTGTAATAGTTTTGCAGCTGTTGCAGCCTTTGCTTTCATGAGAATGTCTCTGGATGGTTGGGAGTTACAACAACATTGTCCATTTGACTGCATACACATCTTGTGCATTATAATACTGCTCAAAACTGAGGTGCTCAAGTTTGGTCTGAACTTGCTTTTGTTTTTAGTCACTAAACTAAATATCCTTTTACTGTCAGCATTAGAATGGAAGATTGTAAGAATTCCAAGCATAACCCTACACAGAAAGTCATACTTCTGGTTACCATTTCCATCCTTAACTGTAGACAGCTGAACCCAAAACTTGTCAACATTCAACTGAAGGACAGTTTCTGAGAAAATATCAATTTAATAGTTCAAATATTGCCCTTCCAACTTGTCAATAGTGTTGTGCTCATGTGTATTTGCAAGGACAGAATACCTGTCTGTGAAGAAGTGTAGAGAAGAGAAATCTTTGCTTACTTTCAGTTTTGGATCAGCAACCTCTGCATGAATCAGAAGTTCATCATTTAGAGGGAAATGTTTCATCATGTAATTTGTAGCTGCAATATAGTATTTATTGACACTGGTGTAGAAGCTGATCAGGTCCAGGTCCTTTTCATATTTAACAATGTATTCCTTGGCAGCATTTCCAATAGAAACTGCCTCATCAGATTTGTATAAGGATTCATTGTTGTAATCAAGTTCAGTGATGTTGCCTTCACTGGCTTGATGTATCTGACAAGTATATTTTTAACTTGTGTAATCAGAGTTCTATGCATAATGTGTATGCAAGGTTCTTCTCTTTGCAATATCAAATTGGCTTTCTCAAATAAAGGAATTGCCGACTGAAGAAAAAGACAAAATAACAAGTTCATTTTGTTGTCCAAGAAACTGTCAACTTATCTAACTTGCTCTGCACATAACTTTTCTTGGTTACTTCCTTGCTAGCTTTTGTTTTCTTCTCTTTTTCATTGATTGTCTCTTCTTTAGTTCAAGGTCAGACTGCCTAAACATATATTGAGTGATATCAAATGTTTCTTTGTCTGATTTTGGAGACTGTTGTCTTGTGTCCCTGTGTGGCTGAGAAGATATCTTGACTGTGTCCCTGTGTGGCCGAGAGGGTGTCTTGACTGTTAGTCTTGCTACCTGACTGAGCTGCATGCCTAGCTCCTTTTGAATCTAGTTTTTCCTTTTCACAGTGAGAAATACTTCTTCAATGGCTTCCACATGTCCAATATTCTGTTGAGGCACATCCCAAGTGATAGCCATCTTGTGTTAACAAGTTGTAGAGTTTTTCTTGTTTCTTTGTCATACAATCCTTGAAACTCTTTGAAATGTTGTTTTCTGCTAGCACTTTTGTCCAGAAAATAGTAGATATATATCAGTATATCAGAAACTAGGCAGGGCAGTTTTCTGGAAGCTTTCTGGGCAGCAATATTCATGAGGTGACAGGCACAGCCCATGAAGTAAATGCTGGGCTGTCATCTTGAGATGTGTCCCATCACACCTTTACCTATACCAGCCATTGTCTGAAGGAAAACTAAGACAGATTTTCCATGGAATTTTCCTCTTTGTCAGTTCATGGTCCAAAAGCTTAAATATTCTTTCCGTTGAAGCTTCTTTCCATTCCACCATTGTCAAAAGAGAACAAACAATTTTTCCAAGTAAAGGGTCAAGATATCGTACAGCCACTGGATACAGTTTTGAGTCATCCATATCTGTGGATCCATCTGTGGCTAAACTGTAAACACTGTTAGTAAGTATGCTTGAAATCATTTTGTCATCTTCACAACCAAACATTTGTACAATGGCTGTAGTTTTAGTTCTAGCACAACCATATTTTTTTCGCTATATCAGTCTGGGAACATTTTTCTGAATAGATGTCCTGCATGATCGGCTACAGCTATGGGTAAATTATGAGCAATGACGAATTACATGAACATCACTTCTGCATTTATGGTTTCATATTCTGAATTTTTACTCATAAATGTCGTTATCTGCATCGTTTTTGTCTTCACCTCAGCCTTTTTATGGTGAGATGCTAATTTTGTATGCACCACAAAAAAAATCGATATGACAAACTGTACAAAACACATAACTGTCACTGACTTTTGATGCAATGACCGAAAATTTTGCACTATACTCTTTTCTAAATTTTTGATTCACAGTTTTAGTCCTTTTAGATTTGCCAGAAACAAGACAATCTGGTGAGCGAGGCCTTTTTTTTTTTTTTTATCTTGTGAACGATCACATTGGTGTTTCTATGCCAATAGAAATACCCATCTACACGAGCGCTGAGTGGCTGACAAGCACTGATGACGTAACTATAGATTCCCCCATGTACCCAGTATGGAGAAGCACCACACTCAAACTATTGGTAGAGGTCAGAGATACAAATATTTTTTATTATTTCAAGCACAAACATGATTATTGCAAGTAGCCATTTGGACTATGTCTTTTATTTATTATCAAAATTTATCTGTATCTCACTAGAAATTTCCTTTTCACCCCTTTCAAGCCCTGGGGGAACAATTTATCACTTTATTGTATAGGCCTATATAATATATAATAATTTGGGAGTTGCAACAAGTCGTAATATTTGTCTGGATGAACGTATAGTCATAATGGTTACGCTCAAATCGTAATGGTTGGCATCTCTGCAATCAGTGTTTACCATTTTAATTGTAAAACAAAACTTGACTTTAATTTTACTTTTCAATTATTTCTAACATTTTACATTGCTAGTGCTTTGTTTGCATTATTTGTTACTTTATAAAGTGAATGGATTTCTCTTGCTGTTCTCCTTTATTCAACTACTGTAATGTAAATAACTGAATCCACAAACTAGACTTTGTATTTCTAGCTATTGATCACAGTTTTATTCTAACACTTGATGATTAAAATAGTATAAAATTGTGTACTGTGTAAACTCTTAATTTAATTCAAATATAATATTATCCATTGAATTAGACAATGATGATTTGAAATTTCTATTGGCTACTTTCACAGTAATTTTATGATCTATATAGCATATTTTACTGAGATAACATGTAAATGGAAACCACAAGTATACGACATATTTTAAGTCTACTGACCTTTGATGAAGTTTTGATATCATAGATTGTAGAATGTAAACATGGTAAAGAAAGGCTAAGTGTTTTATAGTATGTTAAAACTTCATACAAGTTATTTTTCAATTAATAATCTATGAGCACAGCATATTAAGGCTTAACAAGTGATCCAACTACTATGTAGGTAAAATAATATGTTTTAAGATAGAACTCAGAGTTGTTGTCTTGAAAGGGGTGATTACAATAAAATTTTGAAATGACATCAATGTGCAATATTAATGTTTCTTTAAAATAATATAAAAACCTGAACTTACTATTTCAGGAAAGATGTTATGAATAATTGTTATTTTGTTGTAACTTATTTTATATAGGTTTTAATAATAGAAGCATTAGTTTTTTTATAAATATATTGTTAATGAAGTTGTAAAAATGATTAAAATGACTTTTATCCAGTAAAGTCAGAACACACTTCAACAGATTATAATTTTCATTATGCTTTTTGACAGGTTTCCTTATTCATAGAATCTGTAAATTAATCATAGATCATAATATATATAATCCATGTTTTAAAACTTAAAATTACAAAAATAAAAATTTGGTGAGAATTTATGCATATATTTTAAAGATGTTATGCTTGAAATTTAAATTTTGGATTCATGTGAGTAGGATCTTACCTTATCATTATGAAATTTCGCACAAAGCTACACGAGGGTTATGTGTCCCTAATTTAATAGTGTAAGACTAGACAGAAGACAGATAGTAATCACCACCTTGGGCTACTCTTTTATCAGCGAATAATGGGATTGACTACCGCATTATAATGGCTGAAAGGGCGAGCATGTTTGGTGTGACGGGGGATTTGAGCCCAAGACCCTTGGATTACGAGTCAAGTGCCTTAACCACGTGGCCATGCCCGAGCATTGTAAAAAGTTGGATTTATACTAGTGAACATATGCAAAGATATCCAAAGGTACTATCATATTCATGATGATAAGAGGTAAAATGCAGTGGTAAGTTTGAGGTAACTAGATACAGTTAAAATACACGATAACTTATTGAGGAGGACTCCAGAAACTGGATTTAACTAGTCTGTATAAAAATGGATCTTTAAAACTTTAAAATTGATTTTGAGATTAGGAATCTCACAGTATTATTGAAAAAAAAATGTTATAGAAGGAAATACAAAGTGTAACAAGCAAAACAAACGTTGGATGTGTCGCTTTTCATTTTTTTTAATGATAATTTATGGTAATTTTTTCACTAATTCGTCACCCAGCAATCAATATTAGAGACATGACAGAGGTTTGGTAAAGCACAACATGAAACTGTTTGGAAAGTCTTTCGATGACCTAAGTCTTTTACTATCAGTTAAAGTAAATAATTGCGTGTTTTAACGTACAAGGTAACAGTAGTAAAACTGTATTAAGTTTACTAACAGTAGAGTTAGTACTGTATTTACTTGGGAGTGCTAATGCCAAATTACATCTCATCAGACGAAACATGACTTGCTACATGTTTGACTGAACATTAATAAACTATGAATCTTGAAAATATCAAAATCACTTTAAAAAAAAACTACAGCACAGTTCTTAAGTCTCAGAATGAGCCAACTGTCATAGAAAATGTTCTTACATGAAATTAGTACAATAAATATCTATTTTAACTAAAAAACTTACAGAACACCCATTTCCACCACGGTGTTAACGAACTGCCTCCCTTCCACAATTATAGCTAACTGTAAAGAGAGATCAAACAAACACCCTCCTGTTCTACACTAGAAGGAAATGTAGAAAAACAGTTTCAAAATTACTGTTATATCACTTTATAAAATATCTCAGAAAGGACACAAGACTGAAAAGTACAATAAGGTATAAGTTAGTGAGAGCTCTAATAACTTGTCCAGAACCAAATGGTCCAAAAAAATAATGTTTCAAACCTAAAACGTTAAAGAATGTGTGTGACTAACATGAAAAACTTTGATTGATTCTTCATTGTTTAACTTTCTCACGACAGGCTCAATCCCAAGAACTGACCTAATAATTATTCTGTGCTTGTTATAGTATTACAATGTATTCATAATTATTCTGTGCTTGTTATAGTGTTACAATGTATTCATAATTATTCTGTGCTTGTTATAGTATTACAATGTATTCATAATTATTCTGTGCTTGTTATAGTATTACAATGTATTCATAATTATTCTGTGCTTGTTATAGTATTACAATGTATTCATAATTATTCTGTGCTTGTTATAGTATTACAATGTATTCATAATTATTCTGTGCTTGTTATAGTATTACAATTCTGTTATAGTATTACAATGTATTCATAATTATTCTGTGCTTGTTATAGTATTACAATGTATTCATAATTATTCTGTGCTTGTTATAGTATTACAATGTATTCATAATTATTCTGTGCTTGTTATAGTATTACAATGTATTCATAATTATTCTGTGCTTGTTATAGTATTACAATGTGTTCATAATTATTCTGTGCTTGTTATAGTATTACAATGTATCCATAATTATTCTGTGCTTGTTATAGTATTACAATGTATTCATATCATTTTGACAGGCTTTAAGTAAACACAAGTTTTTTGCACACGAAAGATGATATTTTTTAATGGAGTAATTTTACTAAAAATGTATCTACTAATACTTACATATGTATAAATATATAAATAGAGAATTTCTGTATACCAGTCTGAGTGTTCATTTCTATGTTTGGATTGAAAATCCTTTTTTTTAGTCTCAAAAATTACAAACTGATACATGTAGTTATAAAAAAAATAAGGAAAAAAGTAACATACAAATATAATAAGAAATAAAAAACAACATACACATACACTAGTAAATCTATCTATAAATAAAAAACAACATACACTGGTACAACATACACTGGTATGTAGCTCTATAATAAATAAAAAACAACATACACTGGTACATGTAGCTCTATAATAAATAAAAAACAACATACACTGGTACATGTAGCTCTATAAGAAATAAAAAACAACATACACTGGTACATGTAGCTCTATAAGAAATAAAAAAAACAACATACACTGGTACATGTACTGGTACATGTACATGTAGCTCTATAATAAAAAAAAAACAACATACACTGGTACATGTAGCTCTATAAGAAATAAAAACAACATACACTGGTACATGTAGCTCTATAAGAAATAAAAAAATAAAAAACAACATACACTGGTACATGTAGCTCTATAAGAAATAAAAACAACATACACTGGTACATGTAGCTCTATAAGAAATAAAAAAAACAACATACACTGGTACATGTAGCTCTATAAGAAATAAAAAAACAACATACACTGGTACAAATGTAGCTTTATAAGAAAAAAAAAAAAACAACATACACTGGTACATGTAGCTCTATAAGAAATAAAAAAAAACAACATACACTGGTACATGTAGGTCTCAAGAGAAATAAAAAAAACATACCACACTGATATAAATAACAATATCCTGACAATATACATTATACTTCAAGATCAATAACAATATCCTGACATTATACCACTTCAAGATCAATAACAATATCCTGACATTATACCACTTCAATATCAATAACAATATCCTGACATTATACCACTTCAAATAATCAATAACTTCAATATCAATAACAATATCCTGACATTATACCACTTCAAGGTCAATAACAATATCCTGACATTATACCACTTCAATATCAATAACAGTATCTTGACATTATACCACTTCAAGATCAATAACAATACATTATTCAAGATCAATAACAATATCCTGACATTATACCACTTCAAGATCAATAACAATATCCTGACATTATACCACTTCAAGATCAATAACAATATCCTGACATTATACCACTTCAAGATCAATAACAATATCCTGACATTATACCACTTCAAGATCAATAACAATATCCTGACATTATACCACTTCAAGATCAATAACAATATCCTGACATTATACCACTTCAAGATCAATAACAATATCCTGACATTATACCACTTCAAGATCAATAACAATATCCTGACATTATACCACTTCAAGATCAATAACAATATCCTGACATTATACCACTTCAAGATCAATAAACAATTTGATCAATAAACAATTTTAATATATATCTTTGACTAATTAGCTCGATCTCAAGACAGTTTTTATTCATTGGTTAAAACATGAGGTTACATCTTATGTGACCCCGTATTTTTCATAATATTGTGTATTGATATGTGAACCTTAACACTAGGAG
Organism: Tachypleus tridentatus; assembly: GCF_004210375.1. Lineage (NCBI taxonomy): Eukaryota > Metazoa > Arthropoda > Merostomata > Xiphosura > Limulidae > Tachypleus > Tachypleus tridentatus. The sequence goes on along the minus strand of NW_027467782.1, from coordinate 42,176,898 downwards.
AAACTTCTGTCAGTTTAATAAAACATACACTCTCAAAATCAAATATTTCTGCCTACATTTGTTTCTAAATTAGCGAGAGCTATGCCTGAACTTAATGGAGCTCCACGTGTGGTCATTTGGGTCATCTGTCGAGCAATAAAAGTGTAAGAAAAAAGTTCATGTTTTTGGTTTAAATCTAATTTCACACAGATTTTACGCTGAGTTAGTTTGTCGGTAAATAATTTGACTTAAGTTTAAGTAATGATAATTTCCCACTGTTGTTCTTTTAGTCAGTTCAAGAGACTTAAGAATTATAGTCAGATTGTTGTGGTTATACATACATTGACATACCAGAGAAATGATTAATAAATATTCTGTCAGACAGTTTCCGTTTTTGTAAACAGGAATCAAATTCTAACTATTGCAGTCCATCTGAGTTTTTCATCTGTGTGTTGAGGAACAGTACTGTGTTATACCTTAAACAATTCTTCTTAAACTTGTTGTTATTTGTTGTTAAGCACAAAGCTACACAAGGGGCTATCTGTGCTCTGCCCACCAAGGGGATGGAAACCAGGATTTTAGCAGTATAAACCCACAGAAATACAGCTGTGCCACTGGGGGCTCCTCTTAAATTATTTCAACATCTGTGAATTTTTTTATTAGGTTATTGTATGTTATGTCCTATATTACCTTGTGCATAGAGAATGCTTTATGGCTGCCAACTGTAACAGAAATACTTCCAAAAACTTGTGATTCAATTTTCTGATTGATTAACTGCACAGAGAATGTGAACTGTGAGAACCATTCTGGTGGGCAAGTACTTGATGTCTGGTCTATTGTTCCTGTTTATTGTAGATTCTGCTGATTTTAATACATATTTTCTTAAAGCCAAGCCATCCATCATCAGCATATTTACCAGTGAATTTCTTTTTTCTACTGTCAATTCCTGATACATACATTTTACTTTTGAGAGGCCAGCAATCATAGGCTGAGTGATCAGTTATTTCTAGAATTACCCCTCAGTTTTTGTTGTGTAATAGCTTGGCTTTTACACTTTGTCCACCTTTGGGCTCACTTTACATAATACTACTGAGTTTCACAAATTTCCTACAGGAGCATTATTTGTGATTCAAAATCAGAACTGTATATTTTCAACTAAGATCTGAAGGCATTCACATGGAGAATGCGCTCACTAGGTCTGCAGCTTCAGCCACTGTATGGACATATGGAATTCCCAGTCCTATTCTGAAGTCATTATCTCCCATGACTTTCTTTTTATTTTGGTAATCTATTCATTTGGCTGCTGTTGATTCAGTACTGATTTCTTCAATATCTGATTACTTGCTGAGTGAGCTCAACCTTCTTCTTTACATTTTTGACATATGGAGCTACTGAATTCTGTCATTATTCATGAGGTTCTGTATGTTTTGAGGTCTTATGCATGCTTTGTTTATGTTTCATTTTATAGATTCTGCCAAATCAGTAGAAGATACCATGTGATCATAATTTTCTTTTATTTCTTTATCTTCATTGCTTTAGCTCTTGCCTTCCTGTTGGCTTTGATGTTTCCCCATAATTTTGGATATCCATCTTTCTCCACACTGCTTATACTACATCTTTCACAAATGAATTTCTATCTTGGTGTTGCAGTTGAGGATATTTTCACTATTTTCAGTATCTGGTTTCCACATCATTAATTCTGAGATGGTGACAATTCCATTGAATTTCACAGTTGGGCAAAGAATATACATGACCCAAAAGTGGTGTGGTTTTACTTTTCTGATCTTTTGATCTGAATATCTTTTTTCCAGATGTATCATTTGGATACTTTTGGAAGGTATTTGTCATTTTCTCATGCCAGTCCCTCTTCCTTATCAACATGGGATTCTCATTAATCTTTTGTGAGGAAGTAAGTACTGTATCAAAAGCTATTATTTTCATATACAGAAAATGTATTTATGATAGGTAATATCCTCTTTTCACACTTCTCTAGTGCTGTCATGTTTTGCCAAACTTTGAAGTGATAGTTCAGTAGAGGAGTGTAGAGGGAGTCACATGAGCATGCCATGCTTATATTGGTGAGGAGGTGATGCATGATTATTTGCATGAGCAACATGATCTAATATTACAGTTCCAATAGGGGGAATCAGAAGACTTGTGGCATGTGTAAAGAAGAAGTGTGTATATAGGGACAGCACTGAATCAGAATAGATAGTCTTGTGACTGGATGTCAGTGTCTATCATAAATACATTTTCAGTATAGGAATATTATAACTATTCTCAGTAGAACCTTTTTTTTTTGTAAAATGCAATCACTTTGTTACTGAGCTGCAAAATATTACCATTTGGACCTTGCAGTGACATCATAAGGTTGTTGAGCTGAGTAAAAATATTAGCTTGATAGCACAGTGCTATAAGCCACTTTTCATCCATAAAATGTACTACTAATGTAGGGCTACAATCTAATAGAAAAATACAAAATTATTTTTTCATTTGTATAATGTAACTGAATACTTTCCTTTTAGACAACCAGCACACCTCTGTATGTATCAGAAGTCATTGTAGACGGATCACATTTCTACAACAAATAATGGAAAGCCACCTGCTGTCAAAAGTCAAAGCTCTTTGTTTCTCAGAATTTACATACTTTCAGGGACTTTTAGCACTTTTTTTGCTTCAGGTTGCATAGTTTTAGGTGTGTAACCTCTCTATCTGTTTATTTTTCAGCATACAATTAACCTCTGCTTGTTCCATGACTGGCCCAGTTTTCCCATGTTTTTGCTGCTATATTACTCACTAGCAGTGAAGTTCAGCCAGCAGTTTTCAAACTTGTTCATTTTTAAATTTGTTCAGATGTAATATATGTGCTCTCATAGTCCTAGTTACAAATCCCTCCCTTCACTAACCACCAATCCCCCACCCTGGGGCCACACATCACAGTTTGAACACCATGGTTCTTGCTTCCTGTTATTGGTTATCCATTCTTTTCACAATCAATGGCTGTGTGCTCCTTAGAAATATAAAATCTATCTGAAATGTGCTTTCAGATGAGTAGATGTTAGCTTTGTGCTGCATGTTTGCTGCCTCATTGTACATTAATATAGGCTACATAGATTTTGGGCTTTGTTGTTCATTCGTGTATTTGTCTTACATACATGCCCACACCTTGTGTGTCAGTGGTAAATTTTGTAACTTACAATGTCTAAAATTGGATTTTGATACCTATAATGGACAGAGCACAGATAACTCATTTTATAACAACCTCATTATCATATGCTGAATCTACAAGAATGAATTCGCCTTGACATCTGTGAGTGTAAAGCAAACAATTGTCTTGCAGTTAACTGTATCTAAAACACTGGTCTTTGTAAAGACTTGTATAAAAACTCAGAAATATAAGTGAGGTATGAAGAAAAGTACCTGTTTTTATAACACCACTGTTTATAAATGTATCAATAATGATAAACAGAAAACTTACTCTGTGTACATGGCATTTATGTCACCATATGCACTTCATAAAGGTTTTATAAAGAAGGTATTCAGTACTGTTTATGTATTATCAAATATTGGAAGTATAGTTGTAACATGCTTTGATAGAAGATCATACATTTAATTCATATATTGACTGATTTAGCCACATCCATCTAACATGCTTTGATAGAAGATCATACATTTAATTCTTATATTGACTGATTTAGCCACATCCATCTAACATGCTTTGATAGAAGATCATACATTTAATTCTTATATGACTGATTTAGCCACATCCATCTAACATGCTTTGATAGAAGATCATAGAAGACATTTAATTCTTATATTGACTGATTTAGCCACATCCATCTAACATGCTTTGATAGAAGATCATACATTTAATTCTTATATTGACTGATTTAGCCACATCCATCTAACATGCTTTGATAGAAGATCATACATTTAATTCTTATATTGACTGATTTAGCCACATCCATCTAACATGCTTTGATAGAAGATCACTGATTTACATTTAATTCTTATATTGACTGATTTAGCCACATCCATCCATCTAACATGCTTTGATAGAAGATCATACATTTAATTTATATTAACATGCTTTGATAGCCATTCATCCATCTATGCTTTGATGACTGATTTAGCCACATCCATCTAACATGCTTTGATAGAAGATCATACTAACATGACTTTGATAGAAGATCATACATTTAATTCTTATATTGACTGATTTAGCCACATCCATCTAACATGCTTTGATAGAAGATCATACATTTAATTCATATATTGACTGATTTAGCCACATCCATCTAACATGCTTTGATAGAAGATCATACATTTAATTCATATATTGACTGTTTGCCACATCCATCTAACATGCTTATATACATTGTTTGTAATCTTTATTGTTTTGACTCCCCCATAAATTAATGGGAGCATTACATATAGCACAGTGAATAAGAGTTTATTATTGACACCCTTATATATTATGAGTTTGTTTTATAAATAAATCATTGTTTGTAATTGCATTTGATGATGAGTAATATGATGTCTTTTCCTACAATTTATGACTATTGTATAAATAAATAAAATTAACTTTAGTAAAACTATTCTTATAGCAGTTTTCAAACATAGAAATGCTACAACTAAGTAACTTACTAAGTAATCACATAGACAATTTATAATAGACAGGGTAACTTTGTTTCACAATTTATGGAGGAGAAAGAATGGAATAAACTAGTACTTTCTAGGCATGTGATCATTAATGCAGTGGATGTCAATGTTACACGTTGTAGCGTGAATCAGTTTGGCATTGTTAAATAAAATTTGATTGGCTGTATAATAGTTCTGGTTACTTACCATAAAGTAATATCTTTTTTTATGAAAGGGTAGAGTTTTATGGGGTTTTTTCCACACTTTATTTTGTCCAATATTTAATAAAACTCATAAAACTACTTTCATTTAAAGAGTGTGGGATTAATCTGTGAACTTGATTGGGCTCATCACGAATGCTTAAGGAAGATGTGTAGCTGCTTATAATCATCTACAAGAACTAATGTAGTGTGTTATAAAGAATAGCATGATTATAAAATGAATCATTTTGACTGATTAAAAGTACAATAAACAGTAAATGAATTTTATGAATGAACTATGCATGTATTGTTATAAGAAATTGAAAAGACCATGGAAAATTAAGAATATGAGTTCTGTATGTTAGTTTGAATTTAAGTGCTTTATATGTTGAACATAATGTGGGATGGCATAATAAAATAGTGTGTATATACATGTATTTTTTGTACATTTGTCAGGTTGTTAACCTAGTCCTAGATGATCTGTTAGGGAACAAAGACTTTGCATATGGAATTCTAGATGTGTTGTGGGTAAGTTGAATATGTTTTGATTATAGATTGAATCCAAATTGTAAAGTTTCTGGTGTAGTACAGTACTTCTTCTTACATGTATAACTATTTTCATTCAGTGCTGCCTTCTGTGTGCAGAAATGTTTGTCATGCCATAATCCTTGAACTTCCATGTGGCTCAACTGTGTCTGGCATGTAAGTTGTCATGTAAACTCCCAATAGGAGTGTGACACACCCTCCTGACTCCCTTTACAATGAACTGTTACTTCTTATTAGACAGTGATTGAGTGCAGATGTTTTTCAGTTGTTAACTCTTTTCCTTCAAGTATTAATTCCATTTCTTTTGTGAAGTAATGATTAACTTGATTTGCTACAGTTAATTGTTTCTGTAGTCGTTTGCAGAGATAATTTACCTTTGTTTATTAATTTTGTTTTCTCTTTTTGAATTCTTCATGGTTTAATATGACTTCTTAAGTTTGTTTTACAATTTCTGAAATTATTATTGTTGCTTTGAGCACCATTACTGTTTTCAGGTCTGAGTGTCTCAACTGAGGGTTTCCTAGTTTTAAACTGTTGGGAGATTGGTTGTTATAAGAGGTGTCTTTTTTCTCCTAACAGTGTTTGTTTTTTCCTGCAATGCAAAACGCCACACTGGTACGTCCCTTCACACCATCATTTGAGTGTTGGACTGTTGTATGTGTGGGTGGTTGTGGATTTGCTCTTTTGCTTCTTTTAGTAGATTGGTTAGGCATGTGTATAATACTGTTCTACTAACCTTGAGATAAAGATGGTGGGGATCCTCCTCCAATCACAAGTCAGAAGTAGTATTCCTGATGCTGCTTGGGTTTGGACTGGAGTTGATGAGCCACTTGCCTTAGCGACTCAACACATTTTGAGCACATTCCTCACATATCTGATTGTAGATGGTTCTTGTCTAGTCTTTCTTCATGGGGACTGAGATTCCAGTGTATTGTTGTTTGGATTCAAACTCACTTAGTGTTTCTTTCTTTCTTTCCCATTTGATTGTGCTCTTCTCACTTTCCACCCATATATGTGACACCTGTTTCCACACTTTGCATAGTGTATACCTGGTACAGAAGTGGTGTGGTTTCCCATGTGTGTTCCTTGTTGGGATCACACTTATGGTGTCTGTCATATGCTTTTGAAGGATACTTATTTCTATCATTGTCACTGGACTCTCTGCCTATTCTAGTTACACATTTTAGTGGAAGTAATGCATGGGTACAACATTGGGTGTAGAATATACCTGTAACAGAAGTTGTGTGGTCTCCTACATAGGATCTTCTACTTTGAGGATCTCCTGTTTTTTTGCATGTTCTTCAGAAGCTTATGATGGATGCTTCTTTTTTTCTTGTATCAGTCAAGAAAAATTACTTGTTGAGTGTGAGATTCTAGCTGTATATGTGAGAAGAATATATTGAAAATATATATCCTATAGATACTTGATTGTGTGGTTTGTGAAAGTTGAAGACTTGTGGCATGCAAAGAATTTTGCATATAGAGGGTAGCACTGAACCATATTGCTATATTTGAGAGAGGAGATAAATACCTATCGCAAATATATTTTCATTACAGGAAATGTATAACTTGGAAGAAATAGTTTATTGCAGATTTGTTTACCTAACTCTAAAAACCAGTTATGAATTAATGTCACATTACTCAAACCTTCTGAATTTTTCTTGTTGCTTAAATTGAGTACTGTTACATCATAATGTCTCAAATTAATGCAAGTATGTTTGTAAAAGTGAAGTTAGATTGACTTTTGGTTTAAGTCATAATGGACAATTTCTAAAGTGAGTTTCACAGCTTGTAATAACAGATATAGAGAAGAAATAAATTGTCTTATTGAATGGCATTCTGAAGTTATTGAATCTGTCTTGTGGACTTTGATGAAAAGGAGAATTATTTAATCCTTTAGCTACTGGCTCGGTATTATATACGACTTCACCTTCAAATTTGCACATGTTAAGTATTTGAACTATAACTTTTGTTATTGCATGTGTATCTTCACAAAATGTGGTAGACTTTACTAAATATTACAAGTATTTTGTATACAAAAAAATCAAACTTTTTAATGAAATATCTTTACTAAAGATTTGCTTGTGAAAATAGGGTGCAAAGTGATTTCATGTTATGACTGAAAAAACTACTCTTCATTGCCAAAATCTCAAATATTTTGCATAATCTCTTAAAACCTCCTAAATACATCTCAAACGTGATGTCATTGTGTTTGTTGCCTTACATTCAAAATTTTATTGAACTACTATTTTATGAATTTAGGTCAATAAATTTGGAATCACATTGTAGATTATAATTCAAACTTTAATACTATGTACATACATAAGTTAATTTCTTAATTTAAAGGTTAAATATTTAAAGAATCTGAATATAGATTTCAGTGAGTCGTGTAGTATTTTGAATGCAGCATTGGTTAAAATCAGATGACTGTGATCCCAAAATACTAAGTCTATAGTTTCATACTAATTAGAAACTCAAATTATTAATATTATCAGGCTAGAATGAAAAATGAGAACCTTATATCTTTTTATTTTGCTGAGATACGACTTGCATACTGAATCAAACCTAGTGGCTTCTTTCACCATATGGTTCGTTATGTACACTTACTTCAAAATGATATGTGAATAACCAATCAAAAGTTTAGAATATCCTCCAGAGTAGTTTACTCAGCTCTTTTAATCTGTAAAAAAGCTGCCACATTCTTTCAAACCAAAATTTCAAGAAGATAGGTTGTGTCTTTAGTCTGATTGAAATTTCATATTTTACTAAATCTAAATAAATTTTAGGTACTAAGCTTAATAAATTACAGTTAAATTCTATGGTATCAGTTTAGTTATTTATGATGTTTTGGTAATTTAACTGTATATATATATATATATGTGTGTGTGTGTGTGTGTGTGTGTGTAGAAAACCTGAAAACAATTTTGTTTGATATCCTTCATATGCAAAATTTTAAAAGACTTAGAGCAGCAACTGAGTACAAAAATTGTAGCAAGAAGAGATAATTGTTTGCTTTACTTCTTTATTTTTTATCATTCAATATTTAAGAAAATAAGCTCCATAACTTATTTCTAAATAGTAATTAGTTATGAGTATAATGTACAATAATTGAAATGTGACTGTATTATAAAATATTAGTCCACTAAAATGCAGCCAAGACAGGAAAGACTAAAGGTCAGTTTTATATTACTGTCTTTTTGTGTTATAATATGTAGTCATTCTAGCATGAAAAACTTCATTTACATTTATTTCCAAAGTTTTATGATGGTTGCGAGGTTGGTCAAATGACAGATCACACATAGTTAGAGTAGAGAAAATAACATAAAACAAAGTCTCGCTGAAAATAAGTGTTTGAAAGTACTTAGGAGGTTTTAGAGATTGTGAAAATAATATCTGAGATTTTTAAACAAAGAATAATTTTTTTTAATCATAACATGAAATCAGTTTGCACTCAGATTCACAAAGAATCTTTAATAAAAATTAAAAAATCTGATATCTTTGTACACAAAATATTTGTAATCTTTACCAAATTTTGTGAAGATACATGCTGCATCAAAAGTTATAGTGCAAATACTTAATGTGTGCAGTTGTATAGATGAACTTGTATATTACACTGAACCCATAGCAAAATGGTTAACCTGATGTGAATAATAATATTCAGTGGTAAGGTTTCTGCTTTTTTAAGTTAGATGCGTGTTTTATACTAAGTAAGTATTAGTGCTATGTAGAGATACACTCTAGATATTTATGTTAGGATATGTATACGTATTTTTTTTTTTTGTTGTTGTGTGTGGTGGGAAGAAACTTGCTCGGTATGTAACTTTTCATTTGTATGCTTTCTAATATACTGAGATTCCCTTTTTTATTTTCTGCAAAAAAATGTTATGTGAGTGATTTTTAATAGTTACTGTTGATATCTTTCCTTGCATGTGTAGGACCACCAGCCTGTCTACATATAAATAAAGATTAATACTTGATAGTCAAGTAAAATAAAATCAGTAGGAAAAACTGCATTAAAAACAAACCCAAATAAAAATAAAAAATGCTGCAGTTTATCTTGCTTACACTCAAGTGTTAGTACCTTATTATTATTATTACATTTTCTTTACTTTGGAGAGCAGTCACCTTCCCACAACAGTTTGCAGGTAGTAAAGGATGATACAGATGTGAGACATTATGGGCTTGAGTACTCATATCTTGCTCTCCTAACTTTTATTTATTTTGATTATTTTATTATTATTTATTTATGTATTTCTTTTTGTGAAACTCACAGTTGAGTTTGAAACTGACAATTCATTTATCCCCATCACAGTGTGGGTCCTACTTTTTCAGTCACCTCTGAAACCTATGATACATTTTATATCCTATGTCTGTACCATAGGGATTCTTCTGATTTGTTCAGTTTTTTATTTTTGTTTATTAGAAAATATATACTTACACACACACACAAACACTGGAATAAAAATATTTTATCAGATGTTTGTCAATGGTTGGTATTAAGTGTTATTAACTATTGTCAGCTGTAATTTCATATCCTATTAAATGAAATCTCAAAAATGAAACATAACCACCTTGTCATATATTTATATTACAGTACTTTTGATAATATAGTATATATGTAATCCCCCAAAAGAACAGTGAATTAACAATGAGTGTTTTGTGATGAGAAATTCACTTGAATTTCACTTCTCAAAACTCTCTTTTTTTAACCTAAAGAAGGTTAAGGCTTAAGAAGGTTGAAATGTTGTTCTCTACTTTATTTTAATAAAAGTTTTAATACCCATACCAGCCATCTTAAGATAAATTTTAACAATGAGTGTGCTTATCTAACAGTTTAACTTCTATGGTTTTTTACATGAACAAAATTTGTTATTTATCATATACATTTATTTTCTCAGATGGAGATGCTGGAGGTTCCTTGATTTATTCTTTGCTGATGTTAGCATTAGAAAACAATTGTCCAGTCCAGCTGCTTAGACAGGTATGTAACTGTGAACATTATAAAAAACCAGCTTTATGAATTGGGTTAATTTATACTTTAGATGGTATTTCTCTGTGTAGCTGTGTGTTGACAGCTAGGCCAAGAGAATTCTTCTTGATCAGTATTTAACTCATTAATGTTATTGTACAAATTGTAGATTTATTATGGGCAAAATATTGAACAGTGGTAGATGAAAACAAATTATTTGCAGTATTTTAAGGTTGTTTTTTGTGTGCAAAATAAATAAGAAATTAGGTATGAAATTTAAAATATGAACATGGTCACTTTTGATTAAAAGGATTTTTATTTTAAATTTAAATAGTCAAAGTAAATCATATATTGTCATAATTTGAATTTTAGGATTTTGATCTTTTGAATAAAAATTTTAAATATTTTGCTACTAAGAAGAGGACTAAACTATATATTGAATTATATACTGAATTTTGATTTTGATCTTTTGAATAAAAATTTTAAATATTTTACTACTAAGAAGAGAATTAGACTATATACTATCATAATTTATATTTCATTTTTAATTATATACTGAATTTTACGATTTTGATCTTTTGAATAAAAATTTTAAATATTTTACTACTAAGAAGAGAATTAGACTATATACTATCATAATTTATATTTCATTTTTAATTATATACTGAATTTTACGATTTTGATATTTGAATAAAAATTTTAAATAATTTGCTACTAAGAAGAGAATTAATTTTATTTAAACATAATAAAATGGTGACAATGGTATTACTCTTTCTTATTCTAAGTAACTCCTATATTTGAAATATGCTTAATATAAATTAATTTAGTACATAAAGACAACATTATATTTTGTTTTTAAACTTTTGAAAATAAACATTTTCATTCTGAAATATATAAAATAAAAATAACGTTTTCTTCAGGTATTACACTTAATTCATCACAATATTAAATATAAATGTGAAGCCTATTTGATTTACTAATTGTCATTGAGTTATAGAAAATCCTATATGAATATAGCTTCTCTTTAGTTAGTAAAATACAAATCAAAATACTACATATAAGTTCATCATTTAATTAAAATTGTTTGAAAAGTGTAATTTTACTAATTCCTCCTTTTTGTATATTCTGGTTTGTAATCATTTTATTGTTCACTTTTGGATTGTATATTTTTCTACATTGTTTATGTTCTCTTGTTTTCATTTAACACCAAGGATCAAACTTATGAGCAATGCATTTATGGAAAATACATTCTTTATGCACATAAATTAATAATAGTAACATGAAATGAATGTTCTTATTTTATGAAATTTACGTGCAAGAATGGTCATAGAACATATTGAATAATAATAACAAAGAATGTGGTAATTAAATTATGATAAAAGAGTCATGCATAACTCTGATTTTTGTAAGTCCTGTTTATAACTGTTTGAAATGTGCACAACAGATATCATGGATTAATGTTATAACAGGATTATTTCCACACATTCTTGGAAGGTCAGTGACATTGGAGTCAGTTATTGTTGTAACTAGAGAAAGGGGTTTGGTAGAGAAATACAAATTTTACTAATTGTAATCATAGTAAGGGTAGATCTTAAAAACAGCTTAACTTCTGTACCAACAGATGCTTTGAAATATTAATAGTAAAATATTTATTTCATCCTCAAAATTTAAACCAGACAGAGTGATACTTCTAGAACTTAAGAACATTTATGTGATGAACAGTTCATATTGTTTCTGTAATTAGTGTATATATTTTGAAGACAATCATAAAAACCTGTTGGTTTAATTGATTCTCAGGTTTTTAAGGCAAAACTGAAATTCAGAGTTATCAATCAAGTTAAAAACTTATTTTAATAAAACAACTTCTGTGTCATATTCTTATTGGAAAGTTCAAAGTTGAGCCATAGCACTGCCAATGGTGAGCTAGTTTGTGTTAATAATCTTTGTTTGTGTAATATTATACAACAAGTTTTTATAGTTGTTGAAATAACTTTTCATGTAATCAGTTTAAGTACAAGGTATTTATAATTTTGTTCATAAACTTGTGGGTCATCAGAAAGAAAAATTGTTGTTTAGAATGCTCTTTTACCAGGTTAATAATGACTACATCATGTTGTTGTTCCTTCCAATTTAAAAGTTGATAAGTTAAGAAAAATTCAAGCATAAATTACAAGTAGTCAAATTATAATCTTAACTGTGTGTGTTTATGGATTTTGACATTTGGGTCAGTTTTGAGTTGTTTAGATTAAAATAATATTGAAACATCCAATACTTTAGTATCAAATAAATAAATTTTGCTTTTACTCAGGTGCTCTGATTTGTATAATTTATTAAATTTTTTTTAATTTGGATATAATTTTTTACTACAGACTATGGTGTGTGCAAATCAGATCAAAACAGGCTTTATCTGCATTCTTTGACATTGGCAAGGAAACCTCGAGTATAATGTAAGAATTCTTTTTTGTAGTAGTATTAAAATTAGTGTTGATATGCAAGGTAGATTTTAATTACTATACACAGGTATTTTATTGCAAATTCAATGTAGCTATAAGATGTTGCTTGTAGTATTACATCTCAGATTTTAGAGAAGTATTATTACTGTAAGTAATTACTCACAACAACTCGTTCCATAACTCAATGATCCTGTTAGAAAAATGAAATTACCTTAAATGTAATTCATTTGGTCCATTCCAAGACCTAATCTGTTGTCCTTTTAAGTTATCATCAGAGTATAGCTCAACAAAATAAGATGAAAGATCTTACCCTGCCCCTATAAAGTAATCCTTCCATCCCTGGAATAATCCTAGTTGAACACATTTCATTAAGTCAGTATCTTGGATAACAAGACCAAAATTGTTCACTTGGAATGCCAAGTGAGACTTAACATAAGGAGGTATCTTTTTAAATCGTTTAATTGTGATGTTTTAAAATACATCATAAATTATATTCGCTATATTTATAGCAACAAAGAAGTACTTTTTTGAATGGCTTGTGTGAATTGTTTTCTACCATGTAAAGACCTTTTTCTTTATTCATGCTTTGAGCTAGTTTCCATCTTTATTGAATGTGTGATCTAACTTAAGTCAAATGAATTATCCTGTACTTACTGTATTTAAATATCATTTAACAAACATTTGTTCAACTTACCATTTTACTTAGTTCATTCTGTAATACCTCAGAATCTTCAATACAGTTAGATGTACCCAAAGATTAATTTCACCAACAAATTAAGATAAATTGCTAATTATACACTTAAAAGATAACTCAAGCATTAATCCCTGAAGTACTTCTAGAAACTAAAACAGCACCAGTTGGTATAGAAAATCTGAACCACTCCAATAAATTTTCTCTCTGTTACATTCTATATGATTCCATTAAATGTGTAAAATTAAAATCTTCCATGATTATTGAATCAGTTTTCTTATCAGTAACAATTTTGATCTCATCATATAATATACCATATGTATTCAACATCGTGACCAGTGTTTTATATTTTCAATCCTAACAGGTTACAGTTCATGTCAGAAAAACACATTCATTCCTTTTAGTAATTGTCCCTATTACAACATCACATCCTAATGCAGCTGGCTGCCTCCATACTGCCTCTCAATTTGGCACTTGGATGTTAAGAGTTAAGATGTGTCCAGTTTTTTTTTTTTTTTTTTATTGCTTGCATGAAACCTTTCAACATCAATTTTTATTTGATACTGAATGATAAGAGTTATCAGTTTAGGCAGGGAACTGTGAAGCCACACATGTGGCTGCTCATTCCAATGTATTGTTGTTAGGCCCAGTAAATCATTAACTTATTCGTTTTTCAAATAGATCTGTTTGTTGTAGGTCTATTATTAGTGGTTTTGAGTAGACATTTTCGGTGTGTTCACTCACTGATGATATACATACATATATATCATAAAAAATAATAATTTTTTTTCTACATTGTATCAAATAAATCAACCTGTATCATGAACCTGTGTTTAGACCTAATATATGTCTGATGGTTTGTAAAAGGAACTCAATAGGCCTTTTCTTAAAATAGTCTTTGTCTGATTATTTTGGTACAGTTTGATAAAACACACTGATATCACTGCAGCAATCACCCCTTGTCAGCAGCTAGTTCAACCTTATCTTGAGAAAATGCAATCAGACAAGCCCATGACTCTTCTTCTGGGTGGTGATGTCCAAACCATGATGAAAATTGTGCTCATGTATCTTAGGATGGCTGGTTCGGTGTTAAAACTTTTATTAAAATAAAGTAGAGAACAACGTTTAAACCTTCTTAGGTCACGTTAATAAATGTTTTAATATCCACAGGGGCTGCCTTGAGATACATTTTTACTTCAAGTAAGTTTCTTGTCATCACAAAAAACTGCTCAATCTTGTTGTGAAACCAGATATATAGAAAACATTGAATACAAAGCTCAAATTGGATTGATATAAATTGCAGGAAGATGATCTCTTGGCTTATAATAAAATCAGCATTAGGTTTTCTTCAACAAGGCTTCTTTCTTAACTAGAACTAAGTGACAAGCACAAAAATGGTGTTCAGAATACAGTATAGAACAGAATTACTAGCAATGGCCAAGACGTTGTTGAAAAAGTGCTAATTATAATAAACTGTAGTAAGAGACAATATCTGCTTTTTCCCAGCAAGTCTTGCTGTTGTAAAGTGTTACATTTCTTAAAGGAAATTGAATAGGATTCTCAACTCCTTTGTTGAATTTGACAGAGTTAAAATAAACACTGATGAAATCACAAAACAGTTTACTCAGTTTCTTCACAATGAGTTCATGGCTAATTTCAGTACATTTAGTGATTTCAACTTGGAGAATAAAAGAGCAGATGCATTTTGGAAAAGCACTTTATAAAGTATCCAAATTTGTAGAGTGTGATGGAAGATTCTTTCTGTCTTGTCACATGGACAAACTAGTTTGGAGACTGGAATCTCAGTGAACTCCAAGGTGAGAATGTCCTAAGCAAAGGATACACACAACACAAAAACTAGTTTGTGATGCTAATAAGCATGCTGTAAGTCTAGATCATTCTGCAAATTATTATATTTGTGAAAGGGGTGAGAAAAGCATTTGGAAACAGAAAAGTTACAATTTAAACAAAAGTAAAATTGGTAGAAAAGTGAGAAAACCTAGATTAACTGAAAAAGAGAAAAACGATTGTACTTTGACATACAAACCCAAGAAGTCTCAAGTGATGAAAAATGTGAAACCTGCAGCAGTAGAGATGAAACTGAATCTATTCTGAAAGGTCATTAAGAGAAAACCATGATTGGATCAAGTCAAAGAAGAAATGGAAATGTGACACAGACTGGGACATTGATCTTTTGTGCATAGAATATTTATGTCAGTGAAAATTATTCCAAACATTTGTGAAATTGAAAACATGGCTTGGACAGTTGATGTTTTATTGATACATATAATATATTTTATTAAATAATTAAAAATACACCAAAATAGTTTCTGAATACTATCTTTATTTATTTTGCAAATTAAGCTCTTAACATTAATACTGTGTACTCATTTGTCAATTTAAAGCACAATTATAATCATATTGTTAAAATGGTAACCTTCATGACAGTGTGAATTCTGCTTTCCTGGCCCTTGAAACCCAAAAGAAAGTCTTTATAAAGTTCTGAATTTGTTCTGCCAAGTTTTATCCATTGATAAAACTCATAATTCTTCATCCTCTGTTGTTTCCATTCTTATCCCTTCTCTTCTTTCTTATATTTGTCTAAGGCAATGTCAAACCTTTTAGGCAAAGTTACTGTCAAAAGGATTTATCACCCTCTCCCAAGATTTTATTTTCATCTGTTTCTCATATCCCGTAGCACTGGGGGATTTGGTCATCATTCTGTCCCATGTTTCTAGACCTTCCTGAGTTTATAGTGATGAGTTTTCTCACTTCTCAATGTTCTTTTTTGTTTGAAACTTTGGATGACCAAGATTGATGTTTCTTCATATTCCCATTTTTGCAGCATCCATATTTTGTTGTTAGTTGAGTTAAGAAAGTTGAAAATGACAGCAGGTAGAGTTACTAGTTTTGTCACAAATATAAATGGGAAGTAATTATAAACATCTGAAAATAAGTTGTCTAATAAAAAATTTATAATTACTGTTATAAGGTAAAAACCTGTCAAGTAATATAGAATTGAGAAAAATAAAGACAGCTGTATGTTTCACAAGTATTTGCAAAAAAAAAAACAAAAAAAACTTGTCTTTGCTTTTGTCAATTCTGTAATTATGGAGTTTCTCCAAACATTAATAGTTTCAGTTCTTAATCATATATTAAGTGATATGTTACTTCTTTACACATGTATACAAAATTTGACTTGCCATAGATTTTTGTATTAGCTATGGAAACATTTATTTAGTTATAGGCAGGTTATTAATTAACTATTGTGTTTTCTTTCTTTGAACATAGGGTGTATTCATTCATCTGTAAATCTGTTACTTTTGGTGGTTACAAGGTGTGTATAAATTTGATATATAATGTTTAGTAATTATTTGTATACTCTAGTTCTTACTAACAGATAAATAATTGTTTGAATTTATAATATTTAATATTTGTAATGAAAGACAAGGGGTATATATACTTTCACACTAACAACAAACTAATTTGCTATAAAAATTACATCAAGGTGCAGGAACATAAATTTAGCCAAAACCAGTTTATCAAATGTAAAGTGTGTAAGACAGAAAACATGTGAGCAGTGATACATCTGAATTTCAGTTTGTATTGAACAAACAACTGTGGGTAGTTTGCTACAAGACTGTTACAAGTATATATTTGGTGCATTAACATGTCTTAAGAAGCTCTGTTATGTTTTAAATAAAAATATAATTTCTAAGTTCTTGTTAGCTTACTGCCTTAAGGAAGTTTAACTGTTTTATTATAATTGCACAAAGTTGTTTTTTAGTAAAAGGATTTCAGTTTTTGTCATAAGCATTTGATAGCATGACAAGTGGTGAATATCAGTACGTAGATATAATATACTTTAAACTTGATGTTATTTCTTGAAACTTTGTAATAGAAAAAAAATAGTTGAAAAATCATTTGTTTTTCTTTAATTCATTCATAAAATCTAAATGGAAAATTGAAAAATGTGGCCATAAGAAAGAAAGAAACATATCAGGAATTTAAAATTTACTGAAAATACTATATCTTTCTTTTTCTCAAAATTAAGCTTTGTCAACTCTTAGTTTAGTTCAGCAACACTTTCACAATTAGCTTTTGAAACAATATATGATACTAGGATGTATTTTATTAGAATAAGATATTTATGTTTGTTTATATACTAAGAAATAAAATTTTGATCACTTAAAATATTATTAGAAATAAAAATGAATCATGAAGCAAGGTGCTTAAGTTTAACTCTTTCAACCTGGCTATTGTTTACTATGGATGATGGAGAGTTTGTTATACCAGTTACTATGGCATGAAAACTTAGCCAATAATCTATATCTTAATAGTATGTAAGTTTTAAGTTCTAATTCTGTAAGGAAATATGTTTTGAAATATCCTGAATTCCCCTAGTGTTACACAGTAACATATTTTCTCTTTTTATGTAAAAGTCTATGGTTGGTCGTGGCTTAGTGGTTTGTGTAACACCAGTTAATGGCAGTTACGAAACAATGTTTCTCCAGACTTTGGGAACATAGTTGCACTCTAAGAATCATGGTCTCTACTTGGTCTTATATCAATAGACCATTAGTAGATACTGTGTATTAGCTGTCTTCTGTCATGTAAAAGTTAGGGACAGATAGTTTAGATAACCTCTGTTTAGCTTTCAAAAATATATGAAATAAAAATAAAATGAATAAGCAATGTCTATTAAAACCCTTTTTACAACTTTTAGTTAAAAGGTAGGAAACCAGTTGAGTCTTAATAAAAGTTGTGTTTTCAGATTTTTAAAAAAAATGTCACCATTCTAGCTACTTGAGTTTTTAGAGATCATAGTCATTAATAAATGTATATGTATGTATCTTGTTGTACATAGTTAATTCTCTTGACTCAGTTGCAGTATTCATGCTGACATGTAGTTTACAGATTTAATACCATTCTTATCATGTTGGCCAGTTGTTAATGAATTCACTAGTTACATCCTGTTATCACAAAATCTGCTCCATACCTTTGCTTTGTAGGTTTATTACAAGAGTATCAGTTGAAAAGAATAACCTGAAACTTTGCTGTTGACCAGCTGCTTTCCTCTTTATCTGTCAGTTTCAAAATTAGGGACATATATATTTGCTGTGCTTGAAAATGTTTAAGACTGGAACAACAATTTTTAATCTCCTCATCAAGACTTGAATTCTAAGTTTGATCTCAGTTTTTTGCAAATGTTAAATGCTTTTTCTGACTTTTGTCCTATAGGTAATATAGTTTAATTTTTTTTGTTGGAACAAATGTTAAACAGCTTTTATTAAATTCAGGTACTCCAATTTATAAATTGTACTCCTTTCCAGGCCAATTCAATTGAACAAAATTAAAATAAGGTAGCTGCTGTAGGATTTTAAAATCATACCCTTAACTGTATGTAAGAAAAATTAATTGTTAGTTTTTACATACAAATGTTATCAGTGTTTGTTATTATTACCTGTTGTAACGTTTGTTATCAGTCACCTGTTGTAACATTTGTTATCAGTCACCTGTTGTAACGTTTGTTATCAGTCACCTGTTGTAACGTTTGTTATTAGTCACCTGTTGTAACATTTGTTATTAGTCACCTGTTGTAACATTTGTTATCACACCTGTTTAACATTTGTTATTAGTCACCTGTTGTAACGTTTGTTATTAGTCACCTGTTGTAACATTTGTTATTAGTCACCTGTTGTAACATTTGTTATTAGTCACCTGTTGTAACATTTGTTATTTGTTATTAGTACCTGTTGTAACATTTGTTATTAGTCACCTGTTGTAACATTTGTTATTAGTCACCTGTTGTAACATTTGTTATTAGTCACCTGTTGTAACATTTGTTATTAGTCACCTGTTGTAACATTTGTTATTAGTCACCTGTTGTAACATTTGTTATTCACCTGTTGTAGTCACCTGTTGTAACATTTGTTATTAGTCACCTGTTGTAACATTTGTTATTAGTCACCTGTTGTAACATTTGTTATTAGTCACCTGTTGTAGTTATTAGTCACCTGTTGTAACATTTATTATTAGTTACCTGCTGTAACTAGATAATTTTAAAATAATTATTATGTTGTGTAAATACTATTTATGTATTAATAATATTGAATAATTTTATAGTTGTTTCTGTTACAACTATCAGACAAAAGAGCTTACCACAAGTTTTGGAGAATCACTCATCTTCTGTGTAAAGACAATGTGATATTAACTACAATATTAATGATATTTGTGGTTAATTGTTTTCTGGGAAGGTTGTAGGCTCACAAGTAATATGATGGATAAATAGTTTAGAAAAATGTATTAAAAGGGTACATGTGGTTCATGGACACTTAGTAATTAGAGGATTAAAATTATCATTTTTCTTAAATTATCCTTTCATTTATTTCACCTCATGGATAGGCCATTTGGCATAGTTTGTATTAAGATATGACAAACAGTGCAACAATATGATAATTCTGAGCTTTCTTAATATATCTTCACAATGCCTGGCAAAATTTTGTTAAAGATTACAAATAATTTGCAAACCGAAAATAATATTATTTTAATTAAAGGTTCTTTATTTTTGTATTCTAGTTATTTGCACTCAGATTTTGAATATTTTGAGTGTTATCATCAACATATTGTGCAATGAAATATTTAAAATTAAAAGTAGAAAAAATATACATACATTTTAACTTTTCATCAAAGGATGTTATATTCTTAATAGTAAGTTTTTACTTTGTCACAAAATTTAATATTTTGATGTTTTAGAATCCAAAGAAATTTATTTCTCTTTCCTTCCAGTGTCTCCTAAGTAGCTTGAACAAAGACTGTGTAAACAGAACAATTAATCTAGCTTCTCTCTGTGTACTTGCTATATCTAACTCACAGCTAGAAAATCTAACAGTTAAAACTTTGTGAAATTGTTCATCAAACTGAATTTTAAGATTTCTCCTT
This sequence comes from Tachypleus tridentatus, assembly GCF_004210375.1. NCBI lineage: Eukaryota > Metazoa > Arthropoda > Merostomata > Xiphosura > Limulidae > Tachypleus > Tachypleus tridentatus. Next base: position 42,156,477 of record NW_027467782.1, on the reverse strand, counting down.
TAAGGGTTGTTTTTTAAATAAAGAAATTAAAACATAGATAATATAAAACTTTGGACTAGAATGTAAACTGTGATACTAACTTCATTGATAATAAGATTGCTTTATTAATTTTGGAATGTTAGAACATAAATTCTTATGATGTGCACAGTATAAGGGTGCCTGTAATTATAAGGTTAATGTGTTTTTATATATTTATATTTAAGATACACAAATTTCTGTAAAACTTTATGCTTCTGTTATGTAACAAAGAGAGGTTTGTGTTGGAGGCAGAAGATGTGATTTCTCATGACAGGTTAAGTCAGCTAAGTTTTAATATGCAGACACTAGTCTTTGTTAAGATAACATTAAATTTGTCAATAAAACCCTTAAAATGTTCAAGAACATATGCAGTGTGTACCACGTTTCACATTTACAATTCTATCAGCTTATGTTTTCATATGTGGTATAATTTGCTTTTAGGGGTGGGTGTATATATGCATAAATTTACACACACTACTATTTATATTTATAAGCAACACATTATTTTTAATAGGTTCAAAAACCATATGATTCAGATCTGTGGGTTGATTTTAACCTGGATGGTCAGAGTTTATCACTTTAGTGTGCAGACCTTAATTGGGATGAAGATGTGAGTTTTTTTGTGTAAAGTATTAATTTTTTAGTGTGAATTTCTTTAGTTTAATATAACAATCATGCAGTTTTACTAAGTGCATTATAAGTGTAAATGTGTGAATTCCTTTGTTATAAATATCTATTTGGATCTATGAATTTAATTTTGAATAAAAATCACACCAGCCAACTTGTTTTTATTTTCACTTTCTAAAGTCTAAAAGGTTTTGGTGTACTTATTACTAACTGCTTGGACATTCTGAGTTTAAATTTCCTCTCAAGTGATTCAACAACACATTTGGAAAAGGAAAACAAATATTGAGAGCTTTTTTCATGTATACTTTTGTCACCCTATGATCTATTGAAGACTGCACTTGTTTTAATAAGTTCTAAATTGTTCAAGCATTTTTGTAGGTTTGTTCACTCATGTAGTTTTGTCAATGAATGCTTATTCTCAGTTTTTTGTAAGTACAAGATGAGTGAACTTTAAAGATAGTAGAAATTATTTTCCTAATTCAGTCACAAATTTGTTTACTGTCTGTGAAGTATACATATTTCATTACATTATTTACATAGAAGCACCATTCCTGTGTACTGGATAAAAGGGACAGTATATAAAACACACACACATTTATACAATAAAATATTGTTAAGTTCTGTTGAGAAGTCCTCACTAGTGTGTAATAAGATACTCATCATATGATTAAAAACTTTATTTTTAATTACAGACATATCAATTATACTTTGTAGTTATTGTTTAGTATACATTATAATTTCAAGTTTAACATCTCTCCTTTGTATTATGTTGTACTAATGATTTAAAGCTGGAGACAGTCTACATGTTACCTACAAATACATGAATGAACACATGGAATTTAACTAGGAGTAGATATCACTTAAATAATCTAGCTGAGTCCTTGTATCCAGTTATACAATGAGAATAACAACTACCCCATATTTCTTGAAAAGTTTAAATAAAAAATTCTCAACTCCAGATTATGGAGCTTTTATTAAAGAAAGCCTCTAATAACATCAACCCCTTCATATTTAACCATTAACAGTTTCTCATTGTTTTTATTTGGTTGCTATTATTATTTTAAAAGATGCAATATTTGTACTTATCTTTGATCCTTTCTTTATAATATCTTCTCTTAAAAATATTGAATCTGTGTATGTATTATGTTTATTGTACCTATCATTATATTGTTACACTTAATAATGTTTATTTTTAAGTTAATCAGAATATTGTGATCCAACTGTTTCAGGTTTTAATGTTGGTGTTGGAGTTTTAAGGCAATACTGTAATGAAAGATGTATTTTGATATTACTGTGTTTTTAATATTTATTATAAAATTTTATTTCTGCTTGTTGAATCAGATGCAAAAACTTGATTTGTTTTGAAGCTGTTGACTAAATGTCCAGTATATCTTTGTTTTTTTATAGAAACTAGAACATAAACTATTGGTATATATATCTTTATGACTCATAACACACATTTGTCATGTATTGTAAAACTTATTACATTGTTGATGTACCCATGAAATAAAATATCTCTAATATTAAAATTAATCTTTTATATTAGGTGTCTAACTCTCAGAGCTTATGGGAAACTATCATGTTGGAGAAAAACAATGTTGTTTGCTGTAGAACTGCTTGTAAGTGTATCCTTTCAATATTAATTATATTAAAATTTTCCTAATGCTCAAAACTCCTTATGAACAACCACATTTAGGTTAACACATGTATCTAGTATTTTTACCTAAATATAATTTATATGTAAATTTGTATGCTCATTTAATAGGACCAATGCATTCCCAAGTGAGAACACAAGTTAAAATAGTTACTAAATTTGCTTTGAGCACAACATGACAGTTACTGAGAGAATACTTGCTATCATACACAAAACTGCTATTTCGCTCACATTTCAGTCTATCAGATTTACATGCCACTAGCCTTGTGCTAAATCCTATCTAAAGTTGTGTGTTTAATGTGGACCATGAAGGTGCATGATGACATCATGAAACAATAGTTCTCCAACAAAAGGAGGGCAACACAACATACATGTGCAGTAAATTCCCCTATATGCTTGCACTCGTGATAACTTCATTCATTTCCTCAGCAGACCTGTTAAAACTTTTTTGAGTTGAATTGGATGAGATATTTATTTCTTTATGAAACATTGATTTGCTTTTTTTTGGTTGTTGTTACAAAAGCTTTAATTTTTGTCCTGAATTTTCAAGGAATAATTACTTCAAATATGTCTTGTATGGGCGATGTGTTATGCACACAAGTTTTATTTATACTTTGTTTATTATGGAATAGGTTACTACCATTGTACAGCATTTTGTGGGGAAGCTTGTTTATTGTGGAGGAGGTTGCTACCATTGTACAGCATTTTGTGGAATCCATCATGCATCATATTGCTTTCATTCTCTTCAACCTGTGTGTTGTGATCATCATGTTCTTTGCTCAATGATTATAATCCTTGTGATTATTTAATGCTTTCTACCTCACCTGACAGTAGGGTTCATGCTGATTCCTCTTTTTGAATAGCTTTGCATATGTTCCCACATGCCTTGACCTTCACACTTCCATGTCCTAACTTACAACTGTTTGTTCTTTCCCTTTTTTAGATTATCTGTTTTTGAGATCTGTATCTGCTTAGAGAGTGAACCCTTCTCCTCTGTTTAGCTCTTTAGTTCCCAGTTTTTGCAATTTCTTTTTCTGCACCCTTCTATGGTATTTTTCCTTTCTATACTTTATGTCTGAGGTACTTCATTGTGCTTCAGAATGATTTTTAGAGATTTATTCCCCCTCTTTTGACCATGATGACCTGTACCCTGTTTGATTCATGATGATGAGAAAACCCACTTGTAGAGAAAAATATATATGTTAAAATGGCTGGTATGGGTTGAGAAAATTCTATGTAGAGGAGCGAACAACATAGAGTTTTCTCAACCCATACCAGCCATTTTTACATATATATTGTACCCTACTTACTTAGTTCTACTGTTGAGACCTGTTTGGTCAGGATACACTCCTTACCATTGCATGACTACCTACTTCTTATCCTTTTTTTGACCTGATGTCTTTAGTGGTGTTCTTAATTCTCTGGAGTCCATGGGCCAAAGCAGCTTGGCATCAGCCTTATTTACTTTCTCTGATTTCTCATCTTTCACAGCCTTGCTGTTCCTTGACAGGCTCAGTCTATTCTAATATATTTGTTTCACCTCTAAAACTTTCCCCTTCTTCCTGTCCTCCCACTACTCAGTGTCAGATTTGTTGCATTTCTTGTCAGCAACTATCCTGTTTGGTCATGCCCAATAGACACACATCTGTTTGTCACTCTTCTGCACTTACATGTTAATTCTACAAGTTCTCATCCACCTTCTTTCTTTCCACTTCATTTTTTCTCTTCTCATTTTATTTTCTACTCCTTCAGACCCACAATCTATCTTTGTTTTCAAGGATGTGATAAAAGATCTTGTGGCCAAAGATACTGTCAAGGAAGTATAAAACTTTTTTTGGTTTTACTTTTGTCTCTTTGTGCTCCTTAAGAAGACCATGGGCTGGTGTCCAGTAACACCTATTGTCCTTCAACTGATCTTTGGCTGTTCCATAATTTTAGATAGAAGATTTCTTTTCTCTCCATTGGCCATTTTCACCTGAACTGTGGATGACCACATCCTGATTGCTCCATCCTCTAGACATTTGATACAGTTTGTTCATCACAATTGTGTTTTTCAATTTTATGCTCTTCCCTTCAGCACAATTCTTGCTCCTCATATGTTAAATTGAATGAGGAAGACCCTCACATGCAACCTTTACAGCATGGAACTGAGATTCCATTTCTACATTGAAGAGTAGCTCCTCTTAATCCATTTCCAGCTGGGGTAACACAGTGAAAAGATCTGTATTCAACCTTCACCTATCACATAAAGAATATACACTAAAATACTTCATTTTAGTTTTCTACCTCAACTTTTGTTATTAACAACACCAGTATCACATACCATATTCTACAAAAATAGAAAGCCTAACCACAATGTTTTGCATAGAATATTCTTAGCCAACTACAACTTTGATCTCCAGTATTATGAGCTATTAGGGGATTATTACCATTACTACTGAAGAGAGTATGATTGCTTGCATTTTTATAGGTGTTGCACTTTAAATTTATTACATAACAACCAACTACAGTGCAGTTCATTTTCATATAATTATTTCCAAAACTTTAGACTGTAAAATATTATCATTACTACCAAACAAAGGTAAAGAAAGATCACTGTTTGTATTCTGAAGACTCACATAAAGACTAGCTAATTTTTAGCTTGCTATTAAAATTACAGCAATTGCACTCCACAATTTGCAAGCAAAGGAGAAAAGGCTAAGCTCGGCTGAGATGGTAGTTGAAGAAGACACCAAGGTATTCTAAATAGTAGCCTCCTGTAAAGGTGTCTTATGTGTTAGAGAAAGAAAGGTGTCTTATGTGTGATAGAGAATAGCATATTGCTGTATTCCTTGTGTGTGATAGAGAATTATTGCTGTATTCCATTAGGATCTCACTTGTGTGTGATAGAGAATAGCATATTGCTGTATTCCATTAGGATCTCACTTGTGTGTGATAGAGAATAGCATATTGCTGTATTCCATTAGGATCTCACTTGTGTGTGATAGAGAATAGCATATTGCTGTATTCCATTAGGATCTCACTTGTGTGTGATAGAGAATAGCATATTGCTGTATTCCATTAGGATCTCACTTGTGTGTGATAGAGAATAGCATATTGCTGTATTCCATTAGGATCTCACTTGTGTGTGATAGAGAATAGCATATTGCTGTATTCCATTAGGATCTCACTTGTGTGTGATAGAGAATAGCATATTGCTGTATTCCATTAGGATCTCACTTGTGTGTGATAGAGAATAGCATATTGCTGTATTCCATTAGGATCTCACTTGTGTGTGATAGAGAATAGCATATT